>NC_056556.1:10413138-11013138 GCF_910596095.1 Thunnus maccoyii
TCAGCTTAAGGGATCCATTTTCATAAACTTCCACTCCCGCTGGTGCCTTGATAACAATCGTTTTTCTTTTTCGATGATAGATTGCGTTCTCATTGAACCTCCATTTCAAGGTATCTGAGTTTTGCAGGTTGTAGTCCAATTGCACAGTAAAGTTTGGGCCTTCTGCAGCATATATGTCACACCCATCCAGAGAACCTTTGGAACAGAGAGAAAGGTGGAGAAATAAAAAGGGAAATCAGCAAATTCAGCAGTGAATCCTGAACAATCACATGACAATGTATCAAAATCATATGCAGAATAAATGCAGTGATATTTTTGTGCATGGAACTTAAGTACTAATTATGTTTTGATGTTTACAAAAGGAGCACAAAAAAAACACCCCATTAGTGTCTAGACTAGTGTAGTCTTCAAAAGACAGACACTACATTTTTTACATTTGCTGTAATTGAATGTAATAATAACAGCCTAATGTTGATCAAAATATGTACTTTTCTCAGAATAAACTTATCTATAAACTTGTGTCAGAGGAAGAAACATATTTGTTCTATATGAAACTCGCCTAAAAACATTGGCTTATTTCATGTCTACGTGTATTGCTGCAGCTCTGGGTAGAGGGTCAAGCATGTTTTCATGCACCACATGTGACGATCTATCAAATGTGCTGGTATGGTGGCCAATTATGCTGTTTTTGTGTCTGCAAAATCGGTTTTCTAACGATTACACTTGTCTACTAATAAGGATTTGTTCATGCTCATGATAAGGAGTAAATGTACGCACTTTCTCAAGCGCAGTAAGAAATTGATAAATCGGATTCAGTGAGTGGAAATGAGCGTCGGCACAGTTTATGCACAGAATTAAACACATGGTTGATAAATGAAAGCTCAGGTTACTATCAGCTGAAACTTGATCTGAATAAAGTTCAATCAAAGTCTTAGTCGAGTCTACTTTATGTATATGATGACACTGATTATTCTTGGTTGGAGTTATACATCTTTATTAACTTTTCAGTTGTGTTTTTGGTGCTAATTTTCTTTCTTCTTTTTTTTTCCTTTTTTTTTTTTTTTTTAAAGTGCTTGCACCTTGCTGTGTGTGTGTATGTGCACCTTTCACACGTAATCTGAAACTGACAATTTATGACTGACAGTCTATGTTGGCTAATTGGTTTTAATGGAAGTACAGTGTTCTTGGCTTATCAGAGTGGACTGATGGGAGGGAAAACATCCAGCTGATTAACTGTTTTTCATACTATAACAATAAATTAATCTCTGTATTTCTTCTCCCCAAGGCAGAACTGGCTGTTTTAGTTTAATGAAAGGTTTTCCCTTTAATTTACCTTACTATAGGTGAATAGGTAGCCATCAATCAAAATTAATTGATTACATTAGCTAAAAACAATAGAGTATGGCGGTTTTTACATGGTGGCACCGTTAAATGGGGAAATATACCCAGAGCCTTACTGATATGTGCAGTTCGCCCCTCAAAGAAAGACTATCATGCCAAACTCCGTTTAACAATCTGCCAATTTAAGGTGCTATTACTTGTCCTTACACGCAGACACATCTAGGAATATGTTTTATCCCGTTTTTTCAATACTTGGGATTAACTCTTCAATATGGCATTGTCAGATATACCGAACAATACTTTTGCTTCACTTAAATTTAAACTTTTTGAATCTGTTCGCTTGTTGCACTCATGAACTTCTCCTAATGAACTACCATGCGGATGGCAGTAGCTGGCCGTGTGGACCAAGTGAAAAGCTTAAAAATGTAATAAAATTAAGTGACGCTTGATGGAAATAGTGTATGCCGAATTGTTTAGTGGATATTAAAGATACAGAAATTGCTTTAATTGATCTTTTGGCACGCATGTATTGAGCAAACAAGCAAGTTAACGTTAAATTGACAGATTTCCAAACGGGGTTTCGTCGTTGCTGAAGAACGTCGGCACGTATCGGAGTTAATTAGCTATCAACACTCAAGCAAAGAAACGTTTCTTACCTAGCATTGAAAGCACGAAAACGAGTGTGAGGAGACAGTTATCCATCTTCATTCCTCTCTCCTTCCACTCGTGTTTTTCACCTTAATTTTCTTAATTTTACCCCCGTCTCCTTTGAATACACTTAACCGGTTTAATGTGTGTACAGGAATGAAGACAAGATTGACAGATAGAGAGGGAGGGGAGAGAGAGAGAGAGAGAGAGAGAGAGAGAGAGAGAGAGAGAGAGTCTAACAAAACCTGAACTGTACCTGTTTGCTCTAATCTGACTCTAAGTGTCAAAGTATTAGCCTGATGTTGAGAACATGGAGCTATAGTGACATCTTCTGGCTGCAGGGGGATAAAAAACCCCAAAGAAAATAGATGTATTGTAGAAATACTGTTAAATTACAGTAATATAAAACATTAAATCTAGACTGGAGTATCTACATCTAATAGACTGAGCTGAGTAGATTCTCATATAGAAACTTGTGCAAGATGCACACTGGACCACGATTACCTTTCACCAGCTTAAACTCACATTTTCGATGAACTCAAACTTTCCTCCAGTAGAGTGTCAAACTCTGCACATATATCATTTTGCACAGTGAAACTCAAACATGCAACTGAAGTAACAATAAGCTAAACACATTTTTGAGTGCAGGGGGACTTTATCAGCCTGCATTTTAAAGGTAATGCAGCTGGTTTTGAAGAGTTTCACGAGCCTCTGTGGTTGAAAAAGTCTTTTCACCCTAAAAGGATCGAGGTAAAATGCTGGAAATCACCATATTAAGAAATGCATGGTTTTCTATATGCAAGCTGAGTGGTACTTGGCAAAGAAAAACAAATGTGAAAATCATAGTTGAGCTTTAACTGCTCTGATAACACCCAAATTTGAACATGAAGCTAGGGCGCCATCTAGTGGAAGCAATGGGACAACACAGAATCTTGATATGAAGAAATAAGCAGACAACACAGATATAAATCTTGCACTAAGCAGTATAGCTAACCACGTATTGCAAACACACTCAAAGCCACAAATTTATTTTCAGCAAAAAGAGCAACAGGATATGTGACTCACTCATACATTCACAGTTTACCAGCATTGCTCTCCTCAGCTGAAGTGAAAATTAATATAAATACTGCATACACTTTAAACAGGCATTTTCACACTGAGAGCATGTATTCAATGCTTTGGTACAATGGTTTTATAGATAATACAAAAGGTAAATACAAACTTGAATGGTCCTGACAAAGGAGCAGTACATGAAGTTTTCTGTACATAAACACACATATGACATTTATATTTTCTATTACTATAATCCATCCCTGATTGATGAGCAAGTTTATAAAATAAAGCATAAATGACAGATTTCATCGCATTGTGATTGTACCTTATATGATTACATACGTGATAAACCTGTTGCTGTGTGATACATTACAGACATGAATCAACATCTTTTATTCATAAATTCACAACATAAGTACAAAAAAAGAGAGATGTAGGAACAGATCCACTAATCTCCTACCTGTGCAGCTATTCTGGGGCTGGGCTGAGGTGGGCTGTTGGGGGTGTCGGGGACTTTTGAAAGCGGCTCACGTGGGTGCACAAACAAAACTTTTATTTATTCCAAAAAAATGTAATGAGACACTATTCACTCTTACCACAAGTTGTGTGGAGGTTTATCTAGTTGAAAATTGGAGCAGTGACATATACTATGAGACTTCACTGAAAAATACTCATACAAAGCAGTCCTTTGTGCTTGCTTTTCAGTTTGTTTAAATGACACTCTGGGTGAAAGTTCAATGAGGAATATCTTTTATCTCATGTTCTGCCTTTATTCCCCTAAAGAATAATTTCCACATTTTCTTCCTGTTCTAATCTTTCATGTCTCTTCTACTTTCCCAGAGACAGAATGACACAAGCAAAAATTTAAAGCTGAAACTTCTCAGTTTAACACTCTTGTGAGTAACTTATGGCCTTAGACACTCCTCGTGGTATCATGGACTCATTACTGCCAGCAGGCCAGACATTGCAGTAGAACACGTAACCCTGGTTCCACCTTTCCTTGGTGGTGGTGTAAACATTTATAACTGTGTAGCCACGTTGGGTCTTCTGTGGGGGGAAGGTGATGCCATCAGTATAGATCCCAGTTCTTCGTTCAGCATCTTCTGACCAGGCTATGTAGTAATCCTGCTGCACAGGACTGGAGATCAGACACATCAGAGTGACAGCTGAGTCTCCTTTGATGTCCTCCTCTGGAGGGATGTGTACTATTACTGTTGGCTTGCTCCCATCTGGAAGAGACAATTTGTTAAACAGGAAGAATTATATTGTATTTAAAGGACAGGTTCACAAAAACTGCCTTAATTGTCTTAAAACAAATGCCAGGTGCCCAAATGAAGATTGAAAACGATTATTACTATCCTACCAATGCAGCTCAACAGGGAAACACAGGGAGGGAATTTTACACAAAAGGGAGTAACATTGGAAGATATCCACTTAAACTGACTAACTCAGACTGCTGAAGCCTTATATTAGAGATAAACATTTTAAAATAATTTTGCACAGAATGATGTCTGTGGATTTTGTCCCCCATCACCTACACTGAAGGCACATTAGGAAGGGATCTGTTTATAGTCAGTATGAACAGGAGGAATCATTAAAGCATCAAAACCTGTTTTAATGTTCATATGGGAACCTGACTGTTGTTTTAAGACAGACTTGAAAAATTGTGAATTATCCTTTAAGGTTTATGTTTACTTTACTACAATATGCCATGTTTGTGTGTGAGTTGGCTGCCAATCATGACTTACAGATTACTTGTTCTACCAATCAGTCCCCATCATTTAGTGACATACCTCCTTTATGGACAGTCAGATCTTGAGTAACTGGTGTCATGTTTCCACTAATGGCCGAGCAGCGCACTCTGTTGACTTTCTGCCATTCAGTCCGACTGCGAGTCAACGTGCTGATCTTTCTGTATTGACTGCCTTCACGTATTGTCATTTCCATAATGTTGCTGTTCACATTTTGCTCATCAATCTGCCAAGTGATTTTAGTTTCAGATACAATGGTGTTGTCTCGTCCAGTGATGATACATTCCAACTCTGCCTGGTTATTGCTGAAAATTGTTTTGGGACTTGGAGCGTTCAGTGTCACTGTGATAGGAGCTACATGAGGGAGAGCAACAGAGAAAAGGGTCAGTACCATTTCCTAACATCTGAAGAATCAGAGAAAAGTAGTAGAAAGATATTCATGTCATGTTGAAAAATATACAACTCCTACTGTCAATATAATTATGTATGTATATTTTAATATTGTACAGCTAGGGCTCTTTGCGCATATTTACTTAGAATCTGTGACCACATTTGGTACAGTTTAAGCCACTTCTTTCACACCAACCAACTATCAATGTAAGATCTTAAAAACAGAAATGCATTTTTGTCATGTTGTAAAAGGTTTGTACTCAGCTGTTGTTTGCTGCCACTTCAGTACCTTTTAATTTTGCCATGTTCATGTTAAACGTGAAGAAAATAAGACCAGTACTACTTTTACACAGGAACTTGCATGTTTGATGAGGGGCTATGAATGGAGGCAGGCTGCTGTCAGAGGTTAATCCCTGATTCTTGTCGTTCTAAATTCAAAGGCTGAAATTCACCACCAGTTTCTGACTTTTTTTCCAGCACATAGGGTTAAGCCACTTTGGCTCATGTGTTCATGTGCTGACATCTGCAATCACTGAACTTGACTTGACCTAATACAGCAGCTAGCAAAGGTTCTTAATGTGAGGAAAACGAAACAAAACACCTATCCTAGTGGTGCTGAAAAACAGAAAATATCAAAAAAAAAACAACAAAACATCTAAATAGTCTCCCCAAAGTCACCTCTTTCTTTGGTCCAGCATCTGTAAAAGGCCTGCCAACAACTGCACCTGCACCACTGTCACAGCATGCTAGCCAAACAACTGAAGATGCTGCTAATCAGAACAATGGAAATGAGAACCCATCTACTCAAACAGATGGCGATAATGATGACCAAACTCTATTGTTTGATGAACAAGCACAACATGATAACAGTCCTACAACTGAGACAGGTGAGAAAGCACCAGCTCTCCAGACCGGGATCCACTAGCATTCACAATGACCAATCTGGTACGTTGGCCAACGCATATTACCAGTGAACGGATTGATATTGGAAATATTGGACAAGAGGTCCCGTTCAGTGAGAGGACATTAACTTTCCACAGAGCAAATCACACCATCATTTTACTAAAGGCAGATATTTCATGAAGATGAAAATTGGAGAAACCATGCGTAGGTCATGGTTGGTTCAATTCAATTCAATTCAATTTATTTATATAGCGCCAAATCACAACAAAAGTCATCTCAGGGCACTTCTGACATAGAGCAGGTCTAGACTGTACTCTTTATTTTACAGAGACCCAACATTCCCCCAAGAGCAAGCACTTGGCAACAGCAGCAAGGAAAAACTCCCCTTTAACAAGAAGAAGGTGGGCGGCCATCTGCCTTGACCAGTTGGGTTGAGAGAGAAAGAGGGAGGGAGGGGGAGAGAGGAGAGAGACACAGAGAAGCACAATAACAACAAAAACAATGATAATAATAATACAACATTACTTCTGCATCTTCTTCTGCCTGTGGAGTCAATGAGCGGAAATACAGACAGCGCCACTCTGCCATTGCAACCTACATTGTGGTTGGAGGTGAGATTACATCCGTAGTGTAAATAACTTGAAAAGGTTTAAGAGACTTAAGCTATACTATTGAACTATGTACTGTGAATAAAACTTGGCATATACATTAAAGACTTATTAGAGTTCATCTAACTAAAAAGCAAAGAATCTGTGTGTGTGTGTCCTTTGCATATCTCTTGAACAGTTTATCTGATCCTCTTCACACTTGGCGGGTGTATTGCTGGGGACCAAAGGAAGTGCAGTGTCGAATTTGGTGCAATTTGGACACGCGACATGTTTAATATTAATAAGCTTTGAATAAACAAGTGAACAGCGAGCCACATAATAAGCAATTGGCCCATACCAAACAGGTTTTGAATGGGCACTGCACTAGTTATAAGAAATTGGCTTACAGGTATTGACCTGCATACAAACTGTGACTCCACTTTCAAAACATATGAACAACTTGCTACCACCAGAGGATTAGCTGTGGGCATTTTGCTACAACTTAAGCTACCTGCAGTAAGAAATGACTGTATAGTTTGTCATCTTTTCATGAGGAATCCAAACCATGAAAAGAAATTCAGTGATTCCCCTATAATTGTACAAGCCTGGTGCACCGCCAGGCCAACGAGAACCCCTGCCAGGCCAAAAAAATATTTTTTTTAATGTGAAAAATAATGCCAAATATTAATTCATTCAGAAATCAATAGTGTTTGGGAGCATCTGTGCAGCACCATTCCGAAACGTGATTTACCCGCTGTGTCCTTACCTGGGCATAGTGAGAGGGCATAGGGCAAGTGAGAGAGCTAGCGGCAGAAAAGTGATGGTGAATGCGAGCGGAGCAGAGGAAAAGGTTAGCAGTAAGTTACCAATCTGGCAGTAAATATACAGTATAGGCTACAGTGTGTCAGTTCATAAATGCTGCAGCTTCTCTAGACCAAGAAAAGTCACATCTGTTGTTTTACCAACTCCTGGAAAAGTGAAGGGCCCAAATTTCACAGCAAAGGGTTAGCCTGGTGAAAATGGTGTCAGAAGAGAAAGGTACAGTAGTCTTTCAGCTGCATTTTGCATAATTTTAAACCATTAGTCTTTAACTTAACCTATCTGTGTTACAGTGTAAATCACTGTGGGCTCAGTCTTTCTCCTTACCTGTAGGAGTAACAGCAACAGTCCCCATCTCTTTTGTCTTCTCCACGATTTTTATCCATTTCCCTCCATTTTCATATGTCCACTCTGTTCCGCTGCATTCATAAATCCCTTCATCAGACGTGGTCACTCTGGAAATCACCAAGTTAAATGATCCAATCTTCCCGGGAACCAATCGGATGCCTCCGTCAGCATAGCGCTTGGCATACTTCTGCCCTGTAACCACGCCTCCCTGAGGACCAAAAGTCAAAATCTCCTCAGACGTCGCCCCCTTCTTCAGCAACCAGGTGACGGACAGGTAGGTGGGGTGGGTGAGTTCCCGGGTGATGTTGCAGGAGAGCGTGATGTCACTTCCCTCTGGGACAACTGGAGGTGGGGTCTGCGGGGAAACCTTGAGGGTGTTGGGGATGACTGACAGGAAAAGAGACAAAAGAAACATTTTAGGGATACATTTAAAAACACCAACACCTAACTCACGGTGAATATCACTGAATACAAATGTGAAAGATAAGAAACTGAAACTTCTCACACACATACACACATACTCATACACACTAATACATGCAGTATGGACTACATACAGTACCAGTCAAAGATTTGGACACACTTTCAATTGGTAAATACAACTGAAAAATACTGGATAATTGTGCCTGGGCTACTTAGAAGTGTTGTTTAAAGGGAAATGACTAATGCTTGACGCACACAGCATCTTCATCAGAGTTGTATGTCTGATGAGTTCATGGCAAAACATCCGTTCATATACACAAGAATCTTTAATAACTAAGAACTCTGGGTGGAATGTGAGGATGGCGAGAGAGTGATAAACATTGTGAGATAATGGATGAGATCCGCCATGGTGGATTAATCTACCAGTACTTTGCAAACTCTCCTGAAGACGGGACGGCACAGGGTGGATGCAAGGGTAGTTGATTCAAAACAGATTTAAAACAATGTTAATATTTTTTGGCTTCTGACAATAATTTTCTGCACTTTGGACTTGGTGGTTGGCATAAAATGGTTTGTGATTGGATCAGGGTGACCATATGAATTTTGATGATTTTGATGTAGATGAAGACTTAGAAAAACCCAAACAAGGCATTGTGTATTCTTCTTGAGTTTCAGGAGTCAGCACTTCCAGATAAAGTTAAAATCAGATGTATTAGCTTCCTAGTTAGGCCCTATATTCCTCCCCCGCTTCACTGTTACAAATGCCAGAGATATGGGCATATAGAAGCAGTTTGCAAAGGAAAGCAGAGGTGTCCCAAATGTGGAGACGATCATAGAGTTGAAGATTGTAGAAATAATGTGCAGGATAAATGTAATTGTGGTAACCAACACAGGGTAACATATGGTGGTTGTGAAGTCAGGAAATTGAACAGGTGAAAGCAGTTAACAACAAACAATGTAAGCTATACAGAGGCATTGAAAAGGGTACAAGGACAAAGGGTAGGTTATGAAACTGACAAAGTCAACCAGTTTTTGAGATCAGAGGTAGCTAAAACAGAGAAAACTTACACAGCACTATGGTGGCTAAAGGAATTTGACAAAGCAATTAAGTCTTAAAATAAAACTTTTAAAATGTTCAAAGGAATCACAATTTTCAGAATCTTTTGAATATAAAAGGCTGCAAGCAAATGTAAGGAGATATATAATCAAGAATTGGAGAGAGTGAAATACAAAGTTTTTAGGGTTATGGTTTGATGAAAGAATTACATACACTGTACATATTCAGAAAGTAGTGGACAAATGTGAATGGAGGGGAAGACACAACTGCTTTGAAGGTCATATACAGTGGATTAATTAGATCAATATTAGATTATGATGGTGTGGTGTATGAATCAGCAGAAAGCGCATCTCTCAAAAAGTTAGATGATATTCAGTACCAGGCTTTGAGATTATGCACAGGTGCATTTAAAACAACCCCAACAGCAGCATTACAGGTGGGAATGCGGGAAATTAGAAGTTATACAGAATTATACAGAGGAAAATTAGAAGGATACAGCTATCACTGAATTACTGGGTTAATTTACAGGGCCATAGTCAAGATCACCCAACACAAGACACTTTAATACCTTTTGGGAAAAGGAGAGGAGGGAATCAAAATGCTTTGGATGGGCAGTGACACAGAGAGCAACAGAACTTAAAGTCGGGTTCTCCATCAGTGTATTGTAAGCCTGGTGGCCCGCTGGGCCTGAGTTGACCCCCACCTGAACTCAAGCATTGGCGAAATTTTAAAAAACGTATTTTAAGATGTTTTCTGAACTGTAGCGTAGCTCCTTTAAGGAATAGTTCAGTATATAGTGAGTGTGCAGCAGAGAGAGAGAGATAGAGTGTGACAGCGAGGCTGTACACAGTAGATACACTCATAACAAAATTCTATTGGAAAAACAAAAAACCCACTACATTAGAAAATCAAAAACTCAAGGGGGGCTAAAGGCCCCTAACTTCCAGCACTATTAACTAGCCCACCAACTATCCACAAAAGCCACCATCATCACTCATGGCTGGATATAGAACAAACAGGATGCCAAGAAATTGCAGTCAAAGATCAATCCCTTCTTAGAAACACTGTTAAAAAACACAGCTCCTTTCAAAACACCATAATTGCCGCAACTCTGACAGCCTGGTGGAAAGTCAATAAACAAATGACAAACTTCACAATGGAAATAGGCATAACACATCGACACCACATCTTTGAAAGTAATACTTTACTTACCTTCCAACAGTTCATGCAAAAGTATGGTGCTGGGGAGGGGCAATGCTTACAATACACTCAATTAAAGCATGCAATCAAGGCAAAAACCAACATATCCAATAACAACTTCCAGATATAAAATTACCCGGATCTTCCACACAGCTTCCACATGATCTTCCGTGTTGTGGGGCCCATAAAGCAAGTGCACTAGTGTTTCCTTTAACCCTGCCTCCCAATTTCATGTGCACCAGCGAGTTCTGCTGGCTGAGCTGGCTAACTTCTGGTTTAGCCTTCCGCTAACTTGTATGGTACGCTCAAAAAAATGTATGTATCCACCATTTTGCAGCTGCTCTTTTTCCCATGATTGTGTGCAGGAAAAATGCTTTTTGGGCCCCTGTCGGACCTGGAAGTTGTAATTACACAGTTTGGCCATGATGTCAAATTGGCTTCAAAGCCTGGCGTACTTCCTGGGGGCTTGACACATACACACACACATACACCCACATACCAATAAGCTGGACCTGAACCTCATAGTTGCCACTGATGACGGAGTCAGTGCTCGGCGTTTGGCACCAGTAGAAACCGGCATCCAGCGCCTTCACCTCCGCTATCTTCAGCTCCACCTCGTTGTCCGAGAGCCGCACCACAGAGATGTCGCCGGATGCGACACGCTTACTTAGTGACATGTGGGAGTAGCTGGTGTCAAAGGTGGAGATGATCTTTATCCTCGGCGCGTTCCCGTCCTTGGACATCATCCACTCAAAGTCCTGCAGGATAGAGCCGGATAATATTTGAACATTCATGATCCCCAGAGGATTCATGTAAATGATTTTGGTGACCCCCTGACCTTTTCCCTCATGCTACAATCAGGCCAAAATAACCACGATATCCACATCTCATGAAGAATTATACAGAGAACATTGATGCTCTCCTCTCCTCTCTCATTACAGCAAGTGCCACCCTCAAGTCAAACTCTGAAGACAACACCTTAAAAAAATGAGTATCCAGATTTCCATGACTGACAAACAACATCATCCTTCAGGACACTTTTTTTAGTGCAGTAGGTTTAAAGTATAACCATTAAAGTGCTGGTGAAACAATGAAATACGATCTAGCAGTCTGGTTGGAAAGATTATTGCGTTTAAAGGCTGATCAGAAAAACCCTGCATAACGGTTTGCATTATTCAGAGATTGGATTTTACAACTCTGGAAAGTTATAATGCTGCAACCCTGTTTACTTGTGCGCAAGTGACATGTCTGTGTCCACAGACCTCCAAAAAAGTTCATGAATTGGCCTTTACAGTGACAGCATACTATGTTACTGAGGGAAAGATGAGACAGAAAGTACTCAAAACAAAAGCAGAATGTTCAGTTAAAAAGACTTTGAATTTACATATTTTAATGAAACAATAAAAGTAAAGGTAATTGCTTAAAAGAATAAAGATATTTTGTTATCTTAACATTTGACCCCTTTTTATTTTATCAGAATCGATAAAATTCAAATGATACCCAACCCTATATGTACCCAGGTGTGATATGGACGTGTCAATGAAAATGACTCACCTGCTCATGAGGTCCCATATAACCATTGACGTCGCATCTGATGGACACCGGCTGACCCTCCACCCGGATCAATGGACCAGGAGACACTGTCACCACCCGAGCCAAGCACTCACCTTCAGAGACGGAGAGAATATATTTAAAACTTTTTTATCAACAAAAAAGTTGGTAAAGTTTTGAGTTGCTGTGATTTTACAGTCAATATTACTGCAGAAACACACAAATGCAGCTGGGTGGATGGTTCATCTTAGTGTCCAGCTGACACTTTATAAAGAAGACAGAGCTTCACAAATCAATGCTCTATGCTATGTTTGCATCCACATCTATGTGAGGAACAGCTATCAGTCCTATAAAAATAGAATCACTGAATGAATAGGTTGTATTCAGATATACTGGCTAAGGAAAACATTTTTGTGTATGCTCTATTAGCAGCAAGCTTGATGAGTAATAACAGTATTAAAGCAGTATCATAGCGGTATGCCATAGGTGCCTCATTGCAAGTTAAATATATTGAAGGACAAAGTTGACAAATCTCACATGGACTACTGATCTCAGTCTTAAAGGGGGCGTATCATGAAGATTTCCAGGTCTTCATTTATATTCTGGGGCTCTACTGGAATATCTTTGTAGGATTTGCAGTCCAAGTGTTTAAGGCACCCCTCCCGATGAACCCACTCTGTTCTGGCCAGCCAACAGAATCTTTTTCTCGTTCTTTACTCAGAATGGACACTTCTCAAATACATGTTTGAGCCGAAATGCGATCCGAAATATGGAAGTGGACAACACAAACTACTCATGGAAAAACCTTGGCAACAAAGCCTACAGAACTGATGGTCGTTTGTGGACATGTGTGAACAATCTGATATCATCATGAGGACCAAGTAGAAGTAATGTTGCAAACAAAGTGTTCAGAGCAGGTTGAAGCCCTGGCTTTTGACTTGCAGGAAGCATTTTTACATACGT
Organism: Thunnus maccoyii; assembly: GCF_910596095.1. Taxonomy (NCBI): domain Eukaryota; kingdom Metazoa; phylum Chordata; class Actinopteri; order Scombriformes; family Scombridae; genus Thunnus; species Thunnus maccoyii. The sequence continues at coordinate 10,426,173 of NC_056556.1, forward strand.
TCACCTCAAGTTTTGGAAATTTGACCATGTTTAACATAGAGACAAAAAAAAGAAACACTACAAGTGTTTAGACAAAAGGACTCTTTTCAGCATCCAAAACAGAAACCAACACACACACACACACACACACACACACAAAGGGCTTGTTGTAACTTGTGTAGAGTTCAACAGTATTGATGATGACACAGACTGCCAAAACCTGCATTGAACTCTCCATGTACATGTATTTCTGCTTACACAAATACACATTCATGCACACATCATTTTATTTGGTAACCACTGGTTATGTCAGGACTCTAGCAGATTTTAAAGATTCCCCAAAAAACAAAAACCAAGAGCAAGAGATTAAGATTTATATATAAAAAAGTGACGCTCTAGTTTAGTTTCCAGTGTAATTTTAGTGCCGTATAATTTCATTGCAAGGTTCTTTGACACACAAAAGCTTCAGATCCTCACCTTTAAGATTATGCAACCAGCAATATGCCATTTTTCTTAAAAAGTGACTAAATTTATTATTTAATTATAGCAATAGTTGCGGTCATGCTGTAATTTGCTCTCGATCAACTAATCGACTAAACATCATAGCTGTACCTTTATTGAAGTAAGACTATCTAACTCTGGTTATACTTTAATAGTTCAGGCCATTGTTTCTATCAGTTATAGTAACAGGATGCACCCGTCCAACTTTTTCTCTCTTGATAGTAATTCAACCTCAACTCTGGGTTGCCGATACAGAGTACCCATCCAATACTCTGTTTTACTCCAATTTAAAATCTTTATAGCTCGCTGCAATTGGGATTCTTTTTAAGTAAGTTGAAATGAGGCCAGAGATCACTGTGGCACTAAAAACTCAGTCAGCAGTCAGATTATCAGGTTTTAAACAAACCACCAGGTTAGACCAACTTTTGGTTTCATTGCCCTGTTTGTTAGAATGGAGTTTCAATCATTTGAAACCATCACTGCAGATTCTTAATCTTGTTAACTTATTCTTGGGTCAAATATGACCTGATTTCAATAGTAATTTGTTGAATTTTATATGGTATTTCATTTAAGGGGAAAGTCTTGGATGACTGTTAAAACAATAGTCAAACTGATGCATTTGCAAAGTTTGCGAAATAAAAAAGTGTTTTTGTAGAGAAACATAAATATCTTCCATAGTCTTTTAAACAAAAATCTGGATCAGCTATGGTTAAAAAAAAAAAAAAAGTACTTTATAAACGAGCCCTGTGCTTGCAGTCGGCCTGGTGTTATGTGTGTGAGCCCACTTCCTCTGAGCCTGCTGAGCGAGAGTTTTTTTCTGCAGCTTTTTCTGCTTTAGTAAGTAAAATAGGTTACGATAGTGTAGTTCTATAAAAACAGACACAGCCCTCTACTGGACTCTATGGGTAATACTCTCCCTCCAATCACACCATTGGACTATCACAGCTCATAGGAATTATTCACTAGGGCCTCGAGCACCAACATTAGTTCCCACCGGTTGCATAATCGCATTGCTGGGCGTTGTCTCCTAACTCCTTGTAAGAAACATTTCACAAGGGGGTGGGAGAAGACAGGTCTGTCCCCAAAGTAATCATGACAAGAGGAAAACACTGTTGCATACACTTTAATAGTGGTGTGAGATACTGTAGACAAGAGAGAACCTCTCCCATTGCACAGGACAGGGGTTCTAACAGCGTACTGGGGCTATCAGGATAACTGACAACCTGTTATCTCACTCTCTCCAGCAGAGGAGGAATGAGACGAAGAGGACGAAGGCATAAAGCAACCTCCTTAGCCATGGTCCCTTAGGGGTGGATCGTCTTGCGGCGTCAGGGAGAACCAGAGTGGGCAGTGGGTGTTGTTTTGACTGGCAAACAGGTTCACTTCCACTCTCCTGAACTGGTTCCAGATCTGGCCATATTTTCTAAAATCTATGATTACAGTATGTGCAACATCCCAATTAGTGTGAAACATCCCAATTAGTAAAGTGGAACAAGCTAAAACTTTCAAGAGCCTGGTTCATACAACCAGGAGCAATAGTTAAGGTCATTTAAAGGTGAACTCTGGCTGGATTATTTAGCCTTCATATCTGATCTGTTCGGATTATATTATGATTGATAGTCCAGACTATTTCTGTTCCTTCCTCAAAACCAAAATTAAACGATAACATTAGCTAAAAACAATAGTGTATGGAGGTTTTTACATGGTGGCACAGTTAAATGGGGAAATGTACCCAGAGCCTTACTGATATGTGCAGTTCGCCCCTCAAAGAAAGACTAAAATGCCAAACTCCGTTTAACAATCTGCCAATTTAAGGTGCCATTACTTGTCCTTACACGCAGACACATCTAAGAATATGGTTTATCCCGTTTTTTCAATACTTGGGATTTATTCGTCAATATGGCATTGTCAGATATACCAAACAATACTTTTGCTTCACTTAAATTTAAACTTTTTGAGTCTCTTCGCTTGTTGCACTCATGAACTTCTCCTAATGAACTACCATGCGGATGGCAGTAGCTGGCAGTGTCAACCAAGTGAAAAGCTTTAAAATGTATTAAAATTAAGTGACGCTTGATGGAAATAGTGTATGCTGAACTGTTAAGTGGATATTAAAGATACAGAAAATGCTTTAACTGATCTTTTGGCACGCATGTATTCAGCAAACAAGCAAGTTCACTTTAAATTGATTGATTTTCAGACAGAGTTTCGTCGTTGCTAAGGAACGTCGGCACGTATCGGAGTTAATTAGCTATCAACAGTCAAGCAAAGAAACGTTTCTTACCTAGCATTGAAAGCCCGAAAACGAGTTTGAGGAGACAGTTATCCATCTTCATTCCTCTCTCCTTCCACTCGTGTCTTTTTTCCTTAATTTTGCCTCTGTCTCCTTTGAACACACTGGCCCGGTTTAATGTGTGTGCAGGAATGAAGACGAGATAGACAGATAGAGAGGGAGGGGAGAGAGATAGAAAGATAGAGAGAGAGAGAGAGAGAACAAAGATTAGAGTCCCCTCTGCCAGCTGCTGCTGAAGCTCTGCCCAGACATACCAAAAATAATCTGGCCCAACCAAATCATCTCAAAACAAAAAGAAAATTATATCAAATATTGGAAAGAAACCACAAAATCACAAAGTAAATTTAAATTGTATTTGAGCCTAAATAGAGAGTACCTGACCACCGTGACTGATAGAAAACTGAGAAAACCGGTGACAATGTACAGACTGAGTGGACACAGCCTGGCCATAGAAACAGGCCGTCACAGGCAGAACAGGCTCCCCAGGGAGGCCAGACTTTCATTTTGTCATAAAGGAGAAGTTGAGACAGAATTTCACTTTCTATTATACTGTGACAAATATAAAGATTTGAGAGAAGTTTTCTTTGAAAAAATAAATCATATATATCCTGAATTTATCCACCTCCCTGATCTTCAGAAACTGTCAATTCTGTGTGGGAAGAAAAGTCAATGTGCAGTAATAACTGCAATAAATATATTAAATATATTAAGTCTTGTCATAATCTGAGAGAAAAAAACTCTGTAGTAAATGTTTCTGTGTGATTACATCTGTAAAAATGCCTTTTATTATAATGTATTTAATATTATTGTTTATATTTACATATTATTGTATAATTATTAATCATCTGTCAGTGTTTATAATTTTCTGTACTGCTTTGGCAGTGTAGATTTCTGATCTGCCATGCCAATAAAGCTTATTTGAATTGAACTGAATTGAATAGACACAGAGAGAGAGAGTGGCCGGAAGTTAGGTGACGGTCTGGAGGAGGAGTGGAGGGAAACAGGGAGGTCCCAAGTGGAGAGAGAGGTTCCCACAACATTCTTGTATTGTCACAGGGTTAAACTGGTGGTGAGTGATATGTCTTTTAATCAGTAATATGACAGATATTGTTCAGACAGTGAAGTCCACCTCTGATATGATTGATTCCTCTCTCGGAGAGTTCAAATTACTACTGCTAGTCAATACATCTCATTTAATATTTCACCACTTTGACAGTGGTGGAAGGTAACTTTAATCAAGTACTGAATTTAACTATTTGAGTATTTCCATTTGATGCTAATTTATACTTCCACTCCACAAACCAGTGGTTTCCAACCTTTTTGGCTTTTGACGTCTTACAAAAAGCAGTGTGTAGTCAGGGTCACATTTATTTAACATGTCTATGAGTTGTTAACAGCTCCACCAAATAGTGATTTTCCCCTCTAAACTTCTCACATGGTTTTATTTCAATAAATGTTCAAATGATCCAATGTTTCACTAAAAGTCAAAGATTAGAGAAAAAGTCCAAAAACTGAGAACAGATTTGTGTATCAGAACTTTGTTTTTTCTTCTTTCCTCTCTCATTAATCATCTCACGACCCCTCAGATTTATCTGGTGACCCTTTGGAGGGGCCCGACCCCTAGGTTGGGAACCACTGGAATAAACTAGCTAACTGTATATAAAGTAGTTGAAACTAGTTCCACCTCCAGCAGCTACAACAGTAACATGCTGCTCTAACACTGATGCTTCAGTATTAATAATCTAATGATGTCATATATAATAATATATCAGTCAGAGGGACAAAACCACTACTTTTACTGCAATACTTTAATTACATCAGGTTGATAATACTTATGTACTTTTACTTAAGTAGGAATTTTTCATGCAGGACTTTTTTCTTTTTAATGGAGTATTTTTACATTGTTGTATTGGTACTTTTACTTAAGTAAAGGATCTGAGTACGTCTTCCAACATTAATATATAAAATCTTCTAGCCTCTGTTAGTGGTGATACTGTTATAACGAGTTACTTCATAAGCTTTAGAGATGCTAGTAGGCAGATTTTTATTAACTTTGGACAGAGCCAGGCTAGCAGTTTCCTAGTGTTTCCAGTCTTTATGCTAAGCTAAGCTAAGTGTCAGTCCAAAAATGTTGAACTATTCCTTTAAGTGGAATAGACACTTTTTAATCCTGCTCACAATTTAAAAATGTCATTTTTTTCTAGTTATGATACTTTTACAGCTTGATGTAACTTCCATGTAAATAAATTCACCTGTTCCAGTTCTTACACGAATGAGTGTTAACTTCACCACAACCTAAAGTTAGCAGCGTTTAGCTGTCAAAAACAACCTTATGATACTGGGGGAAACAATATATATATATAGCTCATAGAGCTCATAAACTTTCCTCCTTCAGTAGAGTGTCAAACTCTGCACATATATCATTCTGCACAGTGAAACTCAAACATGCAACTGAAGTAACAATACACTAAACACATTTTTGAGTGCAGGGGGACTTTATCAGCCTGCATTTTCAAGGTAATGCAGGTGGTTTTGAAGAGTTTTATGAGTGGTAGAAAAAGTCTTTCACCCTTAAAGGATCAAGCTAAAATGCTGGAAATCACCATATTAAGAAATTCATGGTTTTCTATATGCAAGCTGAGTGGTCCTTGGCAAAAAAAATCAAATGTGACAATCAAAGTTGAGCTTTAACTGCTCTGATAACACCCAAATTTGAACATGACGCTAGGGCGCCATCTAGTGGAAGCAATGGGGCAACACAGAATCTTGTGCTTTTTTTCTTTATTCTGTACTCTGTATTCTAACCAATTTATCTCACCTATTAAAAACATCAACCCATTGATTATTTATACTCACTTATCCCATGCAGGGTGACAGGTGGCTGGAGCTGGTCCTAGCTCACATTGGTCGAGTGGTGAGGTACCCTAGATAGGTCAGTACAGACAACCATTCACATCTACAAGTGATTTAATCTCCAATAAACCTCATCTCATGATTTTGGACTGTTGTAGGAGGAAATGCACACAGCAAACAGAAAGGTAACCAATAAATAACTTTGCCAAACAGGAAGATATAAAATATTTGGATTAAAAAGTGATTCCTTATTTAAAAAACTGAATCTACACCTAGACTGAGGAATTAATCACATTTACTGTACATCACTCTACTGTTGGTGCTGTTAGACAGAATAAGAAATAAAATAAGAATACTTTCTTAACGGAGGAACTGTGGGAAATTGCAGTGTTGCAGAAGTTAAGTCATATTAATAGTAAAATAATATAGGTAGATAACAATAAAAATACAATAAAATCAATAAACAATATCTAGTATGATAATAGAGACTGAACTACAGTAAAACTATGATCATACTTTCTCGCACTAATTACACTTAGCCAGAGGTTCCGTTGTGGAACAAGGTAAATCTAAGAGATGATTAATGGAAAAGGGAAGAATCAAAAACATTTCTTCTACACAAAATTGTGTTCACTTTTTTCTGACTAATCACTAATAACTTTTTAGCAATTATGTTGTGAAATACTAGATCGTTTTACATTTACATTTTTTGTTATTTGGCAGACACTTTTATCCAAGGTGACTTATAAGCAAGGCAAAACAAGAAGTTTTAGTCTTTTAGCCTCATAAAATTATTTAAAGATCCCCTCCAGACATGTTTTAAGACATACAAATAAGCTGCTTGGAACAATAATGTGTGTCTGATATTTTTTTTTACACAAAAAAGCACAATTACCACTTTAAAATCATTAAACTGGCATCTACTCCTTGTCTCCTACTTCACTGTAAAGTCCATTCTCAGTGTTTGTGGACTGGATGCTTCAAGTTTCCACATCACACTTGTATAAGCTGCATACTGGACCACGACTGGCTTCCAAACTAGTTGTGATATCACAAATTATGCTCATAGGCTCACACCTTAAAATCACATTGTCAGTGGGCACAGAGAGATTTTCTACAATTTTCCACCAGATGAATGTGAAAACAGCTTTTTAGTGTCAAACTCTGCACAAACATCCAACTGTAGGAACAAGAGGAAAAATATATTTGACAAAAACCAAAAAGTACAGGAATCACTGCCATAGGTATTTTAAATCACATTTCTTTTCCATGTTACATCATCATATAGAAACATCATAACATTATCCAGAATATCTTCTATAAGAGATTTTGAAGCTGACAGAAACTCTGACACCAGTGACTCTGTGATGTAAATGGCAGCCTCTTTGTTTGTGAATACAGTGAAGTAAATAAACAATGGTTTTATCACTGTTTCAGTATTTCACATTTTATCAGTGTGCAATTAAAGCTAAACTTTTGGATCAATATGTGATCAAAACACATTAACGGCAGCTCAGTGTGGGTACTGTGTGGGTGTAAAGAAAAAAAAAGAGTAAAAGAGATAAAGAAGAAATAAACAGACAATTAAATTACATTTACATACATGAAATGCAATTAGATCAGTTCTGAATAACAGAAAATGTCAAAATTTGCTGGTGAATTTTGTAATTTTTTGTTGTCATAATGCTGCAAGTAAAGGAAAACCTCCAGTAGACACATATGCAGGCACGTACGTACACACACACACACACACACACACACACACACACACACACACACACACACACATTCAGATACAATTTTTGCACTCAGCAGTATAGCTAGGCACATATAGCCAACAAACTCAAAACCACAAACACATTTTCAGCAAAAAGAGGAACAGGATACGTGACTCACTCTCACACACACAGACACACAGACACACATACACAAAAACAAACACACACACAGTTTACCCGCATTGTTATGCACAACCGAGGTGAAAATGACGCAGTTCCAAATACTCATTTCCCCCCACACATATTTAACTGGAAAATATATCATACTATTTATTTAAAAACGTCACTGCATACACTTTAAACAGGCCTTTTTCACACTGAGAGCATGTATTCAATGTATACAATGTACAATGGTTTTATAGATAGTACAAAAAGTAAATGCAAACTTGAATGGTCCTGACAAAGGAACAGCACATGATCCATCCCTGATTGATGAGCAAGTTTATGTGATTGTACCTTATATGATTACATATGACAAATAAACTTGATTGATTAATTGATAGTTTGTCCGGTAAAGGAAATATGACCTGTTGCTGTGTGATACATTACAGACATGAATCAACATTTCTTTTATTCACAAATTCACAACATAAATAGAAAAAAGAGAAATGCATACAAATGTACATTTAGAAAAGTTTGTATTTTTGTTAAATGTAAATTCAAAGGCTGCTACATTGTGGAAATGTGTTGATTTTACACTAAAAACATTTCAAATCACATTATTTTTCTGCAGCCTGTCTGGAAAGTACAAAGTGGGCAGAAAACTAAATCAAACATGAAACAAATTTTTTGACATTCGTACGACTAAACGTACACTTTCTGGTTTTGTAATAGCACCCAGTATTTAATATCAAAGTATTTTTAAAGGTATACTATGCAGGATTTGTCGGTTGCTGTTTGTAAAAAGTGTGTGTTCAAAGTTGGCCCCTTCTCCCTGAATGAAGAGAGTGAGCGGCGGTAGCGAGAACTAAGCAGTGAATCATATAAATAAAACATTATTTTCTGATTGTTTCATGGTGGTTATGTTCTAAAACACAAATTAACACACGCATACCTGACAGAGAGCAGAGCGGAGAAGAGGACAAAGATGTTGTCTGGTCACTACTAGACCTCACACCCTGCATGCTGTTATTGGCTGGGGGCTGCACACCCACTGCCCAAAGGTTGACGCCCAGAAGCGTCCCAAACACAACAAAATAATAAGAAAATACAGGCAGAGGGCAGAGTCTCTGTAGATAAATACACTGCCACACACTTCTAGTTGGTCATTGAGAATCTATACATCATTTCCTGCATAGTATACCTTTAATTCTCATCTGTTGAAGTTTGTTCATTAGTTTTAGTTTTTCCATGTTGAATACAGTAATGTTATGAGATTAAAGAATCCTTGAATGTCCTACAGAGAAGAGGACTCATATGTTGACATTTGTGTTGAAAGCAAAAAAATAAAATAAAAACAAAAGTACAAGAAAAGCCTTCTTGAAGACTATCCTGAGAGCATGACTTAAATGTCATTGTTTTGCCATAACTTCCTTTTACACCTCATAGTCTCACCAAATCTGTTTTGTCATTTGTCTCATCCTTGAGAGAAAAAAGGCGTCCCAGAGGAGGACAGAATAAAAATGGAGGAAAAATGAGGAGACAGGAAGCAGCTCTGTGCAGAAACTTAAATATTTTTTGGATGAAAATGAATGTTTTCATCACATATGATAAAGTAATCATGACATAGTGGTTGGACACATTTAAGAAAAAAGACAATTTCATAGTTTATAATATAATTAAACAATTAAACCAAAAACATCCATTTTTCTACAAATTAGGGCTAAGTTTGCTCATCACGTGATCAACATCATAAAACTGAAAGCTTTTGAAGTCTCATAGTTTGATATCAGCTTTAAAAAGCATCTTTTACTTTGTTTTAGTTTGTATGAACAATTTAATAATAAAAAAAAAACTTAGTTTGTACCAAATTATTTTCACCATCCTGATGAATCCATGACTCTGACCCTTAACTTCAAGGTCAGAGGAGCCTCTTTGCTTTTCCTGGCTGAATTTGGATGAATTAATCTTCAGTAGAGAAGGACGGAGAAGAGACATGAAACAGGAAAGAATTAAGAAGAGCAGGAGGACTGTTTAAACTTCTCTGTTCATCTAAACTTCAACACTCACATGGTGTCACACTCTTGGCGTTCTGGGGGCTTTCTTCCTGGGCTGAGGAAGAGGAGGAGGCTGTTCGTCATCAACGTTATCGACTGGTCTCGGGGCCTGAAGGGAAGAGAGAAATAAAGCTGAGCTGAGATCTTTTGAGATGTAGTGGAGAGTGAATAGTTTCTCTGATATCCTGATGTCACATGTAGGAGGAGATCCACTAATCTCCTACCTGTGGGGCTCTTCTGGGGCTGGGCTGAGGTTGGCCGTTTGGAATGTCGGGGACTTTTGAACGCGGGTCACGGTGTTGTTTGTGGCGATGCTGGCGAGGACCAGTGTGGCCGGCCGGCTGCTGCTGGTGATGGTGGTGATGGTGATGACCGGGAGGATGATTATGTTTATGATGATGATGTTGTTGTTGTTCAGGATTGGTCCACCCCAAACGAAGTTCCTCCTCGTCTGTTGAGTAAGACAATAAGCATGAGTTGCCTTCATCTTTATTATTTTGAGAAGAACATAAAACCAAAGTGCATTTCTTTGTTAAACTTAGTTCTTCGGATGAAGAGCCATTTATATTTATACATATCATATAAAAGTATACTCATTATTTATCACTCTGTTGCTACAAACACTATATTTCCGAACTTGTCTTCTAAGATTGGGGCTGCTTTAAGGGGGATGTTGCGGTCATGCTGGAGCTCATATGGTTTATGTGCGACTGCTCTAATTAACCACATGTTTGAAGTCTTTAAAGTCTCAGACCACCATTGTTTCAGATCTCAGATACTATAATAGCATCTCTCAGTCAGGTATGTTTGTTACTTTTGGATCTCTTTGTCTCACTACTGTTACCTGCCACTCTGAGGCTGGATGACCCGCAACAGCCTCAGGGCTCCGCGGCCATTATTTCAGCTACTGATGCAAAATCCTTATTTCATTAGTGTTTAATCACATGACCAAACAGCAGACCTGGGGCTAAATAGTATGCAGGCATATTGAAACTGAATTTTAAATAGATTTTGTTCAGTAAGTAATTACAAAAACAACCAATATACCATTACTTTCAATAAAATATATTGTACTCTTCTTTCTACTTTGTCACTCTCTACCTGTTATTGTCCAAAAATAAACCATGACAGCCACAGAGTGAAGAGAAGTATCACTTACACGACCACAACTGCTTCCTTACATTTGACTATACGCTAGAAAACATCTATATAAATATATATAAATGAAAATAGTGGCCTTACAGCCAAACAGTGTTTTGCTTTAAACACTGTTTGGCTGCAGAGCTGCCATGCTGTGTATGAGCCCCAATAAGCTCCACCAATCAAATGTTGACCTATGTTATTTTCGTGCACCAATCAGGTTTTGACATTTGAATGTGACGACAGTTGGTGGGCTGTTTGGTCACTGTCAATCAGCTCTAATCCATCCACGCCTACACAGTCCTCATGACACAGATTAGCTGAGTATATTGGCATGAACTCATAATAAAAAGTACCGTAAGATTGATCTTTTTATCTATTTATGAACTCACTCATGAATGTTATAAAGAAATACTTTTGATTTGAATCCAAACTTACCCTTAACTTTCATGCTTCTTTTCTTTCTGGCCCGGACGCAGCAAACAATGACGATGATAATCAGCAACAGAACAAGTCCTGATGAGGATGAACAATAATAATAACTTGTGTAAAACAAACTGCATATTTCAATTAGGTGTAATTCCTTTAATCATAATTCCTCAGTTGTTCAGTCTAATCACATACAGTATGTTGTGAGGAGAGATGTATAAAGTTAAAAAGGCTTATTAAGCTTTACCTCCTCCACCGCCCAGGATGCCCACCATGATCCAGAAATCAAGGCCAAATAATTCTTTAGGAATGAAAAAAACTATTTCAATGAAATAGATACAATATATTAGTCTAATACAGTAACTTAGACTATATACATATATACATATATATATATACACACACACACACACACACACACATATATATACATATATATATACACACACACACACACACACACACACACACATATATACATATATATACACACACACACACATATATATACATATATATACATATACATATATATACACATACACACACACACACACACACACACACACACACATATATATATATATATATATATATATATGAATTGTGCAAATATTGTGTGAAAGAACCTCAGTAGGTTTGAATAAGTACAAATCTTGAGGTTGTTTCACTTTTCTACAAACAAAATCTTGTGTTTGAAAAATTTGATTGATGTGATTATCTCACAAAGGTGTTGTATTTCCACAGAAATGTATTCATAGAATAACTACTGGATGATACTCACTGGAGCTAGTGCACATATGTTGAAAAGCCTTGCTGGTCTTAGACAAGGCAGGGTTGGAAACTTTGCATTCGAATGAATCTTTTTCCACATCTTCGGCTTTTTGTTTTAGAATCTGAGGTTTCGCCTTCATCTCCTTTGTCTCCGTCATCTCCTTCTTATTCTTCAACCATTTAAAGGTGAGACCCTGGGCCTGGTGCTTAAAAATATCAGTAATGGATAGATTAGAAGGTTATCATGAGAATACAGTATGCAAACCTTCAAGTGCAGTTGGAGAAAAAACCTGAGACAATTTAAAATTGAGGAACTCTGGACTTGAGATATATTTTTAAGGACACATATGAGGGCTGAGTAGTTGGAAAATCTGAATATCCAGTGTGGATATTGTGTTTTTTGAGAGATCAAACACTAATTAACATGAGCAAAAATGGAAATTTAATTTCATTATCGACCTGGGAAATAGTAGAAATAAACAAAAAATAAAACAAAATAAAGAAAGAAACAAAAAAAGTCTCCTGGACGACTAGTAAGTATCCATATTGCCCTTTAATGTCCAAAGTGCTTCATAATCAGCTAATGCTATGACCTCCAAATCAGGTCAAAACACGGTAGAAAGATTCTACATTCAATTTCAACGAGAATATTTATACTTCCTCTTTATTATACCTTTTACCTCATTATTTCTGATAATGATTGTTTACAGCAGCCTAAATTGGCTAAAAATAAAGCTGAACTTTGCTTTTCATACATTTTGGTGTATTTCCTTAAATCAATCAAATAATAGGATAAGAACTGGAAGCAGGATTCTTTGTAAACAGATTTAGATTCAGAAATCCAAACCTTATTGATACAGCAGCATCTGTATGTGAATACTCATAACTCAGGTTTGGTTTTAGAGGAGGGTGTGTTTACAGATTCTACAAACACATCTTTATGATGAATAATTTGGAGAATACTCCACTTACAACATGTACAGTTGTTCTCACCTTGCTAACGTTGCAGGTAAATATGACCATTGTTGGGGTGGTTTTGGAACATTCAATCGTCACTACAGGGTCCGGGACACTGTCTGATCAGAGTAGCATCATGCATTTTAAAAACACTGTAATTATTGTATCTTGACGAACAAAATAAAAAAAACAGCTTGTGATGAGATCTGTATCTAATGCATCACAACACACTTAAAGACAGACAACATGCAAGTTTTTAAGTGGCTCCAGACATTTATCTCTGATCCAGGGAAGACATAAAGAGAGATACACAGTAATGGAGAGTTAATTTACTTTACCATCCTTTTTAGTCCAAGATAAACTTGAATAAACAGAGTTAATATATGCTCACAATTTGTTGTTACCTACCCAATATACATAAATTAATGGGTTTGAGTTCCTTTACTGATTTTCCATCATCTTTGTGAACATCAGGGGTGTATGTCCCTGCGTTGTTTTTCTTCAGATTTGTCAGCTTAAGGGATCCATTTTCATAAACTTCCACTCCCGCTGGTGCCTTGATAACAATCGTTTTTTTTTTTCGATGATAGATTGCGTTCTCATTGAACCTCCATTTCAAGGTATCTGAGTTTTGCAGGTTGTAGTCCAAGGGCACAATAACGTTTTGGTCTTCTGCAGCATATATGTTACACCCATCCTGAGAATCTTTGGAACAGAGAGAAAGGTGGAGAAATAAAAAGGGAAATCAGCAAATTCAGCAATGAATCATGTTATGAATGTCCTGAACAATCACATGACAATGTATCACCCCATTAGTGTCTAGACTAGTGTAGTCTTCAAAAGACAGACACTACATTTTTTACATTTGCTGTAATTGAATGTAATGATAACAGCCTAATGTTGATCAAAATATGCACTTTTCTCAGAATAAACTTGCCTATAAACTTGTGTCAGAGGAAGAAACTTGTTTGTTCTATATGAAACTCACCTTGGCTTATTTCATGTCTACGTGTATTGCTGCAGCTCTGGGTAGAGGGTCAAGCATGTTTTCATGCACCACATGTGACGATCTATCAAATGTGCTGGTATGGTGGCCAATTATGCTGTTTTTGTGTCTGCAAAATCGCTTTTCTCACGATTACACTTGTCTACTAATGCTCATGATAAGGAGTAGCCTAAATGTACGCACTTTCTCAAGTGCAGTAAGAAATTGATAAATCAGATTCAGTGAGTGGAAATGAGCGTCGGCACAGTTTATGCACAGAATTAAACACATGGTTGATAAATGAAAGCTCAGGTTACTATCAGCTGAAACTTGATCTGAATAAAGTTCAATCAAAGTCTTAGTCGAGTCTACTTTATGTATATGATGACACTGATTATTTCTGGTTTAGAGTTTTACATCTTTATTAACTTTTCAGTTGTGTTTCCGGTGCTAATTTTCTTTTTCACAGGCCTCTTTTATCCTTTATCTTTTTTTTTAACGTGCTTGCACCCTGCTGTGTGTGTGTGTACCTTTCACATGTAATCTGAAACTGACGATCTATGTCTGACAGTCTATGAAATGAAAACTCTGCAGCCGTCCCGCACAGACCATTTCACCGCGACGCAAAGCTTGAGCGCACTAAGGATGGATGATGTATTATATCCTGTTGTGTCGGTTCAGACCACAGTGCACTGGGTGCATGCACAGAAAAGCACACCCCCACATGTACCATATCTACTGCATTTTGATTTACTAAAGGTGCAGATTGTATTAGTGTTTGCCACTGATCCTGAAACAAAACTTATTTTCTGTAAATATCAGTAGAGCTTGATTCTTTGATCTGCAATCACAGAATGTAACTTTGACAGAGTTTCATTTTCTGTGAAGATAACCCACAGGAAATTAATGGTTAAATGAATCATCATCTGATGAGGCTGAACATTAATAGTTTCCCATGTGATAATGAAAAACATATTTGGGGGTTTAGGACCATCTTTGGAACACTTATTTTAGTCAGTAGTCTATATGTGTCAATGTCTTCATTTCAGTGGCAGTGTGATGGGCAACTGCAGTGGTAAAGTGACCTTAGAAATGCAAAAACTAAACTTTATATAAGCAGGATATATCTGCCATGCATCATTTTATCCCCGCCCACTCAACTTTCCACAGTCTGTCATGATGACCTTAAGGAAAATGTGTAAGATGAGTTCAATCACACCAACATTTATATGAGACAAAATTTCAAACTGAAATAAATGAATTTCAGTGCAGCACCACAATCATCGGATTTGCTTACAGAGTGCACAGTAAGAGAGGAGAGCTTTGGGATTGAGTTCAACTTTACAGACTTTGGCTCATGAATTCACACCGTTGACCAATTGCTAACCATTTAGCTGTGTTGCACCGTCCATTTCATTTAACCCTGATCTGCTGGGGTATATGGTTTGCAGTGAGTCACAGCAGTGAATGGTACACATATGTATTCTTGAGCTAAATGTGTTAATTAATGTGCTCTCAGTTACTAACTGAGAGCACAAGTAGACACCGATTGCACAAGGACTGTTCCACTTTCTTTTGAGACTGTACACAAAACTGTCCCCTAAAATTATGTTTATATACTACTAATTTGTAATAGCAAATACATTTCGGAGGAAACGTAATGCCACCTGGATCTCATTTTTATATATAATATCCATTCATGGCAACTAAAACTTTATTTATATTATGTTTAAGCAACACAAAGAACTTGATTGAAGTTTGTCTTGGTTAAATAATGAAAAGCTGAATGGTGACATGAGACAGGACGAGTTCACTTTTTCTATATTTATCCAAAACCACCACCACAGGATGCAAACCCCAGCCTCTGTATGTCTACAATCCACCCAAACCACCTCCCTGTGTGGTACAAGAACACACCTCTTCATTGACTGGGAAAAAAAGTTGCCAGTGAACATTAACTTTCCTCCGAAATATATTTCGCAAAACAATGTAGCAGTATGTATTCATCATTTTTTAGGGGATAGGATTGTCATTGCAATTCCAACATAGTTTTTCCACTAATTCTAATAATGACGCGTTCACAGTTATGCAATGATCAGCAAACTCTACCATGGATCACTGTGTTGAGCAGAGTTCACCAGAACAGGAAAAGATGCTACATCCTGTTTCTGTGAAACACTTATATAATTACTGTACGTCTATGCATATTCATGATATTTTTCACCAGATTGTTCCATGTCATCAAAGGAAATTTGTTTTTTTTAGGGTTCTTTACTATTGTATAACAGCTGGTAGATGTACTATTGCTAGCATCACTCCACCCTTTGACATACCACATCTGAAGTTCACATATAAGCCTGCATCAAACCATCAAAACCCGAAACAGAAAAGTTAGCTGCAGTTCTAGATATCGTTATTTTTCCAGTTGTGACAACCTGAGAGGCAGTTCAGACTGGTTTGTTTAAATTATGCAATCCATGATGTCAAAAAGGAGGAACAGCTTCATGCTTCAACTGAACTTGAGACATTTTTTTCTGGTTTCCATTAACAACCTGCTCACATTTAGATTTTAACCCCATTTTTAACTATTAGGTTGCTCAAAATACCACATACTGTTTTCATGTAACAACTACTTAAATGTCTTGTTATCTTGGGGTAATGATTCTGTGCTTCTTGGTCTTCTTGGTTTTTTGCCATAATCATTCTTCCTGTTCATACCAACCATTAGAAGACTCCTTCATAATGCACTTATCATGTAAGTGATGGGGGCCAAAATCCACAAGCTTCCTTTTGTGTAAAATTGTGAAGCTAATATGAAGCTTCAGCCGTCCAAATGAGTCAATGTTACATTAAAATGTCTTTTTAGTGCCAAAGTCCCTCTTTTTGTTACTATACTTCCACCTCAGCTCAACTGGGAAACACTGTCTGATGAATCCTCAAATGACCTGAACCTGTCATTTAAGGATTCAGTAACTTACAGTCCTTTAAACTATTAATCACTTTTTATCTTCAATTGTTTTCAACACCACAGTATGTATCACATCTTTCAAAGGCTTATGTACTTTATAACCACAGAACAAACAAAGTAATTACAGGAAGCAAAAGAGGAATGTGTGACTGCTTCATATGTTTACCACAGCTTCACAAGTTTACAGCATCAACCCATCCAGGAAACTGGTTAAACATCAACTTTGACATTTACAAATCTGAAACAATAAGATCCCTCAACTATTTGTCTTAAACACCTAAAACAGCTTTTTTGCTAATTGTATTTAATAATTTGTTCAGTTAAGCATATACCAAATGCATTTTCATTAACAATGCAATGGTAAAAAAATGAGTATTAAAGTGATAAACTGGTGATTCAAATGTGAATCTTTTTTTATGTCCAACCTTATTAGAAATGTGACCAATTTTAGCAAAAAAAAGTTTTGAAAAAAGTTGTCTTTGTGATCATTTTTTAGTTTTCTACTCCCCGTGTCTACTCCAACTGTACCATCACTAACTATATAACTGTCTCAAACATAGAAACTTTTGTTCTTATTTTAATGTTAATATTTGCTGCATTTGTAAAATTATAATCTTTTTTATAAAACATATTCAGGGTACCTGCGATGAAGCTCTTTTGCTTCACTTCCTGTTCATCCTCTGCAACCTCATTTCAGACCAAAGTTACCGCATGTGTCTGTTGCATGTAACGTTCCCATGTCTGATTCTTATATACGTTAGGCATAGCTTTCAATTCACTTTCACTCACAGTCCCAAACGCACCATTACAGACAAACGAATATAGACTATTTAACCAGTGCAGTCAGTGTGATCAGTCAACACACACACACACACACATGTTCTCACTCTACTTTTTTCATAATACAGTTGTTTCCTGTCATTTAAGGGCACCTTCAGTAGAAAATTAACCCTCAGCCCTGTCTTTAACTACCGGTTTTGCAGAACTGCATGAATGTTTTTTGGTTCCCTTTCAGATGTAAGAGAAGTTTATTGAGATCTTATCAATTTTGATTGTGTCAATAAATTAGTCAGAATGAACTGTTCTTGCATGTTTTATCCCATTTACAACAATTTGCGTACTGTACATTTTGCATCAATGCCATGGAAAATGGTAACTTTTTAGATTTAAAATGCGTTTCCGACTTTCCATGCGGTCAAATTGCAAGCTGATTTTGACACAGTGCTAAAATAAATGTAAACATAGAAGCCACCAGGAAAGAAAAACACTTTGAAAAAATATACATGTATTAGAAAATGATTTGGCATTAATATATTATTTTTAGAAATGGAACAAAAAGACAAATATCTGGGTTTAAAAACATGTTAAAAAAAACTAATTCAACTCATATTACACTGTAGCAGAGTTGAAAGAAAGAAATCATTTGAAAAGAGCTTAGAGTGACGAGTTATTGAGGTAGACATCTTTTAAAGGAAATATTTTTATAAAATCTTTTGAAAATCTCTTTACAATAAATGTTAAGAATCAGCTAATTTGGAATCCAATGCTGATGGAGAACACGAAAATACTGTTTATACAAGTTTTACACTTTGCTGGTTCTCATTTCAATAACAGTGAAGTGAAACTTTGAAGCCAATTAAAACTCTTCACTAATATACTACTACTTAATGACAGTGAAGAGTGCGATTGTTCAGTACCTGTTAAGCCGACGGTGAAACCACAGAGCAGCAGCAGGGCGACAGCAGTCATCTTCGGCATCATCCTCACCATATTTAGCTGAAAAGAAAAACAGCCGCTTTCCATTATCAGGGTTATTTCCTGTCAGAGCAGTTAGATCACCCCCTTGGTGTGTGTGTGCATGTGTGTCACCTTACACTTTTGTGTATGTCTGTGTGTCTTTATGGTTTCTAAAGGAAGTGATCCAAGAGGCCCTATCTACTTTCATTGTCAAAGTACAAAGCGAGCAAAGCAAATGTCATATTTAGAACAAACAGAGAGAAATGCGCTTCTTAAACTACTTTTACTGCTTGTGTAACTAAAAATACAATTTGTGACCTCATGTAACTGACCATCAAAATACAAACAATACAAACGCCAAACAACTGTGTTTTTAGGTGAGCATTAACTTTTAGATCTTTAAAGGCTAAAGTTGACATTACTTTGAAATCGTTTTCCTCTCTTGGCTGATGTTCATGCTGATTGATTCAGATCAAAATCTTTAGGTCATGTCTTGTTAAAACCTCCGTCTGCTAAGCACATTCATAAACTAGCCCTAACCTCAACAGGACTTTGACTTGCAAATAAATTTTTTATCCATTTGTTATGATTAAAAAAATTTGAGCATTTATGCAGTCGTGTAAATCATCTAGGAAAAAGGTTAAGATGTAAATTCAAGCCCCAAGTTCCTCTTGAAGCCACAAAATGTCCCATGCCAAAGTCAAAAGAAAGTAAACTACACTTTCGATAAATGAAATGTTCAGTTTTGCTCATTTGACCAATCCATCATGAGCCTATAAGTTTATACCATTTAAAAAATACATTTTAGGAAATATTTTCTATTTTAGTGGTTTAAAAAAAACAACAAATATTTCAAGTCTGCGAGGACTCGAGCACTCTCGAGTTTAAAATTTCTTGTCTCTTCTGAAAGCTTTAGAAATGTTACACAGTATTTATCTAAGAGGATGTGAAAGACAAATCATATGACAAATTATGCAGGCACTAGTGTCCCCCATGTGAATTTTCAAAGCGTAAACAGGATCAAAACTCAAATTCAAATATCTCCCGTGAAGAAGATTAAACATCTTACCTTGGAGGAGTAGACAGGGTGTAATGTGAGAACACCAGCATCACCATACACACATACAACTTCTCCCACTCACTCTAACTGTAGAGGTGGCAGATGTTGCACCAAATTGTATGTCACCTAAATACTATGTTTCAGAAGGTGTTGTGTCCTATTTTCTCTTAAGTGTGAGCTGCTGTTGTGCCACCACAAGAATGAATGTGGGAAGAATGTATAGAACTGTATGTGAGCAATTATTATCATATGATCACTGAGGCGACAATACTTCCTGCCTTTCGCAAGGCTGATGTTAGTCATACTTTTTTAGATGTAATCATAGCTTTCTTGGAGATGACACCAAAAACATCTAACTGACACTGAAATAGAAAGTAAAACAAGTGCCAAAAACTTGTGTTCAGTTCCATGTGTCCTATTTTCTGGTTTTCATAAACTTCAGACTCTTTATTCCTCACTAGAAGTCAGCAGTAAATATTTGACTATTCACACAATTTAAGTGATACTCAAGTGATTTATTACTGCACTTCCACAAAGTTGTCTCATAAGAGACAGATATAAAAAAAAGGTGAGAATAAAAGCAACAGAGGCGAAATATGCTCTAAAAACACTCAATTCTACATCTCCCATGATGCAATGCCACTCAAAAGCATATTTTCTTTAAACTCTCTCTTTCCGGTAAACCCCCGCATTTTTTCAAACTCCACAAACCTAGCTCAAAACTCTTTTTCTTACAACTTTGTAGTCTCCAAACCCAACAAGATTGTACCATACTCTACTACCTCTGTGAAAGCCACAACTCAGTGGAACGCCCTACCTGATGATATGAAGAGCTGCAGTTACATCAGAACATTCAAAACCAAAAAAATCTGCTATAAAACTACTCAGATATGTAACCACTGACTCTAAATTTCATCTCATTGTCTTCTCATGAACGCAAATAATCTTGATTTTAATTTGACAATCTTATATTAGTCATTTCTAGTTGCCATTGTGGGTGTATGTGATGTGCTATTGTGAATAGCTTTGTATTTTGTATTATGTGTCCTGTGTGTTATTGTTGTGTTATATGTTTCAATTGTAACCTGCCGAAGGGACTGCAGATGAAAATTAGCTATAAGCTAACTCTGTAGCAGTACATCAAATGGTAATATTTATGTTTAACACTGTACATGGCCCCAATAAATACAGAAATAAATAAATAAACCCAAGATAACCCAAATGACATCACTATGATGTCATCAAGACCTCATTCTAAAACTCTGCCCATTGGCTCCAACTGAAGACGTAAATTTTTAAATATGTAGTTTCATTTTTTTTAAACAGGCTCAGTAATTTCCTAGAACAGCTGGGCACTGTAGTCTTTAGCAAATGCTCCTCAAGCACGAGCAAGTAGTGCATCTGTTGGGGACTATTTCCAGTCGTGGATGAACACACATTTGCTGCTCTAGTGGGTATTCACAGCAGCAGCAAGGGATAGGAGGGATTAGTCAATCAATCAATCCATCAGACTTTATTTGTACAGCACTTTTCATACAAATACAATGTAACACAAAGTGCTTTACCCCCCGCCGCCATCCACGCATAAACAATGTTATAAATAAAGGACCCAATAAAAACAAGAACTGAGGAAACACCATCATAACTCTCATGAATTTGCAATGAGGAAACACTAGAGGCAGGATAAAAATTTAAAATAAAAAAAATTAGTGCAACAATGTGCTTCATGGATGTGTTTTTAATAGTTTTTGGACAACAATGGATATATCAGGCTTCGGATACACTGAAAATACTTGTTAGTAAGATCAATTAAGCCCGAGTCCTAGTGCTACACTCCCTTACTCATCTTCCTTCCCCTCCACACATCTATAAGGCAGTATCTCAGTTTGTCTTCAATATTCTGCAGTGAAGTTCAATAACAGCAAAACTACTGAACGAGCACACTGATAGGCAACCTACAGGTCAAGATATGAGTGTGCAGTGACAAATTTGCAGAATAGAGGTGAGCTGAGACAGAATTGTGAGTGAAGCTGGTGTGAATCGTGAACCCTGAGAGGAACTGTAACTCTGGATCTGAGAGAGCAGTAGGTTTTGCTTTTCTCGTTTGCAGGTTAGCTGTTTTTTATCGAGCACATGAATGGAATTGACATGCAGGTGAAACATCGCCTTGTTATTAAAGACTTTAACTAGGAAACAGAGATGACCTTACAGCTGATGAAGCCAAAACTCATTGGCCACAGTTGACCCCTGGTATTAACTATCATGTGCTCTCTTATTATTTTCTCAGAATCCTAAAATAGATTTTAGAAGAAGAGATGGCAGGCATAGAGCTGCTAAATGAAATGATAAAGTAGGCATTTCTTGTGTGTGGTTTAACACATTACTATAGCTACAGTTCACACATTTTTCTCAGCAATCTAAACAATTTCTCACTGTTGGTCTCTATTATGTTTCACAACCTCTAACAGTTTCGGTTTCAGTTTGCGTACTCTGAACTTGTTCCCTCTTGTTCTGTAGGTGTTTGTATGCATGTGTGTACATGTATCTGATATCTATCTCTAAACATATTCTGAAACACAAGATGCTGTTAAGATTTTTTTTTAAGACATTTGTGTTTTCAGCAGTAGCCATTCAATATATCGGCGTTCTGTACTTGCCTGTCTATAGAGCAGCATCTTTGCACACTTATTGCTGTCATATATTTATATGAGAGATGTATTATTGATGCTGATAAGTTATAGAGTTCAACTGGCAAACTCCTGACTGGCTTTTATTTGAAGTAGACACAGTAAATGCTATTTATTTGTCACTGAGCTTAGTGCCTAATGTGTCTACAAAACATGCTCATTTTTTACGCTTTCATCACTGTATCAGGTTTTAAATATTGCAGGAAGGAATGCAACAAGAGGTTGACAAGTCTTACTGTGGTTTGTGAGAAGCAGCAAACCTCCACCACATCATCAAGATAAATGCCACACAACTATTTTCTCTTTTAAGGCAATGTGAGGCCTCAAATCCCGTAATGCCTGTTGCTTTGCTTCAGTTGCTTTTCTGACAGAGAAGTTGTTCAAGGAGTATTTGCTGGCTCAAGTGGTCTGGGATACCTGTGCTCACCAACTCCTGAGGGAAATTTTTAGCTGCCTTTTAGCTGCTAAATGCTCCATTATGTGCACCAGCTGGTTGCTAACTTTCTCTGTCTGCTGTTTGGTGCTGAGCAGTGAGTTTATCAGACCTTTTTTTGTCTGCTTCTGCTGGAAAAGCGGTTAATGAGAAGTTTGAAATGCTATCATTTTGAATTTTATACTGTCATATACTTTACATATTTTATTCTTTTACTGCATACAGATTCAAACTGCTGTCCTGCTGAAGTTCCTGCCTGAGGAACAAAGAGACCTATATGCCCAAAGGGACGCCTTGAAGGAGCCTACACACTCAAAGATCACTGGTTAAATCTGCCTTGTAGACAATACAATGAAAAACATTCATCCTCACAGCAGAGACAAACCACTTCAAACTCAAAATCAACACCATTGTGTTACATTTGATACACTGACAACACAAAGAACCATGAGCATATTCAGTGGTACTTTTCACTGCAGTTGCCACAGGATGGCACCCTTACATTACAAGAGCATGTAGTTTGAAATGTCACTGACATACAAACTATTACAACTATTACTAATGTAGTGTTGCATGAAATGTCAGCTTATATGTTCAGACACAAATGTGTAGTATGTGAGTAGTTTCATGCACAGGAGTAAAATGATGACACATAATGGAATAGTTTGCATTTACTGATGTAAACAAACCTTTAACAGCATAGAAATCAATGACTAATATTGAGTCTTATGTTTGTCTGTCAGACACTTGTGACAGTTTTTGGTTGTTTCAGTCATGTGTTTGGGACCATGGGGTTTTCCTTTAGCTTATATTTTATATGGTTTACAGATTATACATTTAAATGCTCAAAAACTTTAGAATATACTTGTACAACAGGTAAACCTTGAGAAACCCTATAGTAAGTTAACAAAATACTAATAATTGATGTCTGCTCCATTTTTCTTGTCTACTTCCCTACATTACTTTTTATCCACATATGTTGAATATGGGACACCAATAAGTGAAAATGACTTAATCCCATTAAAATAAAAAAATGCACAGTGTTTATCCACAGGCTGTACTGTAATAACTGTCAGAAATATACAAAACACTACTGCATTTACTTACATTTTCTTGTATTTCTGATTTTTATATATCATTATATTATAGATTTTTGGAAACCTTTTATATGCTTTTTAAAAATCAGTGTGATGAGATAAATTATTATGACACACAAAGTCACATTTTTGAGATTTTTATGGAATTCATTGTGATAAACTAAACTTTTTCTTTGCTTGTGCTTCTGATGAAAAGAAATATTTAAGGATGATGACGTTTATAAAATTCTTGAGCGTGGCAGAATTTGAAAACTACACAAAATTTATGATTGTCGATTTGAATATTCTTTTTTAATTTCTACACAAGTTATGATATAGCTGAAGCACAGGGGAATAGATGAAAGCAGCGACTGGTTGGATTTGTCCCAGCTCAGTATAGCAGTTCTATGAACTTGTGGATTATTTCATAAATTGAGATGTGAAACTTTTTAAATTTGATTTATGGCCACCGTGCTTTATGTGACAGCATAGGGGGGGGGGGGGACAAGTAGTTATGAGTCCATATCTGATCTTGTGATAGGGTGAGTTCATGGTAGCAGCAGGACGGGCTGACTGTTTGTGAGGGATACAGATGACCCTGTTCTGTTAAATGGGCCTTTATAAATAGAGCAGTTATTTTTCCACTGCTCTGGTCCAACATCAGGCCAAAGACACCACACAAACCCTTTAGATACCTCAGCATCCAGTCACACTCGTCCTGTCAACTTCAGCAGCCAATCGGTGCCCTTCAGATGACTTCATCATCATATCAAAATGTTCTAAATAACTGTGGCCAATCAGATATTCAACAAGACTGTGTCAAACCAAATGTTTCTCACTCTTGGATCAGTTGAGAGTAGTGATGAGCAGGCCGACTGTCCTTCAACTAGAGAACATTCGCACTCCTGCTGGGGGGCTTTAGCCAGATACTGAAGCACTACAGGCTCCTGAGATTCTTTCCTGCAGATGGCTTGACATTGTTTTAATTTCACAAAGAACACAATGTGACTAATATAAGACTCATAAATAGGAAAATCAAATCTTTCTGGGGAACTCAAATGCTATGCATGCTGGGGCATGTGCTTATAAGTTAACAGTGTTTCTAAAAAACTTAATTGGCTGAGTTGAGATGATCTGAAAAAAGTAGAGATCCCCACTACAATGAAGCAACCTAGCCCTAAAGAAGAGGCATTGAAAATGTGTTTCCACCCTTCTGCAAATGCAAAAAAACCCTCAGCTAAAATATTTAAGGAGAGCCCTGACATCACCATGACACTGAGGTCATAACCTCCATATTTTTTTCTGGGAATTTGGGGATTTTAGTGAATTGGGGGAGATTATGTGCTACAATTAAAAACTGGTTGGGTGTTTTATCAGCTTATTCCAGTATTTCTATACTCAATGTAATTAAATTTAGGAGGACTTAGACTCATGACCTGAGTATTTCTACAATCCTGGCTAAACCCTGTGAGCTTAGTGGGCTCAACTTTACACAATACAAATAACTCGCAATAGTTGGAAAGGCCTCGCTCAGCATCTATAGTTCAAGAGTGGTGGCATAGGAGTCAGTCCAAGGGCCTGAGTTGCATGTCATACCCGAAAAATGACACTGTTTTTGTTCATCTAGCGACACAAATGTGAAGTTTTAATTTTAAAAAGGTACATTTTTGTGTTCCATATTCATTTATTATGTCAGAGATGGTGCTAAAACAGCTGTTTCACGGTTTCTAACAAATTACAGGTACTTGTTATTGACCTGCACTGCTATACTTTAATTATCCTTAAATATTTTTAATAATAATAATGAATTACATTTATATAGTGCTTCATCTTGATACCCAAAGTGCTTCACAGTGAAGGTGGGAAACTCACCTCAGCCATCACCAATGTGTAGCACCCGCCTGTGTAATGCACGGCAGCCATTTTGCAACAAAAAACTAACCGCACATCAGCGAGAGGTGGAGAGGGAGGGAATCATTGAGCCTATTACACTGGGGGATGATTAGGTGGCCAGACAGAGAAAGCCAGGTTGGGGATTTTTTGCCAGGACCATGGGGAACCCCCTACTCTTTGTGATGAGTGCCACAGTGAGCTTTAATGACCACAGTGAGTCAGGACCTCTGTTTAAGCACAGTGTCCCCATCACAGCAGTGGGGGCACTGGAATTTATTAGGATCAGATGGAAGACTGCTCCACCTGGCCCACCAACACCACTTCCAGCAGTAACTTAGTTTTTCCCTGGAGGTCTCCCATCCAAGTACTAGCCAAGGCCACACCTGCTTAGCTTCAGTCATTCAGCAGAAACAAAGTACATGTTGGCTGCTTTAACAGGACTCCTAATAGAGATGGTTCAGTACAGCCTGTTGTACTCTTGAAGCTACCCTTTGTGAATAGAGAATCTTTTTATAGACTCACTTGTGCGATGATCCAATATTATATCAATGGAAAGAATGCCCACTGTGCTCTAATGACGGCCAGTGATAAGCACATTCAGTTATGCATTTAGTAGCTTGTACTATCTGCAACGCACCTCCTGTAATCCTCGCTGGACTTCGCAGCAGGACTGTTCACTGATACTCTGTTCAGAAATGCTCAAATAAATCTATAATATATTGATATATGAAGGCATCAAATTTGAAAATCCATTAGTTTTCCCTCTTTCAACCATTTTCAAACCATTAGCCCATTAATATACATCCCCTGCAGGGTCATGGGGGGTTGGAGGTTATCCCAGCTCATACTGGGCAAGAGGCACAGTACAGCCTGTACAGGTTGTTACAGTAATCTATCACATGTCTGACAAATATCGACAGACAACCATTCTCATCTCTGGGCAAATGAGAGTTGCCAATTAACGTAACTGAATGTCTTTGGATGGGGGGAAGGCAACAGTGTTAACCATCAATCCACCATGCCGCCCTAAACCATGATGAAAATGATAATGATATACCAGAATAAATAAAGGCTTGTTATATATAATTTCCCTTTGCTCTACTTTAGAGTGCCTAAAGTTCATTTCTGTGATCAATTTTTAAAACAGAAATGTTTACTCTCCTCATCTAGATATATGGCGCAAACCACACAACATATTGTTTAGTAAAATTATGTTCCAAAGTTGGATTTTTTCCATTTGCATTGTTACAAATGTCAATGTGATTTTGAATTAAGTTTTTATTTCTTCTCTGACAGAACCTGGAAGTTACAGTTTTGCTCTGGCTCTCTGTATATAAAAGAAGCTTAACTGGAACCAAAGAGACCAACAGTAATGCTAATGGAAAGCTAATATTAAAGGATGAGTTCTGAGAGGAAGGAAGAATAAACAGAGAGATTGATGAAGACTAAAAGCGGAAGTCAGGAATGTCTCACTGCTGCTTTTAATTTTGTTTACATGCAATCCAGTTCCAAAAAACATTTCCTATTCATCACTGCTGGACTTATGGACATATTTTTCTGCTTATTTTCAGCATTGTTGTCCCCCAAAAAACGAAAACAAATGTATCTCAAACAGCTCCTGATTATTATGCAGTGAAACAATTTTTTACAAAACCTCTATTGAGACATAACGACTGTAGCAAAATGCAGTCTCTGATCTCACAGCAGATAGGCCCCAGTTGGGTTTCTATTTTCAGAACAAAATCCAGCGCGCTGGATTTGTGTTATTTTTAGAGGCAGAGTGTCCCGGGGCATTCCGAATTTGAGTGATTGTTGTTGGGTATCTCTAGGGAATGCCGTCCTCTGGAGACGCTGGATTTGAGTGATTATTTTGGAGATGTGACAGGGGACGACACCCATCAGGTGCAGCGGATTTGTGAGGTTTTGTTTCGAGAGGCCTGCTGCATTTGTTTTATGTGGTTTTACTGAAGAAGTATGATGCACATGCCGGGATTGGGTCCACTGGCTTAGTGTTGCAACAGTAGCCTGCTGTGGTTACTTTTGGCTATTGTGGTACATCAGTAAACTGAGTTAGAAAGTCATTTGAGTCATTTTATTTTTAACATCAGGTGTGTTGGATTTGAAATGACGGAGGGATGCCAACTATTTTGCATGTTTGGTTTCTGGTGTTTCATATTTAGTAGGTTGGGTGCACTTGATTTATCTTAGACAGATGAGCTGTGTTGGCTTATTTCAGGAGATGTGACAGGTGGATGCCTCAGACTGGGTGTGCTGCATTTTTGATATTAGATGAAAATGACAGAGGATGGCTGCTCTGGATTTGAAGCGTTTATTTGGTTGACTGGTTTTGGATTTGTTTTATTTTATATTGGGAGTGCTGGCAGCTGCAGTGTTCAGTAGCTGAGGAGACTTCCTTTGGTTTTCTGTTTGATTTTTGATCATTGAGGGGGAAACTCTTTATCAATTTTTGAGCAGAACAGAGCAGCCTCCCGGCAGCAAGGAGGAATTCTTGCTCGAAGACATGTCAGCAGGCTGGTTGCAAAGAGTTATGGGAGGGATGTCTCCAGTACGTACAGTGCGACTTCTCAAACCACCATGTTAACCTACAGTCTGAAAAAGGCAATATGAAGGATTTAGCTCAGAAATAAACAACCATTTATGAAATAGAAAATGCTCCAACTGTGTCTCAAATTGTCCAGAACTCTTTAAATCTTAAATCAATTTCAGATTGAAGCTTTTGGCTGCAGAACACCAGGTATGCAGGGTTTAAAGGTATCCTGTGGAGATTTTGACCACTCGTGGAGCAATGGTTAAATGTTTTGATGAGCAGCTCCCCTTTTGTTTGTTTATTATGCTCTACTAGCTCAAGGAAGCACATGGAAGCCTATTCACAGTAGAAAGCGGGTGATGTGACCCAAATTCCTGCCAACTGCAAATGGTTGTTACATAGTTTTGCAAAAATAGTTACATAGTTTTGCTTTAAGGATGAATAATATGGTCAGAGCCCTATGATTTTATCTCGACCTCATAAAAACAAAGTTCTCTTACAAGATCATTTTCCTTTATCACGACAAAAAATTGGAAATAAAATTTTAAAAAAGAAATGCTAATAGTTGCATAAGGATGTAATTTAGAGGAGGAAGCAATTTTGTAACAAGCCTCTGAGATTCCTTATGTATACAGTAATACATCAGAGGGTTGCTTGAGTCATTATAGTTGCACACAGAGCCTCTACACAAACCAAAGAACCTTTGAAGCATCATCCCTGCTCTGTGTGTGTGTGTGTGTGTCAGATGTTGATCAGTCAGAGTGACATGTGTCTGCACCCCTACGGGCCGTAAACACTTTTAGTCATTTCCTTCACATCACTCATGTTGTATTTCTGCTGCTGCTGCTGCTGCTGCTGTGGAACATCCTGGAATCTACTGAAATGTAAGTAATCAACTGGGTGTAAATAAGTATCTCCAAAAATGTTAAATTAGCAATATGATGTGTCCTCCACCCCTCAACACACACACACACACACACGCACGCATGCACGCACATACACACACACACGCATTCACACCTCAGGCTGATGCGATGATTAATTCTCCACGTCTCAATTGCCGAGATCCAAATAAGTCATTAAAATTAGAAAATCAGATTAAGGTGTATGTGGCCTGTGTTTCAACTGCAGTATTCCTGTAATCACATTAGGCTCAGTGCGTTAATGTGCATACTGATGCAGCCATCGCTGTGTCAGACACGTCAGGGGATTTTTTTGTCACTCTGCTCAGTGATGTATTAATTATTTGTTTTAAGCAAAAGCCTGAGCTTTGTATATCATTTTTAGATTCTAGGGTCAACACGGTTATCCTGATTAAAAATAATAGACTGGATTTTAGTCAGAGGAGGAGCAGTTTGCATTTAGCTGCACTTCTTTTAAGACTCTACATTGTACAATAAATCCTGTTCAACACTTTCTGAAGGAACCTTTAACCCACCTGACTTTCTAAATTTAATTTTTCTAAATTGAATCTTTGTGAAATTCAATTCAGAGACACTTTAATATAATTAGAGTGGGTTTCAGAGAAGAATTCCTGTGACTTGGGTTGGTTCTGGGCTTCAAAAGCCCATATCAGACAAATCCTGCTCTTAGACAGAAGCCTCTGGAGAAAAGCTAGCTGTGGGCTTCTCCACATAGCTGGCTATATCTGGAGAACAGGGAGAGAGAGAGAAAGAGAGGGAAGAGAATGTGTGTGAAGCTGCCAACAGCAGCAGTAAGTCTTCCAGTGTAAACACAGCTGATAGGGTAAACCCTCCCTCCATCCTACTTCACCCCTAAAATGCCCTTTCTCTCCCTCTCTCATATTCTCTATGCATATATCTCTTTACATGTTACATGCAATATACATCATTAAGACAATTATATCAACAAAGCGATGACGTGAATGAATGCTGGTGTCAGTTGTAATATAATCAATTAATACTCAATCTTAGTTTATGTGTAGGATGAAAGAAAAAGAAACACCCTCAACACTTCCTTCTGTCTAGTAACTGGTGACACGTCGTGTCAAACATTCCTGATTCATATACAATTATTAGAGTTATTATAAATCCATAATGTAGAGTTTTCCTGAACATGTACTCCCTTGCAAGACTCAGACACAAGTTATACTTTCCTGTGAGGTTCCACAAGTCGTAAATTTCAACTTCTGCCCTTGTCCTACCAAACTTCTGCATGCAGTCTAAAATGTACTCTGTATATCAGGGCCTGGGACTAATTGCTGCTCATAATATGTGTAGCCAAACAGCTGCGACACAAGTAGGCATTGTTTGCATACTTGTACTTTGTGTGTACTTTGAGGATTATGAAGTCTTTCCACTGGGGGGAAGTCTGGACTGAATCGTCCTCAACCAATACTAAAGTTTCTTCCTCTCAGAACTCTACTTACTATATTACTTTATCATGTTGTTAATATTGACATCACAGCAGGAAAAAGCAGCAGCAGTGATAAGATCTATGGTTTCTCTTCAAAGTGTTCCCCCATTGCTGTAATACAGTGGTTTTTTCACCTCTAAACCACCATCCACATGTGCTAAGTGATTGAAACAGGTCTGGTGTTGTGACTAATGTTTTTGCTGTTTGTAGAAACAACTGACCATTCAGAGCTTTTTAGGTGGGATTAAGCATGTTGAAAACATTTTCCTGTATAGCTTGATAGCTACCTCGAAACATCTATGAAAAATAGCAACAGAAAAATGGCCACAATAATGGTGACAAGTGCAGATTGTCAATTGACTTGCAGAAAAAACTTTAAAAAAAATACTTTTAAACTCTAAAATTTCTTTGATTGTCCTGAAAAACATTAAGTAAACTTCTCCTGGTAACTCCAGCTTCCATGCCCACTGAAAATGATCATAAATCATTAGCCAAACATGTAGTGAAACAAGTGAAACAAAATGGCAATTCTGTCTGATTATCAGGCTAAATTTGCTGATGAGTTCACATCCTGATATGTTGCGATCTTGCAAACCTGAATGCAAGGTTAAAAACAAGACCATACGTGTTGTCAATGGCTAAAAGTAGCATCTGTATCCTGGGGTCATGAAAACCCCTTGGGAGCATGAATTTGCTTGCTTTTGGCCTGAGGGTGGCACCAGGGAAAAGCTCAAGGAGAGTCCAAAATGGAAAGTGTTTATCCTCTGGAGAGCATGAATGTAACTGCAATCTGCTTCATAGATTAAATGTTTCTTGCATACAAGTGAATAATCTTCTGGGGTCTGTTTCATGGGAATGTTTGTGGTGAGAGTCAAAATTGTCACATGTGAAAGTCACAGTCAGTTGAAAGTAAGTTTTTTGGTTTTCATGTATGTGTTCTTACCTCTCTCTCACCTCCGACTGGCAGCAGAAGCGTTGTCTGTTTTCTCTGGCCTGCCGTGGTTTTCTGTATCAGTCAAGTTGTTTCTCTCGCTCTGTATCTTCCTCTCTTTCTGGTTTTAGGTCAGAGCAGTCTGGCATTTCACCATGTAAGGCTGCAGAGCTGAACTGCTCCTGGGACAAAAAAAAAAAAGAAAAGAGAAAACTATTTTTTCATGGAACATTTTCTATTATTATTTTTCAGCTCGAAATAAAAGCGTGTTTGTGCAGACAAGGAAGAAGATGATGTTGATCATTATTAAATTTAATCACTGGAACACTTGTAGTTCATCAGATATATTTATCACGAACTGAGAAAAACTTTACATAACAGGGCAGGGATGATTGTATTGCCAACAGAATTTTTTTTTTTTAACTTTCCTGGGAAATTTGAGTTAGAGCAATGCTCATACTCTCACAGTTGGAGGCTGCACAGTGCAGCCACAGTCTGTTTTGTTGGCTGCTGAACAGCTCCTCACAGCTTCAAGAGCCTTGCTCAAGGGCTGGTGATAATGAGAGACGGACAGTCTTTCACTTTCCCTGTCCTGAAACCCTGAGGCTTGCAGAATCAGTGACATCTTTTTAATCTCTTCTAAAAACATATCTTTTTAAAAGCACAACAACCTGTCTTATCTGTTTTATTGTTATTGATTTGATTGTATACTAACCCTAACCCCTTAAATTATTGTTGGGTATTTTATTCCATTTTATTCTGTGTTAATTTCAATTGTCTTATTTTATATGCCTTATTGCAGTTCTGAAATGTTTTAATCCCGGTCCAACCATGTAATGCTTGTTTAATATCTCACAGTTCTGACTAGCTAGAGTTACTAAGTGGGTAAAAGAGCTTTCAAAGCTAGCAAGCTTGCTAACGGTCAGTTAAATTGTTAATTATACAATATTACTCTAGTTTCACACTTACAATAGCATTTCCTTCATTAGATCACATATGGTGAAAGATTTTACCTTTTAAAAAAGCAAACAAAGAAACCTTATGAGTTGCCTTTGCTAAAACCTTCATCCCTGTGGAGACAGATGACCTTTCAAACTGACTTTTTCCACCATAACATTTCTTGATACTGTACTGCATGTCTTATATCATTACATCAATGCCTTGTTTTAAAAGACCACCTTAAAGCCTCTGGGACAATACCTACATTTCGTCTTTTAAAGGCCAAAGTTAAGTCTGTGTAGCAATGCAAACTTTTACTTCCTGTCCCAGTAGTGCGCCTTTAAGAGCAACTTTTAGGAACTAAAATGTCATAAACAAAGCATTGGTTTACAGTGTTTGATTCAGTTTTGAGGGTTTGTCACAGATCTTCTTACCTTTTTTTCTTTTTTTATTTTATGCATCTGCTAATGACACATTTTCACTCTGTGCATGTTCTTGAAACAGAAGAACAGTTTGTCTTCTTCGATACATGTTTATCTCCTGTACTGGAGCAGCCAAGCTTTCCCAAAGGGAGGATCAAAGTTTCATCTTATCTTTGGAGAAATACAGTTGTCATAAAAGACTTTGATAGAAACATTTGCTTGTCCATGTACTCGAAGACTGTCTTAAATGTGTTTCCACAGCAATAACAACAAAGCGGACTGCCCAGTACGTGAGTCTCTAACTGACAGCCTGTTTACATGCAGATTCTCCTTATAAGGCAGATGCAATGCTCTCTGGGCCACAACAGGGGGGTTATTTTTACTTTTTCCGGATTTTTTTTGAACCCGTTGTCTCTTTTGATTTCTCCCAAGTGGAGGAAGCTGTCCAGGACTTCACACACACACACACACACACACACACACACACACACACACACACACACACACACACACACACACACACACACACACACACACACACACACGTCAAAAAACCCAGAACTTGTGTAGCACCAAAATATGTTGCCATAACCAATAATCATAGGATGTCAGTCGGTAATATCTGGTGAGCAGCTATGGAGTATGTCACAAATCATATTTCAGATATTTATTTCAGATATTAATGTCTTGTACACGTTTGAATCCGAAATTGAAAGACCTTAAAAATGGACAGATGTGAAGGTTATCGTGATGTAATACACTCACTGATGTTGTCAGAAAATCAATGATTTAGTCTGATTTTTGGATAAATGGGTGAAATAATGTCAGTTGAAATTATACAAAACAAAGTTTTTGTTTTATTTTGTCATTGCTGCCTCAACAATATCCTAAAGGATCAATTCCCAGTGGCCTCACTGGTGTGGTCATAGCCAAACTGTATATTTAGAGGTGTGATCAGCTGTTCGCAGGCACAACACTTTTGCCAAGTGTCTATCAGCCAGCTCGGATAATGATGACAATAGAGCGGTCCAACTATGATGTTTTATTGTTCGCCAAATAGAGGTAATGTGTTGGCTGTTCTCAGGTGACACTTCATGGATATATTAAACAAAAGATGTGGGATCCAAACACGGTAACCCATGCATTCCATTAAAGATGTTCACCAAAGAAGTCCACCAAGTAAGCACAAGAAATAAGCCTCAAAACTGTGTTGCTCTTCCTCAAGTTTTTCTATTTTTTCCCTGTTATAGGGTTTTCTTGAGTTGTGAACTGAGGGTCTAAGGATAGGTAGATGTTGTGTTGCTGTACAGATGGTAATATGCCCAGAGGCAAATTTGTGATATTAGGCTATACAGATAAAATTGACTTGATTTGGAAATGCAAAAAAGTCATTAAATTTCAGGCTGGTTAAAAAAAAAAAAGTCACCTCCAGACTAGCCTAGCTTCTGTAACTTAATGCAATCTCACATTGAGGGTTTCCTACATTGGTCTCTAAAAAATGAGAAAATTAGGTGTGCTATCTAGTATCTGCTACATTATTTAAACAACTCCTTTGTTAGTGGTGGGGTATGTGATACGTTATCATAACTGTTGGTTTCTCCATCCACCAAAGCTCTTTTATAATGTCATATTTCCAACTTTTAGCTCTAATCTTTGCTGTCTAGAAATAGTCTATCCCTCCCTAAAATGTATCAAAGGGCTTATGGGAAATTGTGTTTGTTAAAGGCTGCTAAAAACGACAATATTAAATTGTTTTTTTCAAAATGTAACATCTGTGGTGAACCACACACCATAGAATTGAACAATGCTACAGTATGTTCAAATGTCGGGTTTTTACTAATTTGTGTTACTACAAAAGTCAGTGTGATCTTAAATGAGGTTATTTTTTACTTTTAGAGCAGATTCTGGAGGTTCTGGTTTCATTTAGGCTCTCTGTAGTTTTATATGACATGAAGTTTCTGGGTCACATGACCTGCAATTCCATTTGTGGCCACTAGGCTGAAACTACAATAAACTCTTATTAATGCAGATATGTAACATTTAATATTATTTGTGAAAGGTATGTTAATTGTTTACATCATTTCAAGTGCATTCAGACTTATGAGTCATGGGTACCAGCCAGGTTTAAAAACTTAACATTT
This sequence comes from Thunnus maccoyii, assembly GCF_910596095.1. Lineage (NCBI taxonomy): Eukaryota > Metazoa > Chordata > Actinopteri > Scombriformes > Scombridae > Thunnus > Thunnus maccoyii. Next base: position 10,461,229 of record NC_056556.1, read on the forward strand.
TCAGGTTTTAGGACTCAAACCTAAATTCCTGAACTAAACTGCCCTGTTAGATGTGGGCTGCTGCATGTATAATTCACCAGACTTGGTACAACCTTGGTATCCCCACTCTCCTAAAATCTTTTATGGGATGTCCTGCCTCTCTCTCTCCCTCTCTTTCTCTCTCTCTCTGCCTTTCCCTCTCTCTCTCTCATGTTGTGTTAACAGCCTTGGAGAGCGTTGCATATCTGACATTTCTCTCTCAAACTCCAACCAGCTCTGTTCTCATCTGCAAGGTAAGAACCAGCATCCTCTAGAGACAGCTGTTTTTTACATTTTGATTTAACTGTAATATAGTAGATGATGAGACAATGATTCTTATAGTGAATCATAAGTCTAGAACAGCCGTTAAAATACGATAAGTATCATTATTTCTAGTGGATTTAATGACGCAGATTTCTTTTTGAGTCTATAAAGGCTTCATGAGATTTCACTGCAGTTAGTCGGTCAGTTACTTAACTAATAAGGAAGTTAGTTTGACACTTTGCAACAATGAGACATCATTTATCTTACTGTGAGAATAAGAGCAGGCTTTATTTTATGTTAAGATACAGAGAAGCACTGTGTGAATTACTGCCTCTTATATAAAAAACTCATTGTTCACATACAGTAAACACAGCTCTTAAGGGGGCAGGAGGGGGAATGGAAACTGGATTCAATCTCCCAGAGAGATAAACACTCATCCCCACTTCTTACATTCCCATCCAAAGCACATGATTTTATTTTTGTACACAGAGGAGCCAAATTGAGTCAGTCTGAACACTGATTTCACTGATATTGGTCTTTTGTTTAGTGTCTTCCATCTCTGATATAATAGAATTGATGTTGTTTGCTTCGTAGAATTGATTAAATTGGTTGGATGGAAGGCTAAATTGGGGAAACTGGTTTAAATGTTTGACCTTTAGTGTCCCGTGATGATCTTAATGCGTTTTCAGATGTTTTTTACCCTGACTTTTTAGATGACCTCTCAAGGAGGAATATCCACATTAAAAAAACAAAAGAAACAGTGTGGACATTGACAAATACAATACAATATAGGGCAAATGTATAAGTAAATGTATAAATATATAAATGAGCAAACAAGCAATAGCTGGTAAATATTCAATAAATATTTTTAAGTAGCCATTATTATTTTAACAAACTCAATGAGATTTGTTATCTCTTTCATGTTCTTAGCGTAGTTTTCAAAGTTACTGGAACAGTATTTGGATTAATCCCATAGCGTCATTTCACAAATCTGTTTCGATCATCATCAAAACAAGCACAGGCTATTATATAATGATACTGACTTTATCACCTTGATCTCCAGTCTTGGAACATAATCACGTAACTATCTCTCCTTTGAAACTGGCAGATTAAGACTAACAAACCTACATTTAGACAGATTATTTCTGTGCACAGAGCTAAGCAAAAACTATATTTTTCAGAGCAAAATCAGTCACAAACAACCTCTTGTAATGACATTAAAGGTTATTATGTTGTGAGTCTTACTATAGGTTCACCTGAAATTGAAGGTATTCTGGATTGATATCGCCATGATTGTGCCATAAATATGATAACACACATCCATTAAGAATGTTTTTAACCTTGGAAATAAATTTTAACTGATATTTCCTGCTGTCATACTGTTTCTATAGCGAGTAAAAGGCTGATTTTTTTTTTGGAATGAAAACAGACAAATTTAAAGACTTTTAATGTATAAATAAATAATAAAAGTACTGGCACCCAACAGCTGTTGTCAGCTGCCCCACTTAGAATAACAGGTCAATATCAGCAAACCCACGTTTCCTGTCTAACCTACATTTTACTTCTCGACAGCTGTCATACTTCACTTTTTTACAATCAATAACTTTCTAAGGATGTACCACACATAACAAAAGATATACTACAGCAATTTTGTTTTAAACAATCTATTTTTTTGACCAAATCACACTAAAAGTCCTCAGTGTTGGTATGAATGAGTCGCCTCAGTTGTTAATACTCCATAATAACAAATAAGTTGAATGTTAAGTGGTTAAAAACATCTGTTTGTATCCTCCTTTGCTGCTCAAGACAACAGTGAGTGGTGCTGACACACACTGATAAAACTCACACCCGTGGAATGACTGGCATCCAAAAGTGTTCAGAGTACACACACATACACATACACACACACACACACACACACACACACACACACACACACACACACACACACACACACACACACACACAATGTTCTGCAAATGTCATGCTGTTTTGTGATGGTTTTTACTTTTGAGATGAAACTTTGTTGCCAGTAATTTTCATATCCGACTACAAGATACACCACATCCACTCTGTTGGTCACACTGGAGGTATTTAGCTCTTGACAACAACAGCTAACAATAGCTGATTGTGTGTATAAATAAAATACAACGTGGTCATTTCAACAGAACAGAGGAATTATCTGTACTTCAACAGTAATAACCATCCAAACACATGATTTACACCCATGTTTACAAGTGTCTAACACAATAACAAGAGTACTGTGAAAAGATCTCCATTAAATGAAAGTAAATTAACTACTGAACAAGTATTAAAAGAACTAAAAGCAAATACATTGCAAAATACATCAAAACTGTTAACACTTAAAGGTTAATGTGCTGTTACAACTTTTACAACTAATAGATTATCTTTCCTAAAGAACAGAAACTTTACCAAATTTCATTTTCTTAGACACAATTAATTATAAAACTATAACAACTACACTGGATATTTTCTGGAGAACTAAGATAAAGAAGGATAAAGTAATATAATATGTGGTGAAAATATGTCGGTGTTGTGTTTTCAGCTTGTTGTGAAGTTCCTCCTTCCTTTAGTGACCAAAAACAGAACAAAAACAACAACAACAAAAAATTGATGATGCAGCTTTAAAAGCAGATTAACTCCACCTAGTGGTCATTCATGGTACTGCACCTCAGTACACTTCCATAATAGATTCAAACCTACACTGAGGAGCTGCAACAACAATTTGTCAGTTGACTGAAAATTTATTTGCAACTATTTTGATAATCAAATAATTATTTTAGTTTTAAAGCAAACATGCCCAAAATTGGATGTTTTCAAATTCTCAAATGTGATGATTTAATGCTTTTCTTTGTCATCTGTTGTAATAAACCAAATTTTCATTGGGTTTTAGACTGTTGGTTGGACAAAACGAGACATCAGAAGAAGTCTCCTTTGACTCTGGGAAATTGTAACGGTTGTTTTTCACTAGTTTATGGCATTTTAAAAGGACCAAACAATTCATCAAGAAAATAACCAGCAGATTAATTGATAATGAAAATCCTTAGTTGCAGCCCTACTATACAGTGTATTTAGCTATAGCAGGACTCTCTATGGTCACATGCTCACATGGCTGTGTAACCTCAGCTTTAACCTAAATAAAGTTTGTGTTGTTAATTAACATGCCAACAGGAAAATTGTGCTTGATGTGACAGAGTGAGATTTCAGCCTCTCACCAGCCTCCCCGACTCCTCCAGTTGCTGCGTTTTGTCCAGTTGCATGCTCTTATGTTCATTACATAACATAGCAATCACTGCATGCCTCTGACAGAGCAACAGCTGTGTTGGAGCCAGATGAAATGCAGACAGAACTTCAGTGGCTTGTTGAAAACGAAGAAAATTTGATCCATTTTATCTAGGCAGGGGTTAAATTTGGAAGGAAATATGTGTGCTATGTGTGTCATAGACTCACAGACTCCTCAGTGTCATTAGACAGAAGTAAACTCAGGTGTATTTACTGTCAACATTCACTTTTCACTCATGTTCCTACTGTGGAAATGAGGATTACATGCACACTGGTCACAGAAAAAAAGAACAGCTGGCTGTCTTCCAGCCTGAAATGTTTGACAGTCAGCACTCAGCGAATAATAACGACGCTGATGTGTGCAGACGTGGTGCTCCACGTTATCCTTGTGGATAACGTGGAGCACCAGTCACTCACTTGTTGTCAGTCACGCAGTGTTGAGCTTAACTGTAGAGGCCCACACACAAGATGATCCCAATTTAACCCTAAGGTCAAGCTACTGGCAGGACAAAAAGACTAATTTCTCTTACTGAATGGAATAATAAACTTGGGACGTTGAATGATTCAGGGGCCCAGAGCGCCTTAGGGGTGCCAGTATGCCAAGGATTGTGGATATTTATTGTTTTAGGTCTGATGTGAGCTGTTGTTCAGGGAGGGTCAGAAAAGTCTGGGTAACTGAAGATTTTTGTCGTTTATTTAAGGCACCACAACTTAGTGGGGAAGCGACTCCTGAGGAGCCTTCAGTTTCAGTTCCTCTAATGGACACTAGAGGGCGGCTCCAAGAAAATATCTGACTGTATAAGATTAGTTTTTAAAAATCACAAACTGTATTTCTAAATATAAAACAAAAGTCTATAATATTTCCCACCAGAAGCTATGATTTCAGAACTTGCAGCAGAACAAACTGAAAACACAACAGTGATATGATGAACTTAATATCAAACAGTTGCCTACATATCTGAGCCTTCTTGTTGAAAACAGCTGCCTGCTGCTGGAAAAGAGGTTGATGAGAACTCTGAGACAAGTCCAAAACAGTAAAGTTGTGCAATGTGAAACCAAAACAATGAGCTGAAAGATGCTAAAATGCGCCAGTTTCCTTTTTTTGTTATGTTTTGCTTCTAGTAACTTTCAAAGACGATCACAAGCAGTTAAACCATAATGAAGTTTTCCCTTAGAGACCTATGGTTCACACCACAAATCCAATTTTCTAGTATGTGGCAGACTAATGGTATCATGTAGCAGTAGAGTGTTGAGAAAAGCAGACAACCCTTAAATGGGACTCAGCTTGTCTGGTTTAGTCTGGGCTTCTTTACTGAAGCTACTTTTCCAAGTCAAATACAACCAAGGTGAGACACTATCTGTGCAAGTCTCAAGGGCTTTGAGATCAACCTCCCCAAAAAACTCCTCCTATCAGAGCAGACACTTCAGTCAGGTCAAAAGTCTCAGAGCAGGCTGACGCTCTCATGGAGATATCCCATGGGGTATGAGAAAGTGTGTGTGTGTGTGTAAAGGCGTTAAAATGTCAAGTGATAATGGGTGACTCAGAGACGGATTAAGGGTGGAAGAAACAAAAGTGAAATGATAAAAATAGATGTGTTGAAAAGTCTGTAAAAAGGCATCAAAAGGCTAAAATGACTCCTGTTATCTGTACTGATCCCACAATGCAGCAAAGTAACAAAGAAAAAAGAAAGATACAGTTAGAAAGTGCAGCTTTAGGATCATAAGCACAGTTAAAGACACTTTGCTTTAGTGCAACATCAGTAAATCTAATGCCTGGATTACCACCCAAACATCAGACTTCTCTGGCAACAAGCCTCTAGGAATCCAAAGCTGTCTTGTACATTGTTCACCCCTTTGTATAGAAGTGTGTAAAGAACACTGTGCCCACTAGGGGCTGCTAGCAGGACTTTTAATCTTGTTAAAAATAGCAAAGAACTTGGCAGAGCTGATGTACAAGTGGTAAGATGTTTGTGGGAGCCACTAATGCAAATGCACGGTCACCTTGTCACAGTCACTCTGATCTCAGGAAAGTCCCAGATCAGAGGACAAAAGGGATTTAGTGTAGAGAGCCTGCAGCCAGAGTTTAATAACTTTATGACTTGTCTCTACTTGTGCTACTGTTACATTACCTTTTAAAGTCAATCATCATCTCTTAGCTGCAACGGTGTTCAGCAAAGCTCTAATATAGGTTTGCTTTAATTGATATATGTTATGGATTAACAGGCCAGTTATTACAAAATGTCTTTTCTGTCAACATACATTTTGTCATTCACGTTGCTGTCATGACATTTGTGCTGCTGCCACTTCTACTACAGTCTGGCTTAACACATCATCAGACCTCAGCTGGCGCCTCTGAGCAGCTCTCTTATCATCACACCACGTACTGTGATACAGGAGAGTCACAAGATCACAACCAAGAGATATTACCCAGAGGAGGGCGCTGATGTGTGAAACACTGCACGCTATTTTCTCTAACAACCTTTTCTTACTTTCTATGTCTTTCTCTCTCTCTCTTTGTCACCAGCTGAGAGAAGAGAAGAGAAGAGAACTAGTCCACTACAGGCCAGGCTGCCTCAAACACCTGACCTGAGCTCATCTCCACACAACCAGCTGCAGTTTGATTCCCGGATTTCACTTCCTCAAATCTGCCTGACCAGCTCATTCCAGCTCCTCCCAGTCCAAACAGGCCCAGCAGCCTGCCTGAACTGTCTCCTCTGCTAACCGAGTCTATCAAAATCTAACCACTCCGCCGTCCCCATGGAGCGCGTTCAGCACATGACCAAATCGGCCATCCGCCGAGCATCTCAGATCGAGGTGAATCCTCAAGCCAAGAGGAACCTGCAGGAGCTGTTCGTCAACTTCACCCTCATCCTCATCTGCCTGCTGCTCATTTACATCATCGTCCTGCTGAGCAGCTGAGAGCGGCAGAGGCTCGGCTTTACTGTGGACGAGGCTCCCCTGCCCCCCCTCCTCTTCCCCCCTCTTTCCCAAGGGAGTGATTAAAAAGTCACCCAACTTCAACAGTTTAATCTTCACTGATATACTGTATGTATGTATGTATATCTGCCAGCTGCTCAGTTTAACATCCTGCTTCCTTTACAATGATTTAAGTTGATTTACAAAAGGAGACATACTGTATGACCATGTCCGCTGCCTCAGTAATAATAGGTGCAATGTGTATAACACTGAAATATCAACACATCACTGTTGTTTAACTTCCATTTCCCATGAGCCATGCTGCTTCCTGTACCCACACCCCCAGCAGGAGAAAGAAAAACATGTTGGAAATGATTTTTTTTTTCCCCACTAGCAAATACTTCCTCTTTCGTCAGCCTCTGCCAGAGACCACAGAGAGTAAAACATGGATCTGCGACATCAGGTTTCCGCTTTTTAAAAATTTCGATGCTGCTTTCTTATCAGAGCCTCTAAAACCACATTTGGCAAAAAGTAATTAAACTGGGAGATGCAACTAGCTAACACCATGACCTGCAGCAACATGCCCCAAAACACATCTTTTTCTGCCTTTGTACAATAGAGTTGTAAAGTCCTTTTCATTCTCTCTATAGGCAATTTAATGTAAGTCGCAGTTGCAGCATTTCTACAGCTTGGACGGACATGAGGCTCTCCAGTTGAATCATCAGTACAACAGATGAACAACTGTGTTAGAAGATGGTCTGTTTTTTTGATAAAAAAAAAGACGTAGATACAAGCCTGAGTTTGTAAAAATGTAGGCCAGAAGTTTTAAATACAATTCCCATGGTGCATTTTAGCAATAAACATCCAATCACAGCTTAAAATTCTGTGATGTGCACCGCTAGCTGCGGATAGAAGCTAAAGATTAGACTGTTAAGGAAACTGATAACACAATCCGCAGCTTAAAATTACATTTATGAGTACATTTTGGATTAATTCAGTAACTTTGGTGCTGCACTTTGGTCACGACTGCAACAAGAAAGTATTCAGATATAAATACATCTCTGATTCAGTGATGCTTCTCCGTAGCAATGGCGACCAAAGCTCATGGATATTGTAGTATTCAAAGCTGTCTGCCATGTCAAGCTGACACATAAAACATGATTTCTCAGAAACAAAGTTGAAACAGTGAGAACTGATGGCCATAACATTACATTACATTATGCAGGTGATTTCTATGTTGAGTAAGATTGAGGAAATCGTTAGAATAAATAACTGAATTTACGTAACACTCAGTGTTCCTTGGATTTACTCTTGCTTAACATTTATAAAGATATTACTTGATATGATACTTAGAAATCATTCTAAGTACTGTAGGTCTATAAAGTGCATCTCCAACTTTAGGCAGCTTACTTGCAGGTGTTTCTGATGTTATACATACATTTCAGCCTTATAATTAACTATGTAAAGTATGGACTGTTTTTGCTTTACTTTGGGGTTCAGAGATAAAAATATACATCTGTTTAAGAGTGTTGAGTGTGAATAGAGAGCTTCAAACACAGACAGCACATCTATAAGCCTGACATATACTGCATACAATACATGAGGTTTATCATTTGTGAAGGAAAGCTCACTTTGCATGGTGTGATTTCATTTATGATGTTTTCTGTTTAAGCCATTTCTGATTTAATGCTGACATTTTTTGGTTTATGAGCAACATTGGTTTACAAAATAAACTATAAAGTCAAATCTGAAAAGGCAATTTCAAGTCCTAAATATGTTATTACAAAACTTCTACAAAGACAACTTTGATAATTTACCAGCCAAAAAATGTCAAATGCTGCACATTTTAGTATTATGTATCTGCACTGTATTTACTATGACTGAAATTGTAAAAATATAATACAAATGGGATTATGAGTTATTGAGAGAAATAGTCAGTTTTGTTCTCTTCATGTATGTTTGGAAGATTGTACCACCTGACTTTTAAACTGTGGAACACCAAATACATTGCATGTCAATAAAATTAAAAATGTTTTCTTCTGAGTGTGTTGAAAAATCATTTTTTTTTTATTATTGCAGAAGCTAATTATACATTTTTGGGAAAATACTGATATAAATACCAATAAGATATATCAAAAGAAAAAAAAGAGATTGTGACAATTTAGCCATATCATTAGCTTACCCAGTCTTAATTATGAAAGAATATTTAAACCTGTAACGAAACACACCCTAAAAAAATCTAAATGAACCGGGCGACAAATGAAATGCTTAAATAAAGACGTCACCCACTGACTCACCTGTGCGCCTTGACGTGAGAAGAGATGACAAACTCCACAAACGTTCTCCACAAGTTTACCAGCCGGACAAATATCTTCCATTCTTCACCAGTTCAATATGTTTTAGTTTAGTTCAGTCATAAAAACAATGTTATCAACAAAATAGCAACAATACCCCCGGTTTCTTCGGTCGTAACAGACGCTGTACTTATTACCGTTAGCTATTGATATCCTGCATCCTGGGAAGTGAAATGTGATTGGTTGACTTTTAAAAATTATAGGACCACCAATCACAGAACCCGCTGACATGTTTTTTACCTAACAACCAGCCAAGATAAGATGCTGATAGGATGGGATCCAGGTGTATTTATCCTCTTTTCTGTCTGACTTTTCCAATATAGTTGTAAGTTGTAAAGGTTTTAGAAAGGTTAGTTTTGACGTTGAAACATTTAGATTTCATGGTGAATGGTTTGAAAATACAAGTTAATATATATATACATATATAATACTTTTTTCCAAATAGATTTGATGTGAAACGTATTGTATGGAGGCCCAGAAGCGACAAATGCCACACGACTCTCCGAATACATAAATCAATAAAACTGCAAGGTAAATAATTGAAACTGTTGGTAATGATATAAAAAAGCTTTATGTTAACTTCTTACCTTCCCTTGTTAGTTAACATTGTCACCAAACATTCTGTATCAACCCAATACAGTAACTTCAAATACAGCGAGACAAATGTCTTCCTGTGATAAATGTCTAAAAGATCCCAAAACATTAAATTCCAAATACAAAATTCCATAAATGCAAATCATATATTGAAAATGACCATTATTCAAATTTCTTATTAGACTGCGACTGATTCAACGATGTCTGAAAAATAGCAAACATACACATGCACGCACACACACACACACACTAAAAAGAGGACAACAGTAGGCAAAATCTCACAATCATAATTTTACTGTTCCATAACATACAACAGAAATGATATAAATATAAATAAATATTGTTATTGTTATAATTGTTATATATTTACTTCAAAAATGGCAAGACAGACATCATTAAATGATAAGTCACAAGGGTGATATCAATTCACTTTCAACTCAGTTCACAATACAAACTGCAGCATGTTTATCAGCAACACATTTTCAGTTTATTTAAGAAAATAGATGGGTACAACCACCTTATCTTTAAATTTCTCTCCAGTTTGGGAAAAACTGAGTTGAGAGTGAAATGAACTGAGCCCTAGTCAGTATATCGCCACATCAAAAAACTAAAGAGACATTGAATGTTTTAATGGGCTGCAGTTCTATGGTTCACTGATGGTCAGCTGATGGCAGTGTTGGAAAAAAAAAACTCCATAAATTTCCCTCTGTCAGGTTGAAACATCATTGATATTCCCATGAGTGCTTGTTCATTTGTACATTTTAAAATACTTTCATGAACCTTGGGGTAACGGTGGACAAAGGTCATGTGATGGCAATGCCACATTCTGCTCAGACATGAAAGGAAAATATCACTCAATATTAACTAAAAACTATAGCTACAGACTGAAAACATGGACGCAGGCAGTGTGATGAAGCAACAAAGCGAATGCTGATGTGTCTTAAGCTGCAGTTCAGCAAATGGCCACAAGAGGCAGACAATTCTTTCACTGAGTGATATTCTCCTTTAAAACAACACTGGTCAGGTGTGGGACAGATAAACAAATGCATCAAATCAATCTACAAGTAAGGTCTGTGCAAATACATAAATTACTAAACAACAGTAAAGGTTTTGACAAAAACAAACATATATACAGGAACAAAGAAATAATAAAAATAAACAGTTAAATAAATAAATATTCTTCACTTTTGCCATTTCAAACAAGTAAACGCAACTCAACCTAAAGGACCATACCAGTGTTTTAACATGCTTATTTATCCCTTTACTGAAACTCATGTAAACATTTTCACAACGAGGCTTTTAGTAGCTGGTCTTGAGCTTTCCATCATATAATACAATCTCCTCAGCAGATGGAGTTTGCCTAAATGCCAAACTCTAATCAAATTATTAAACTTCAACAGCTGAGGAAGATCATGTAATGTGATGATGACAAGTGCTCCAGAACAGCTACTAAATGGAGCTAGCTTAGGTCTATTTGGTCCTAAATGGACCGGTGAGCTTGTTTTCTCAACTGCATACATTTTGAACCACAACATTTAAGCCAACATGGACAAGAAGTCCTTAAAGTGCTCAGAACAAATGGCCATGACAACTGGGCAAAATGCATCTACAAACAAAGATCATGTGATATGACTGAAAGCTCCAGAACACCAACTATATGGACTTTGTGAAAACCGCTGTTTTCAAGGTCAGGAATGAATGTGTTTTACACATTCAGCTAGCTGCAAGCTACAGAGAATATCATCTACCTTTATTGCTGTCAAAACTAATTCAAATGTAAAAAAAGACATATTGTTCCCAATAATGGATTATCTATCACAAGTCAACTTTCACATCTCTGTGAATTGATTTTTGAATACCATTGTGAAAGGAATGGAAACAATTGCTGCCAGTATGGTAGAAAACATATTAAAAACTCTAAAACACAATAGAAAGTTTGGCATTACATGCCACATATTTCATATGTGCAAAAACACTGGAATGGTCCTTTAACTATCACTGTTGGAGGGGGCAGTCCCCCAGGATGTGCTTCTTGGTTTCAGCTGAGAAAACAGTTTCACGCTTGTGTGTACGTTTTTAGAAGACAGTAGAAATCATCAGCAGGAAAACAAAAAAGTAGCAGTAAAATTGGATGCGATTGTGAGAGAAAATCTGTTATTAAGAAAGAACTGAGAAGAAACAAAAGACATTTGCATTGTCTGATGCAGATGTCTAAGCTAAAATGTCAATATTTAACATAGCTGAATTAATCTAATCTTCACAGTGTGCACTGAGGAATGAACCAGCTGTGGTTCAGTGTTGGGGCTTCGATCCCAGAGAGGATACTGTCATATGTATTTATTGGTCCATTTTCTTTGCTGGGGTTTTTTACATAAGGTTAATATTTACAAGTAAACCATCTAATATATTGTATTAGCACTGACGACAGTCAGTATACAATAACTGAAGCATCAATCACATGATGTCGTATTCATGTCATAAGGGACAGATGTTAGGATACCATGATAGAAGTTTATACTTTTATAAAACTACAGATGAATATTGGTAATTTAGTTACTTTTATAGAGTATAGATGTTTAATTTGAAGTCTATTCTCTGAACCTGACTGTTTCCTTCACTGATTTCAGAGTTCAGAGTTCATTTACTGTCTTTCCCATATGACACAAATACAGACATGTCTGCTACTGGTCTAAGGAAGTGTTTCATTCTTTGCTTTGACAAAACAGTTTGGTTCATTTTGAGCAGTCAAATGAGAGGATTGATATCAGTTTCACTTCTGTTCAGTCCAGCGCTGAGATAGGTTTTGGGTATATTTAGGTTAGCATAGTACAAAGACTGGAAACATAGGAAGATTTTAGCCTCGCTCTGTGCTGGAGGGACAATTACATGTAAATTAAAAAACATTTACATAGCTTTCAGACTTTCCACAGGCCCAAAGGGCAAACAGAATGAAAAAACACAAGAATATATATATATAGACATCCTAGTAATTAAAAAGAAACATAAAAAATATAGTCACAAAACTCCATAAACAATGATGCTATGAAAAACATCAGGTAAATTAAGCTAAAAAGATCTTCCTGTGTCATGTCATTTTCCTAAGTATTGACATCCCATTTCTTCCCTCAGATTTCAGATTTATTTCCCTCACATTTTCAGAAATATGCTCATTCACTTTCTTGCTAAGCATTAGAAGAGAGGATTGATACCATTCACATATTTGTCCGTTAAATATGAAGCTACAGTCAGGAGACAGTTAGCTGAGCTTAGCATAAAGTAACAAGAAATAACTTGTTATTTAGTGATCTCAAAGGGCACTGGTAGGCAGATTTTGATACCTTTAGACAGAACCAGTCTAGCTGTTTCCAGTCTTTATGCTGAGCTAAGCTAACTGGCTGCTGGCTGTAGTTTATTATTTACTGTATGGACATGAGAGTGATATCAAACTTTTCATCTAATTCTCAGCAAGAAAGTGACTAAGCGTATTTCCCAAAATATTAGACTCCTTTAACTGTATATTACCCCTTACATCCTTTATCCTCCATTTTTGTAGTATATAGATATCAAAAGACTACAATATGCTTCAGTATAATCTTGTGTGTGAGATACACAAATGTTTTGCAATTGGGTTAATTACAGGAATGTCTATATATACATTTTTCATTCTGTTTGTCCATCTGAAGAAGGCCTATGACTAAAAGCGGAGTGTAATGAGATCCTTTCTGGTGTTTCTCTGTAGTGAAAAGGAAATCAATCAAATTTCTCAAGTGATTCTGGCTGAGAAAGGCAAAGACAAAAGAAAAATGTACATGGTTTGGTTCCAAAATAAGAAAACTTGGACCAGAATGTAACAAATGAATATTTTAGTATGTATTTTAGAAGGATATACCACTTAAAATGTGCTTACATGAAATATCTACAGGGGCTAGATGAAAGAACTGTTTAATGCCATCCAATATAAGAGCACAGAAGCAAAGTGTTCAATATTTGTTGAGACTTTGTCAGAGAGGTGTGGATTCAATTCTTTGTGGTTTGATTGGATTGTCTAATATCACCCATGAACGTATACAAGCAAAGTATAAACACTTCCTGAACCATTTGGGGCCTCCGTTAATTCTGTTATGGAAGACAAGCATCGATTCCTACTGAAATGTATCTGTATCTGTTTGTGGTGTTGAATAAACTTGGTAGTGTCAGTGTGAGAGGAATCAAACCCTCAGACCTCATGTCCCTCTATCCACGTTTCAATAAGTAAGAAACAGAGCCTCTTTCAGGCTGATGATGACCATGCAGTTTGGAAACTGTACAGGTTACTGAATGGACTTAGTTAAAAAACGGACAGTACACCAAAAACCGGAGATATGAGGATTTCAAGTGAGTGACAGCAGCATTATGATAGTGTTTCTGTTTTCACATGCTCTATGGTCTGCCCCACAGGCAGAGACACAAAGCAAAAGAGTTCAGTCACCGACATGAACTCCTATAGGTAGCTTGTAATGAGATAAAGTGTGTAGCTTTGACTAAACACTCCTTGGCATTAAAAAAAGTTCCTAGGAGTCAAATAACATCTACATGTCACTGACAGAACTCTTTGTCTGCATGTCTCTGGTCCACCGGCATCACAAACAGACCGTAGAAAAACAGTAGCTTGTTACATTATAAATATTGGAATAATAAAAATATGAGGGGTGCTTGATTCAATTTGTCTTGATGGTTCCCCTCCTGAGACTGTTGAGGCGTCTGGAATGGTAAATCAAGCGCCCCTCAGCTAGCTCAGAGATTTGAAAATGACTTTCAAACATATACTGTATGTACACAGTCAAAGCACTGGGACAGCAAGCTAAAGTTGGTCTTTTTTTTTTTTTTGCTGGTGTCATTATTGTGGTGTACTGTACTGTAGTTTGTTGTACTGTAGAGGCCAAAAACCAACCAGGATCTAAAGCTAGGTCTATCCTTTTACCTAAATACATATTTGTACTGCAGATGAGCCTGCAGCATGAAAGACTAAAGGCGAGTATCAAGGCAAAAATCACATTGTAGCATTTCCAGTCAGATTACGGCTTGTAAGACACATGATGATGTATATAGAAAGAGAAACTTATCTTATATGAACACTCATTGAACACTGCAGTTTGTGACATCTTTGTGTGAGTTTAAAAATTTAGCTGTGGCCTAATGTCAGCGAGGTTTGGGAGTGTTTTGGGAGTGTTAAGGATAATTCTGATTTACTCCAACTTGTATCTTTTTGTAGTTCTTTTGATCATTTATATCAGTTATGATGCTAAGATCTGGGAAACCAGCATGAAACCAAGTTACTTACCCAGTTTAATTTTGTTCAGCCACGTTATCTTAACCATTTTTTTATTTGGCGGTAAAATTGACAGTGAGTGCACTAAAATGTTGCTCATTGTCCTCGTTGAAGAGGAAAACTGTGTGTGCAGTACACATCAAAGTTAAATCAGGGAGTCAGTCTGTAAACTGTGATGGATGTTAACAACAAAGGTTTGGGTAATTTTACTGTTCTTCATTTACTCTCCCAAATAAGTTTGATTGTTTGTTATCAACCTGTCTGATTAAGCAATGTGTTCCCAGATCTCAGATATTAACATAGTGGGTACCATGTTATTTAAATTCATAGGAAGGATGGTCAAAACAGATAAGACTCAAGTTGTAATAAACTTAATTTATCCTTAATATATCCTTGTATACTTAAATATTCCTGCTATCTCTGGTTAAGAATCTAGTTAACTAAAAATTGATTAGATCATCACAATCAGTAAGCTAATTTTTCCCTTCCTTACCTATCAACTTAAAAAACTACTGTAGCTACATATCAGTTTTCTTCTTCATATTATCTGGAAATATCAGTGCATTGCTGGAAAAATGTGGACATCTGATATCTAGTCTCTTTTGGGAATCTCCTCTGCACAGGAATTCACAAATTTAAACTTCAAAGCGAGAATCAAATATATCTAAACGCTTTAAGAGCAGTGCAAAGAACTCTTCAATACCTCCACATCACCACTATTCTACCTTTTGACTTTGACTTCACAGGATGTATGGGTAGAAGTCCTTCAAACTTTTTAAGATTATACTTATTTCTTACAACTTCAGTTGCCTAGTGCAACTTTAGAGCTCATACAGATTTCATGTGTTGCAGAATTGCAGATGGTATAAAATAACAAATGAATTTTTACCATGCACACTTTTATGATGATGCACTGACAAATCAATCATCGTACAATGCTCACCATGTGTGGTAGCCCTAAAATCCCAGTCCTGCACATGACTGTTGGGAGTGTGATTAGAAATGCACATTTGAAATATAAGTCGCCCAAATTGCTTTCAAAACCTGCAGTTTGATCGCTGTCCAACTTTAGCTCTCTGTCCCATTACTTGATTTTTTGACACAATTGGGATTTTTTTGCCTGTCAGAAAGAGAAGTACTGAGCGTACAGCTCCTCTTCTTTTGCAACGTATTCTTTGCTTTTTCCTGCCTTCGTCCCCCTCGGGTCTGACGGTGTTGTGGCGTTTGCCTCAGGAAGGCTGAGGGAGGGAAGAAAAAGAAAACATCTGTTAAAATGACTGTGAGGGAGACACAGAGAGATGCTCTGCCAGAAATTAACAGGCATACAGATATGTACAATCAGATACACAGTTTTTTTTTTCAGAAAAGAGGATAGCAAAGAACTTGTATATTGTGACTATGGGCAGTACCAGTGTCAGAGTGTAATTAGGGAGACAGTGTGTGCTCAAGGCAGTATGGTACATGCCAAACCAGTGGAAGCTTTAAAGTATAGATATGATGAAAAAACTTGCTTTATATTCATTGTTTCAGGGGGTATTACACACTAGATCCCCTGAGACCTCCTGCACTCGCACAAAGGATGGTAAATTGTGAGGGTATATGAGCAGGTGTGTGTGGGTGGTTGGATATAACAAGATCACCATGACTTAAATATTAAAAACTAAGCATAAATTTGTCATCCAGTGTTGTAATGCCAATGAAAAAAACAAGAGACTAATATATAAATTTGTACAAACATAAAAATTACTACACTATTAATAAATAATGTAAGATGCAGCTCTGCTTTAAAGATGGGAACTGACAAAAAAAAACCAGAGAGATCGAAAAGTGAGAAAACTTTTCTCCTCTCAATTTAAAATAACACAAAAAACTGTACCAAAAACCAACTAACAAAGTGTTTCTCCTCCTGTAATAAGGTTTTCTGAACAAATACTCAGATATCAAACTAACTCCTTTGTTCAGCTGGTTTGCAGCTTGCGCCCTCCAGCGGCAGAGCTGCCAGTGTTTTCATAATCAGTGCCTGCAGCCAGCAGCACTGCTTTATCTCCTCTTATACTGTGTGTCCACTGACTTTTTTGGCTGGGAGAATAAAGCACAACACTGTTATCTTGCAAGTTTCACATTTTCAACTTGCACTTTTTAGTTGCTGAATTGCTTTTAAATCAGTAATTTCTTTCGTGGCTTCACTTGGAGTTTGAAGTCCCATTGAGACAGATTGTGAGTGCAATGTTTCAGTCGTGTTGGCTTCTTTTACAAGCAACAAAAAACAGAAAGAGATGACAGGGAGCACTTGCTGTATATTTCAAAGAAGATTCTGTCTGTGATATTGCCATGATTGGAAAATGGGAAATGTGATGTTGAAGCATAATGAATCAAAAATGGATTATGTCTTCATTATTTTTCTCTGTTGACCCAGGACTAATGGTTAGACTGCAGCGTTGTGTGAAATGAATAGATCAATGCGGTACAACATATTGGCTACGGCCTAAACTAAAGAATCACAGAGCCAAAGTAAGGCTTTTAAATCATCTACTGTACAGCAGCTGGAATTCAGTTTTTGTCTTACACTTCAACATCGTGAAAAGATAAAACAAAACAGAAGAAACTATAAAGTTGTAGAGAAAGAAAAAATAGCTGACTGAAAAAAACAGACCAGCTACAAAAAGTTGAACTTGAAGTGACACTTCTCCCAGAGTATTTACAAAGTGAGTGCATCCAAGGAAACATGAGTTATTATGCAAGATTTCTGACTCTAGTCTGGCTTTAGTCCAAGTCATGTTACCTCCACAGCTTTGTCTCTTGCTGTATCAGTTTGAGGACACAGGAGGTCTTACTCCACAGGGATATAAGAACACACACTGTGCAAAGGTAACCACGCTTGATAACAGCCTGCATGCATCAAAGCAAGGTCGGATTTATCAACAGCTCTGGGATAAAAAAGGCTCCAGCAGTGGTGTTAAATCACTATTTTCAGTCACACTGTATCTAGAAGGCACTGCTTTTTCTACTTTTCCTTTCTGTTAAGCAGATCTTGTGCCTGTCTTGTCTCTACGTACTGATCAGACCATGCAGGTTGGAGCTGAGATGGCATTAAGCTCCAGTGTTTCATTCCCATGCAATACAGCATCAGTCACCAAGTCTAAGCGTGATCTACTAAATTTTTGTGTGTTGTCACAGATAAAAATTAATTTTTGAGGAGATACATTTTACAGTATGTTGCTGAGATGCTATGTTTTGGTAATATATGCAACAAACTGTAGAGGGTATCTTCATGTGGTGGCAGGCGTTCATGATTGGGTTTCATATCAGTGTCATAAAGTAAAACTCTCCACTGAAACCCCTGAAGACAGTTTTAGTTGATTATGAGCTGCTTACTGTAGAGTGAGTCTGGTTTTATTGCGGCTCAGATGATTTCATAGACAAAATGATGAATTGGATGTGCCTGTAAAATCTACGCAAAATGTAACTAAGACTAGTTTAGTTTAGCTGACATTATGAAAAGAAGGACATTATATAATACTTAAGGTTTCCATGAAATCAAACCCAACTGCTCATATCATTTAAGGTATATTATCTATTTTTTCTGCAATAGCCACTCAATATGTTTAAATTCCGTAACAACCTCTCTATATAAAACTTGTCGCTGTTAGTGGCGGAGTGATTCACTGACAATCACTGTTAACTATTCACCATTAACACTGCATCAGAGCTGTGTTGAGTTACTGCTGATGCAAACCAAACATTTCCTGCTGCTGTTAGTTCACATTCAAAGCAATGAGTTTGTCACCGAAAAATACCAAATGATAATAATTTTTTGCCTTTTTGACAGCAGATCAGTTTTAATTATTGCAAGGAGTAATCAACAGTCAGCATTAGTTACTGCTGTTGGAGCTGTTAGATGAAGAAGGCGACAGGCTGCACACCTCCAACTCCTCAGCAAGGTGACAAACTCCTTTTACTGTGCGCTCCTGTTGTGT
Organism: Thunnus maccoyii; assembly: GCF_910596095.1. Taxonomy (NCBI): domain Eukaryota; kingdom Metazoa; phylum Chordata; class Actinopteri; order Scombriformes; family Scombridae; genus Thunnus; species Thunnus maccoyii. The sequence goes on from NC_056556.1 coordinate 10,479,963, forward strand.
GAACTACTTGCGCTGTGTGCATGTTTGAAATCAGGTCGGAGTTTCTCATGGCGTGATTTAAAAAGGCAGATTATTAACTGACTTCTTTATTAAAACAACATGATTTTATTTGGCTACACTGCAAACAGATTCACCTGTTGCTCAAGAAGAAGTTTGCTGCCCCCTGAATTCTGGGACCTGAAGTATTAAACCCCACTTTGTGACTATTAATACCAGTAAAAACAGGTGTCGCCAAATCAACCAGGACTGAAATCTTAAGAATTGTAACTTTACATCACAAACAATTACAACAAAATGTAAAGGATTACACAACTAAGTCAAAGACTTTTCCACTTTTTGCTCAAAAAATTAAAAATTAGATAACCAAAATAGTTAATTTTCTGATTGACTAATGAATTAATCTACTAATTGTTGCAGCTCCAGACAAGAGTGCTGCCTACATTTTAACTTATTGTATCCTACTGTTCTGTTTAATTTAGTTTATAATCTTTGCAAATGTTTGATCTTTTACAACATTTGAAGTGAAGCGCTGTGCTTTCTGGTAGTTTGGGTTGAATTTATGGTTTACAAGAGATGCCTCTACACAAATAATTTAAAAGATACTAAATTTCAGATGAACGGTGCTTTGTTACATTTAACGACTAGGTTTCACAGGCACGTGTGATTTGATCGTTTATAACTTTTATCTACTAATGTCTATCTACATAGAGCAGAAAAAAGATGAACTCTGTCATGGGAGGTGGTTTACGCCGAGCAATTTTTTGACAAAAAGCCAATAGGTGCCTTTAAAAAGCCCTCCTTCAGGTTTGGGAGAGAGGGATGAGGATAGAAGGGAAGAAAAGCAAAAAGTGAAGTGAGAGATAAAGACAGTGAGGGCAGCAAACAAGGCCGGGGACACGTTCACTCCTTGAATTATGTGAAGTGAAAGTGGACTGAAGGCAGCAGTCACATTAGTTCTCACCTCCTAAAGCTTTGTAGGCCCTGATGCTGCACCTGAGGTTCCTGAGGATGAGGAGCATGAGGAAGAGCAAGGCTTGGCAAGGGATGATGTGGAGGATGAGGACAAGGAGGAAGAGGAGGAGGATGGTGAGGAAGAGGAAGAGGACTGAACAGTGGCAGGGGTTTCGTAAGCCGGGGGAGGGACCTCTGGAGGGGGGAGTGAGGAGGCACAAAGCGGCCTCCTGGTCCTACCTCCTCCACCTCCCGTCCCTCCTCTTCCTCTCCTTCATGACTCGTGGTGGGAGGGCTGACGAATCGGAGAGCTGACTGGCTAGGAAAGCTGGCGAAGCGGTGATCTGATTGGCTGCCTGTTTTTAACTATAGACAAACATAGAAAGGCAGGGTTGGGGGAGGATGATTCTGTATTACAGGAATGCACTTCGTTTTTTTAGCAAATTGTCTTTTCATCAACTGTGTATTAAGATGATTAGCAGCTTTTACCAATGGAAACCATAAGAAATAGCAAAAAAAAGTGGTGCTCCAACCGCCCAACCAGCATTTTCATAAAGAACCCTGTTGCTAAAAACAGCTAAATAGGGGAATGTGGATTATAATGAGCACTTTATAATTAAAAGTAAAAAGAACAACTCATTCTAACATTGAAGCAACAGAAAAAGTGTTTGTGGTTGCTTGTTTTTTACTTCTATGTGCAAACAAATAATCTGAGGATCAATTGTACTTTTCAAGTCCGTCAGCTGATTTAAGTGACTTAACTCTCACATACTGTTGAGCTCAAAATTGACCCATTTTTACATTTGTAAGCAGTAAAAAACACCTTAAACAGCAATATCTTAGCCTGAAGTGACCCAGAATATAGAAAAAATGGTAACATTTTAACTTTTTTTTCATTTTAGTGCAGCTGATACAGATTTTTGTACATAGAGGGTTAAATTTGACCTGTATTTATTAAAAAATTCAAAAATCACCATTCAAGAAAATAGTTGAAATCATATTGGCTGTTGTGTATATATGTATATATAAAGAATACACTCTCTTAAGGATTAAGGATTTATTATTGATACCCAATGAGGTCTTAATAAATGAAAAATAGATTTGTGGGTCAGAAGTTTGGTATGAAGACTAATCATGAGGGGATACTGTGAAGAGTCAGAATATGTATAACAGTATGTAAGGGTTAGGTAGATTTCTTGCTGTTGCTATTGCACCATTTCGAGGCAAAACATTTAGTTTGTATGTGCACGTTTCATCTACTGCTGCTGCGGTTGCACAATGCGTTCAAGAATTACGGCAATTTATGCCAGAAAGCCGACAAAAAACAATTTGGTAATGACCTGGGGGATAAACCGCGTTTTTAGTAACACATTTAGCGAAAACTGGATGAATTCTGTAGAAGGAGAGGTAAACAAAAGCATTTTCCAAAAAAAAGAAAAGAATTGTGGAAAATATATGCAGAAATTGACCTAGAATTACTTCTAATTGTCCCCTGAGCGGATCTCTTGTAGGGAGGGGGTTCTTTTGCTGTCTGCCACTGTTTCTAGAGCAGAGTCCCCAAAGTCGGAAATTTCCTTATCTTATATGTAGCTGCTTGGAGATGTAAGTGAGAGAATCATGAACTCAAATGTAGTCAAGTACAAAGAACCCACAGTGAGCGACACGGGAATGAAGAGGAGAAGGAGGAGAAGGAGGAGGAACGAGGCTGAAATCAAGCATTATTGTTTGTGAATGACTCCAGGCTTGAAACACTACGTATGACAGCTGTGTACACAGAAGAATGAGGATGATGAGCAGCTTTGTATAGAGATCTCGGTCTTCGTGACACTGATGTGAGAGAGCGTGTAATGATGACACACGCTGCGGATTTTCAGGAAGAATGGGATGATTTTTGTGCTTTGAAGATTCATAAAATACAACATTATAAATAAAATGAACACTTTTTCTCTGTGCAGTGGTAGATAACGTTTAAGGTGAATAAGGTGCAATTACAGTTTATATTTAAATTGTTCTTGTTCCTCACTGCATGGTGCAGCTCTGTTGCAGATCAATTTCAATATAATACAGACAAATATGCAGTGTAGATGAATTTGTATGCCAGATACCCTTATTACCTTCAATAACAATGACTTAATTTGGCAACTATATAGAAAGGTGGATAACTGCGCCAAACTACAGGCAGTGTGTGTGTGTGTGTGTGGGTGTAGTTTGACGTCATTAGACCTTAAAACTCTTGAATGACGTGTGTTTTTGCCGACTGAAGTGTGTGATGCAGCAATCCCGTGCTTGTGCATGCATCGTGAGCTAGAAGTGTGTGGGACAGATTCAAAATATAACACTCGCTCACACGCTTAACGAACCCATGGGGATGTAAAAAAGCATCTATGACGTTGAGAACACACAGTTTTCTCACAGCTTTAGTGATTTCCTCTGTCTGAGGGTTGTGGTTTGGAAGCCACTCAACTCAAACGGGCTGAAACACCCACAGGATCCTCGACATCCATCCCACTCACCTCGCAGGACTTTTGGATATGACAACACTCACCTTGATAAGAGGGTTGATGACACCGACGTTGGCACTGGAATTGAAGACCTTGTTGAAGCCCGTCTCTCTGTTGACCAACTCCAACTGGTAGAACTTCTTGTCGTCCTATAAATAAAGTCGAGATGATGAGTCTCAAACTCTCTGTATGCTTAAAATATGACTGCAAATTGTTTTCACAGTGGGGGGAAAAAGTATCACAACACCCAAAGAAACTATTTAAGCCACTCTTGCAGCGTAATCCACTACTCTGCTGCGTTATGTAGCATTGAAGGGCTTCATCAGGCCAGCCAATGAGTGAGGAGCAGGAGGCAGACACTCCTGGTTGACAGCACTTTCTCAAATCATGTTACCTGGAAAGAGGCTTTTCTGTGGACTGTAAAGCGTGAGGTTGATATTTATTGCACGTATGCACATATTGCTGGTTCGAAACGTGCTATAATTAAAAAGAAAATGTCATCTTGCTGACACTTTTCTTGCCTTGTTTCAACTCACTGTCATCACAGTTTATGTTTTTGCTGATTTATCTAAAGTGTATGCAAAGGACAAGCAGAGAGCTCTCAATCTCATGCTGATTTCACACCATGAGACCTAACGGGACTTCAAAGTATGTGCATAATGCTGCATTTACATATCATATCGTTCAGACTGTAATCTTGAGCAACAGAGAGAGAAAAAACCTTCACTCTGCATCAGCCTCCTAGTTGTTATTCTGAGATATCTGGAATTTACCGACTGCAAAATGGCTTGCAAAGTCACCATCTAAACCAAACATCTAAATAAAATCCAACATTAACGCTAATATTATCAATTTAGCTAATTAAAAGGAGCAATACGCAGCAACACCCCCGAGTCGTAACAATGGAGGGTTTTCCTGTTTTTACCATTCTGCTAATATTGCCTGAAGGCTACTGAGAGCTGTGGAGAAAAACTAGTAAGTGGATCTTGAGTTGAGATTATTTTGTCAAACTATTATTCCCAATGTCAAGAAAGAACACAATCAAAATTCAGAGACAGTCGTGATGTCAGCTGGTGATATCTCTGACTGCAGTTAAAAAGTCAGAAACCACATTTGAGTGTTTGAGAAAAGGATTATGCAGCAAGAATGAGTTTCTCTGGATGTTTTGTTTCAACTGTTCTCACTATACTCATTATCCTAAGATCCCCCCACCCCCTCCTCCCTCATGCACCATGAAGCTACCACATCTACTCACCACCAGCTTTTTGACCAGAGCCTCTCTTTCGGTGACCATCTCTCGAAGCTCTGCTATAATATGCAGGTCTTCTGGTCGGCTTTCTCTGTTCCTTAACTTCTCCTCTGTCCCCTCCAACCTGGACACATAGACATGACACATGAAGGAGCAAGAGAAGTAGGAGGGCAGGAAGGTACTTAACATTATTACAAAATTACAAAGCGTCTTATAAAGGAGAAAGAAATGCTTTTTGCTAGCAAAGACGGAGAATAGACGACTATGAGAAGCTGTGAAAAGGAGCAACATAAGAAACACATTTCTGTGACTTACAGTATTTGTAAAGCCGAAATCTTGTCTTTGAGAACCTCCTGGGCTTTGTTGAAGTCAGCCAGCATGATCTGTGTTTCTCTATGATGGGCAACATTTAGCTCCCCCAGGTCTCTCTCGTGTCTCTTCGCCAAGTCTTGCTCATGGGCCCTGCAGGACAGAGAGACAAAATTCAGAAATAGACCATGACGCAATATCCAAACATAAAGTAACCTAACATGTAACGTGTGCTGGATGCATTTTTCTGAAGTGTAGTGAGTATCAGTATCAATTAGCTATTTAATTATAGCAGGAATAGAACCGGTAACCATAGTGGTGCCTTGCTTAACCCACAAAGAGTCATCACTTTTACTGCAAAAGAAGCTCTTCATGAATATTGCTAATAATTTCCTAGTATAGAACCATGAGACTGATGCTACATTTTACTAAATTATAGAGGAGGACGACAAGATGTGCAGCTGCAAACTGAACTCAGCTGAGACCCAGTATACAGATATACTGAACATGGGGTCCCTTGTAATGGTATAAAGAAATGGTATCCATGGCTACTGTGTTAATACCAGAGTCTTAATTTATCTGTCTGCAATCTAAGTGGAAGGAAGTAATAAAGAGCGTGCTGCATTCAAGTTTCCTTTAAGAAAACAGTCTTTGCTTGCAGATAAGCAGGACCAGAATCACAACAGACATAGTTAAGAGCACAGGCTGCTAGAGTTTGCATGACTACAGTAGCTACTAAATATTCGTATCACAAGTGACAGCAATAGTTTTTTTTTTTTTTATCAAACACTTTATTGTTATGGTTCTGTCCCAGTTTGGCTTTATGTCCCTCCACCAGTCCACCAGGCTTTTCTGCCTGTTTAAGACTGGACTGAGTGGGAAGGACAGATAAGAGAGGTTGCAGATTATATTTAACGACCACTTGAGAGACTGTCGCTTTCTACACTGACTCTCATTGGAACTAAGTGCTCAAGTGAACTATAACACTAGTTATGTTATTCAGAGCTGCAGTTGTCTTTTAGTTCGATTTATGTTGTTTCATGCAGCAGCTCTGCTTGACAGACCGATTTATTCATGTTTTTATCAACAGCAATATATGCTGAAGTTTATTTGCTGTGATTGCTCAGTGTGATGTGTGCACTTATTTGAGTTATATTTGTGTAATTCCAGGACAGTTTGGTGAATGACGGTTTATGTATAAAGAGGATTGTGCATGGTTATATTGTGGACTTTTATTTGGCTCAAGGATGAAGTTCTGTTTTTGATTTGTCCTCAGCCCAGAGCAGCTATTGCCTTTTGTGTTTTTTCTTTTCACACCTGCTTTGTGCATTTAATTCCAGTTTGCATTTAAGTCCTGGTTTTCAGTTCAGCCTTGTTGGATCCTTTGTTCAGTGAAGCTCAGTTTTGTTCTGTCCTGTTCAGTTTTGCTCTGCTTCCATTAAAGAGTGAAGAAGAGTATTCTTCAGTTCCTGCTGCCTCCTGTCTCCTGTGTTTAGGTCCACCTGCTCCACGCTTCACTCCACTTAACATTTATTGTGTTATTATCTTTAAGAAACTGTGTTTTGCCACTCTTTTCAACGCAGAGTATTTATCAGCGATTATAAGGAATGTTTTTACAAACTTTCCCATAGGCTGTAGCATTTAACCGCAGGGATTCTTCTGCATACACACCATCAACAAAGGGGCATTAAAAGGGCACTCCATTAATTTTACACATCTAGGTCAGTTTATATCTTGGGAAGCACTACTCGGCCTGTGAAAACAGTTTTATAATGTCTTCTGTGGCTCTCAAGGAGCTTTCTTAAGTGAGCAAATAACCCTGATACCCTTATCTCAGCTTAGGCTTGGAGACAAGAATTATAACAGTTTGTGTTATAAACTGAAGATGTGGAGTTTGAGATGCATTACAGGGACGGTATAATGAAAGATACTATGGAATTGCATTATGGGAAATGTAGGATCCACTATCTTAGGGGCTTAACCCATACTAGAGACAGGAAGACTGGATATCCCAACCTCTGTTGCTTTGATTTTGACCTCTCTTTTTTAAATCTGTTTATTGCAAGCACATCTAAAATCAAATGATTATTACTCTCGAAATGACTCTTCTGTACTTACTGTAATTTGGTGTAAAACGTGTGAATTAAAGTTCACAAAGTTGATCAGAAACTGAGCAGAAACTAAGTCATGGTGTAGATGAGTTTCAAAGCATGAAAATTGCTGCATTTAATCATAAGCTGTTCAGATAGTTATTCCCATATGACATGAGTGCAGGATTAGTCGTCTGCAAACTGGGTCAGTTACTGTTGAGTCATGGTTTAATTTTGCATCCCTTAATGATATGAAGAACATAAAACAATAATTGTTTCACATATATAACACAATTTCACATATCATTTTAAAAATAGAAGGGGTATTTGAGGACACTGAGTACTACCTTATCTGATGGTTAGCTTCACTGCGGACCCGCAGCACCTCTTTGCCCTTCAGCTCCAGCTCTCTGGTCAGAGTGTCAATGGTCTCGTTCAGAGAGTGGATCTCATGGTCCAGATCGGTGATGCGGTTGCTACGGGAACACACCTCTGCCTGCAAGTCGGAGATACGGACCAGGAGCTCTTGTTCCTAGATGATTTACATATTAACACAACAGAGAATAAGTAGTTAGGTTTCAGTTGGAGAACAAGAGGAGAAACTATCACTAGAAACTTTCACAGTTACCTGCTGGTGGCTGTGCTCCATAGCTTTCTCTAGCTCCCGTTTGACGGTAGTGTTGTCTTTAAGGTGGATCTGCTTTAGGTGCTCTATAGCTGTAGCATGGAGGTGGTTCAGCTCTGCACGGAGGGAGGCTGCAAGAGAGAGAGAGACAGCGGCGTTACAGTGTGGGAATATCAGAAGTAATCTGAGGGTTGAAACATCATCACCGTGTACATCATGTACAAGTATAATCATCATAAGATATATCAGAAAACTATTGTTATAGCATGATATTGATTTCAGCTCATCTAGCTCTGTAGCGTGGGTGTCAGGTGTCAGGAGGATTCCCTCTGATCTCAGGTGAGGATCCTCTTTGTTCTTTGAAAATCCTTTCCCACCAAAAGAAGAGCTTTTGTATTTTGTGGTTATCTCAGACTCTTTTAAACTTCTTAATTTTAACAGATAAAATCTCTTTCTCAAGATCGGCTTAATATCAGACTGTTCATTTAAAATACTTCCAACAAAAAGTTCAGTTTTGTCTGTTCACAGATCACAGAGGATTAATCGGTGAAATCGTTTTTAAAAATTGACACCATATAACATAGATTGCCTTCATATCTTTTTCATTCTTAGGCCTTGTGGGAGCTGCTTATTGCTTATTATTTAATTGCATGGATGTGAGATGTGAGTAAGCTTCTTTTTGTATGCGATCTGCTGATTTACTCCCATGATCAGTTGTGTTTTTTTTCCCATTTAACAGCGTGGAAGGATGAAATAGGGGCCTACAGACTACATCGCTACAAATATAAGCATCAGCCCAGCAGGTAGAAAGTTCATCACAGTGGGTAGAAACATCTTCACTGTGGGCAGAAAAATCATTGCTGCAGTATAAAACCATGCCACAGAGAGAGAGAGAGGTTGCCATCTTGGATAGAAACCCAGTTAATATGGCTACAAACAAAGACAAGTCCAAGGCAGGTGTACATGTGTTTATTATCATTTACCCAGCTTTGCTTTCCCCTCGTCCTCCAGTTCAAATCGCAGCGTCTGCAGCTCCTGGTCTGACTGCTGTCTCAGGATATCGAAGGTCCTCCTGTGGGCCTCCTTCAGAGCATGAACCTCCTCCCTCTGCTCCTGCTTCAGACGCTCCTCTAGGGCCTGGGAGGGGAAAAAGGGAGGACAGATAGGAGGAGAAAAGGACATATATGCTATGTTAACAAACGCTACCAAAAATAAAAAATGTAGTGATGCAGTGAGTAGTTTGAGAGCCATCCTTGGTATATGAATATGAGGATGCTCTGAGAAAATATTTGAGAGTTGGCTGACAAAAAGCATATTGTTGGAAAATCAACAATATAGATGTACAGTGTATGGTTGGTGGTGAAATGTTGGAGAAAAAGGGGCGTGAAAAAAGGCAAATTTCCTCTTACTCTTTTCGGAAGATTGGCTCTCTTGTCCTATTAGCAAAATTCTGGGTTAATCAGCTAAAATGTCTCTTATTTGGGGTATTTAATGATCTATTAAACACTCTGATTTCCATATAGGTTTTATGTGATCTTCAACCAGCAGTAACGGAAACAACATCCACTCATAGACGCAGTGTCATTTTGTTCAATGAGGCGGTAAAAATCTTATTCATGACTCCTTTTGCATCAAATGTTTCTGCCTGCGATGTAATTATAAGAGAGCTTCACCCATAAACTCAACAACTCAACAATAAGCCATTACATCCTGGCTCATTTTCAATATCGTTTAACAGGGAAATGAGGAGAATTAAAGTGGCTGAACCTAATGAATTGTTTTACAACGCTAGGACTTTCTCAGCTGATTTGATTGCTTTATGAATCTTTTACCTGCAATTAACTCAGCAGTGGGATCGTTTGCGTCCTCTGTGTTGTGTTGGTAGTTTTAGTGACTAATCACTCACAGACTCACAACTAATACTGTGGTTTACTCTCTACACACACACACTTGAAAAAATAATTTGTCTGTTATAGAATAAATTGATTTAACAAAAAAACCTTCCAAATTGCACAAGTGACGACTGCACTTCCCGAACTGTATAAGGCTATAATTTCCTCTCAGGAGGGAATTACTCCAGGATAATGTTGTGCAGTAGAGAATCCTCAGACAACAAATCACGTTACATGACAGAGAAAATCCTCCATTTATCAGAGCTCATACCGAGGATCCCATCCCATGCACATTTCTGTACAACTGCACTTGAGGCTTGGCCACAAAAAGTGTTTTAAACACATATTGTATTAGTTTTAGTTTAGTTAGATTTGGTCTCCTTTTAGTCAACACAAACTAAAAACATTTTAGTCTAGTTTAAGTCATGTATGTTAAGTATGTTGAGGCTACAGCTGTTGCCATATTTTATGTATACAGTTATCACAGTCACAGTGTTCCTTCTCCTATACTCTGTGGTGACGCAACTTCTGAAGAAGAGATACTTTTGTGATGATCCTACAGATGCATTCAGGCCATTCATCCATTTGTCTGTTTTTTTAATTGGTGTGAAGCCGGTGAAGTATCATGACATCTTTACTGCATTGAAAAAGTTCTTCTTTTGATAGTACTGCCCCAGTGACAATCTCTTTTACTCTAAAAGTTATGTCTTGGCAGAAAGAGGTGGATGAAAGAGGAAACAGCTGGTCGAGACACTGGTGTCAGATGGGGATCTCTTTATTCGCAGCGGCCCTACTACCAACATAGTAAGAGATATCTTCCAACGTTACAGAACATGAAATGCCTTTTTATACTGAAGACAGGTTGTGTGTGTGTGTGTTCGTGTTGCGTGACGGGTTTCATCCTGTTTACCAGACTTTTTGGCGAACCTAAATTCTAAAGAAGAATGGGATATTTCTCAATTTCACTTATCTTGGACTTTGACCAAATGTGAATGGGCGTCTCTGCTCTATGGGTATGTGTGTGGCACTTTGCCATTTCGCGAGTGTGTGTGTGTGTGTGGCACTTCGCCATTCCAGATGTCTCCTGTTTTGGTTTGGTGGGCTGACATGTTTGGCATCGGTACAGGTCACAGTGACCTGGCACTCATCCCCCTGCAGTTCTGAGAGTGAATGAATACATATGATATTCAGAAGATTTCTTTGTCAATGCAGTGCAGCCTTAACACTAGCGCACACACTAAGACTGCAGTAAACATGAAAAATCTCAACATAAATAATGCACATCTGCATGCAGGTATGATTGACGTGTGTGTGTGTGTGTGTGTGTGTATGTGTGTGTGTATCCTACCCTGATCTGGTGTTGTCTGGCCTCCTCCATGGTGCTGAGGGCACAGCAGTGAGCCTCCTGTAATCGGTGTTCTCTCCTCTGATGTTCTCTCTGCATCTCTGGAAACACACACACACACACACACACACACACACACACACACACACACACACACACACACACACACACACACAAAGAGACAGAGCTGTAAACATAAACACTGATACATCGCTTTGTCTTCAAAAGCAGACAAGTTTCTATTCTGTTTGACGAGACAGAAGACATGACAATCTGTTCCAGTCACCCCGTTGCAGGAGACATTCTGGGAACAATGACAAAACAGAACTTGACAAGACGACTACGATGCACTGAATGATGTTTTATTTCAAATTTTTTATGTATCTTTATTTTTGACTTGTATCGTACAGGCACACTGGCCTGATTTTGGAACATACACTTGAAATACGGTGGGAACACGTCATATAACTTCCCCGACATTATTAAAACACAAATACGCCTAAAACACAAGTGAAGCATTTTTGTTTCTACTCATCCGATGTTTTTCCGTCATTCACACACAACTCTCACTGAGTTTGGAGAGGCGTACGTGTGTTGATTGAAGTGGGAATGTCAATCAAAGTAGTCGTTCGGAACAAAACTGGGAACCGTAGTTGTCAAATTCATCCAAAATTTTCCCAGAATCTGAAAGTGAATTGATCTTAAACTAGTAAATGTATCATTGTGTTTCTACAAAGTGTGATCTTTAGCTTCTGCTCAACGACAGCAACACATTTAACAGAATTTGAAGTTCTGTGATTGGATGTTTCATACCGAAATTTGCCTTTTGAGTCACAGTTGACTTCTTGCTTGTTTTGTGCAGGCGCATTTATCCCTCTGACTTTTTATCAAAGAACCAGCTATAACACAGTTGGCCATCTTCGGCACTGGTCATTCAACCACGACGGGTGTTTCAGACACATCAAAGTCACAGAAATGCTCTGTCAACTCTGGTTCCTAGAAACAACTTCTAAACACTTTGCAAATGACTAAGCATGTCGAGTCAACAGATTGGCTGCGATTTGGAGTTAAAAAACTGCGATTTCCCCCTGCTGTTGCTGTCGACATATGGCTGCGGTTTCCTCTGTCTCGATATGGTATCGACAGATGTCAACTTACCTTTCAGCTGTTGGCTCAGCAGCTCTCTCTCCTGGTTGAACTGAGACTGCAGCTGCTGGAGAGCTGACTGCGACTGAGACAACTGCAGCTCCAGAGACTGTTTCAATAAAGAGATCTGGACAAAGAGTAGAGAGAGGAAGAGAAAGATACAGGGACGAGGGTAGATATAATTACTGGTATTGTTTCTTAAAGTAAAGAAAACAAATGTGGTCAGACAGACATACCAGGTCAGCATGCCTGCACCCTACATATAAAACCAACAATTGCTTACTGAGCTACAGTTCTGACTGGGTTCATTTCTGTGTAGCAACAACACATTTAATTTCCCCTATAGAGCAAATGGCCTCAGCTGTATAAGAAATATCTGTCTCCAGGAGAGGAGCAACTCGCTCAATTGAATGCACAAATTTAATTAGGTCAACACAAAGACATAAAACATCATTACTTTTTCTTTGTTTTCCCTCCTGAGTAACACATCTCAGAGAACAGTTTTTTTTTTTCTGATTTGAACCAACATATTGTTTTGAATGCAGAGAGACAGTCTCAAGTACTCACTGGTGGTGATATCGACACACAGATATGAGCCAGACACTGCTGCAGTTAGAGATTTCGCTGCTCATCTCATCGAGCTGACAGCTTGTCAGACGGCGAGGTTCAGCACACAGAGCCAAATAACATCAAGACCAACCAGAATAAGCCCCATCACGGCGTACAAAACAGTTTTGTTTCGAGGAGATATCGGAACTATTAGAGGCCTAAGAGGCCGTAAATGGCAGAACTCTCTCAGACAGACGGCTCTGGTCCTCCACACGCCACTCTTCCTCAAGCTCCGGCAGTTAAATCCCCTGCAGGATTTAGCGCCGTAGGAGTACTACATTAGCAAATGTAAGGTAAGATGGATTTAAAAAGAGAGGATGAGGAGCAGGGCAAGGATGAAGTTCATGGGGTTCTACATTGAATACAGATTTAAAAAGACAGACGGGTGACCTGTACAATATATCCTCCCTTCCTGTGTCCACTAACTGTCTGTTGCAATTAATCATTCTTACATTTACAGAAATATAGATGGGCATACTGTACAAGATTAATGAGGTAGAAATACTTTAAATAACCAGTATGTGTCTATCCCCCAGTGTTTTAATTAATCACACACTCACGCACACACACTGACACACGCACACAAACAGAAAATACAAGCCTGAGGCTGGAACCTTGTAATGAAAACATCTTAATGAAAAAAGAAGTCATTATAGATAACGACGACACAGACACTTCACCCAGCTAGAAACTTTCATATGCAGTAAATCATTTCTTTTCTACTTAAAGCAGAACATGTGGTTACCATGTCTTGTCCATCAAATCCACTAAGCTAATGCTTGATTTGACCAGCTATTGACAAATGCAAGAGTCCTGACTTTTGCAAACACTTGGATTTTGTCCTGTTTATCTCAAAACTTGGAAAAAAAAAAAAATCTTATTAATTTGGGTGTTTGGACTCTTGTACTTGTTATCTCAATACTGACTCAAAACTGACTTTGTAATTTCTGCAATCTGCTGTTACTTACTTTTACATAACTTTATCTATAAAAACACAGATAAAAAGAGAGACTTATCAGGTAAAGCAAATATCCAAAGTCAATTTTAAAGAATTAAAAAGTTTGGAGGGACTCTATTTATGTGTGCCAGGTGTGACCAGCAAAAACAAATAACAGCTGGTTAAAAAACCGTAATGGGGATTGAAATAACCTGTATTATAACGACTCAAATGATAAATTGTGCAAAACATACATTTCCACAGTATTAAATCCATCAATACAACAACATAGCTGCGTCATACCATCCTGCTACTTTAAGTTTCTCTTTTATAACGTATATACAGTTTACACTCGCTAATTAATGTAAATTGCCTCTATTTTGCTTTTTTTTTCTTTGATCAGTGTTAAATTTCTGGCAGTGAAACTTCCTGCAGATGTTTCACATTTACAGCCGACTGATAATGAGAAGTATTATGTCATTTAACCTGCTGGAAGGCTTTTAATGTGGAATATCTCTGCAAGAAGTGTTGAGTTGTAATGATGGTAGCAGCAGTAAAGAACAGCAAGGTGGAAGCCACTGGAATCAATTCATTAATGAAAACTCCTCCACACTGTCTCTCTAACTGATTATTATAGGCACATTTCAGTATATATATACAGTATACATATATTTACTTGACTATTTTACCAGATTTGCATGATATATCTGGCTATTTAGAACTGAGAAAATGTCTCTCTTTTACTCTATATATACTGAATATAATATTTTTAAAATCTTGATATATTCTTTAAGTATTTACTGTCCTTGCAGTTTGAATGAAGTTTGATATAATGTGGTTGTGTTTTCCTAACTTGAATTAATGAATTCTCCTTTAAAAAGAAAAAGAAAAAGGATATGCAAGGTATAATATCTTATAACATACAAACTCACTATATAATATCAATATATACATGTTAACTTACATGCATAGGTACAAACATAGAGCCATATGTATATAGCTCTATGTTCCCAATATATGTATGCATAAAGAATAAAACTTTGGCATATTTATGCTTAAAGTGATCAATGCAGTGCTGAATCAAACCACACATACAAAAAAATCACAATTACGTATTTAGTGTTTCTCTCTAAAGCAAATACACTCATGTACACAGAGGGCTGTGTCTTTATGCAACTGAAATACAAAATTAAAAAAAAAAGAAAATGAAAAAGCACAATTCACCAAAGCCCTTTAATGTGACAAAACACACACACACACACACAGTGTAAGCTCCTTAGGTATTTGGTCTGTGACATTGTTTGATGTTTATTTTCAGCCACTCTGCCTGATCAGTGTAAAATGTAACATTTTGTACTGCGACTCACATTTACACAGTTCCCAAAACTAATGTGGCAGATTTAGATAACACTCACTAAAGAAGCCATTTTGGAATTATTGCTCTAGTCTAACTTTCTATTTCCAGTCTTCAAAAATTGTATTGTCTTAGCGCACGTTTATGGGTTTTCTTCACCTGTTTATTCTGGTGTGTTGGAGCCTATTACAGCACTGGTCCATAGCAGCGCTGACACAGATATACAGACTTTTTCCTCGGGATACATTGAACTCAGGAAACTTTGATTTCTCGGCAGTAAATGTTTGCATGGTGGGACAGCTGTAGAAGCAGACAAAAATGGGGGGAAAATTTCCTACAAAGTCAGACAGCTCCTTTACCTTTGTGCGTAAAAGTAGCATCTTGAGCTTCTTTCGTCACACATCGGGTTGAAGGGAGGGGGCGTCTGGAAAAATTGCCAAGCTGGCATTGTTGGTTGCTGCCTCCAGCTTGTCAGAAAATGTTTATCTGAGGCCACCGGCGTCTTGGCAAAAATCAGGACGAACCTCTTTGACATTTCAGTTGTGACTCAGCTGAGCTCTGAATTACCCAGAGGCAGTATGCTCAACACGGACGGCTACATGAGTATAAGTAGACAAGCGTCTGAGCTTTCAGCCTGGCGTCAAATGGTTCTCTCTCTCTTGCTACAGAGCTTAAACTCTGACCTGAGCGGCTCTCATTTCCATTTTTATTCCCGTTAGGAAAATTCTCTAGTAATCGTTGCTATGAGGAAAAAAATGTATTTCTGAGCAAAGAAAAGAATTTATTTCAAACTGTTTCTCCTGTGTGTGTGTGAGTATAAAGTTCTTATGTATGTGTATGTACAGGAAACATATGTATATGAGGATCACATGGCTGAGGGATATGGCTTTGGGAAAAAAGCTAATTAAAAAACAGAAGGTGTTCTGCATTGCTGTTGGCGAAGAACAGTGAAATCAGACCAAAATAGCACAGGAAGAGAAGTTAAATCCTTTTGGTTTTTCCAGGCTGATTTACTGTTGTTGTGGGAATTATGTTGAATTATAAAGCAGGTAAAGTTGTTTTTTTTTTTTTATGGCTTCACTGTTAATCACATTCACAGAGACACAGTGAGAGGCAGCAAAGCCTTTGAGATTAGATGTGAGATGTACAGTAGCTCTCCTTGGACAGACGCTATTTTTTGCTGCGGGCTGTTTCCAGGCGTCAACATCGTGTGGAGCTGTCAATCAAAGTGGTTCCCAAAAGCGGTTGGGGTCAAGGGATGAAGGTCAGGATTGAGGGTGACCCTACGGTATTTCTATTGAAGCCAGGGAACAGAAATTGCTGCTTTCAGCTACATTCATCTTTGTTATCCTTGATCCAAAAAATTACCACTGTCAATCACTGAAATGGTCAAATTGTATGTGCACGCAACAGATCGTGCGTATGCCAGTGCCACGTGTGTGAGGTGAATGATTTAGTAGGTGCAGCGAGGTGTGCTGGTTGCAGCATGATGTGCATGTGATCCGTACTTTATACTGTGGCTTTTGGAGCTAAACAGCAGGATATAGAAAAATAAAAAAAACATCAAACGGACTACATGTAACTTTATAAAGCTCTTGAAAACACAAAGACACAGACATCCACACAGATCAGCTGAATTCAGCACCTAACTTAAGCTGATACCTCTGCTGTTCTGACTGTAAGGCTACAGTGTATTGATTAATCTGATAATAAACGACTGTATTGACATCGATATGACATTGTGTTCATGCTTATTCATGTTTGTTGTTCATGTTTGCTGTTTTTCGTTTTTTTTTTTAGGACGGGAGTTGTTTTGCCCAAATCAATCAGTGGTGACTGATGTATCCATCTCGTTCAAGTCATTTTCAGTCGACAGCTAAGCAGATAGCAGTTAACTTTGATGTTGATGTTTTGGCCAATTCTGGTTCTGGCACAAAATGATATCCCGATTCTTAATCCTTGCTTGGTTCATTTTCATCGAAATATTGTAAATCTGACGTGCAGGCAGCAATCTAGAGGGCTGGAATCAGGCTATGTCTGCATGACTATACAAATTACCTTCACTAATACCCCAGGTACTTATGATGTTTGATTGTAAAAAAAAGTTCTTATTTCAGCTGTCTGTGCATTTATGAGCATCTCTGCTGGTTTCATATGACCAAGATGTCAGAAATGGATGCTCCAAATACTTGCTAATATTTCTGACCTCATTGCCTTTAGCTGACTCGTAATATATTTAGTTTCTGAAGACATTTCCATATTAATCTACAGTGATGTTTCAAACAGTTCAACAAAGGATAAGATCAAATGGTTTGTGGCAGCGCAGCTTGGTGCTCTTGTCAAGATCTGCTGAATTTGTAATTGAAGAAAATGAAGGTTTTACTTGAAAACATCAAGTTGATTATTTGTGGTATTAAAGTTATCATTTGCATGGTTCAGATACAGTAAACCCTGATAATTTACAGTAACTCATAGACAGATATGGCTTGAAAGAACTTAATATATTGCTGTTACATTTCATCTATTGGAGAGGCTTTGATGAACTTTATGACCATCTTTCAAAAACCAGTATAAGTACGTATGTTTTACCTGTTCCAGCAGGTCTTCCACCTTCCTCTGCCAGCCCTCCCTCGCAGCCATCATCTCCAGTTCTTTCTGCTGGGAGATCTGAGTCAGCGCTGCCTGTTTGTCTGCTTCATACTCCTCAGTCAACTCCTCCTTCAACAAACGCACTTCTTCACTACAGAGAGAAGGAGAGTTTGATAAAAATGTATTATATTTGTGCTTGTGTGCTCACCCTGCTTCATTTTGTCCTGCTAAAAGATGTCTGTAAATATTGTATGCCGCTGTGCTTCGGATTGTGTTTGTTTGCTATTCATTCTCATTAATATCCATGAATTTCTTTGGCAAAACAAGTCGACTTGTTATGCTAATTACAAGTGTGATTGTGGAGGAGAGGAGGCGAGATGACAGCGATTAAACAAATGTAGAGCGTGAGACTGACAGGCTGACAGAGAGATACATGAGGACAGAGAATAACTTTTCTTTTTTCTTTTCTTTTCTTTTCTTTTTTTTTTTTTTTTTACCGCAGTGCGTCTCTCCATTTCTGGTCCAAGTCATCTGCCATCTTGTCCATCTTCTGTTTCTCTTCTGTTCTGATGGACATCACTCTGGCCTCATGCTGCTGTTTCTGGGTCTCGATCTCTTCCTACAAGCACAAAAAGGTGAAAAATGTCAGACATAATACTCTGCTGGACCGTCTATGGTGCCGTCTTTATCATGACATCTATCACCATCTATCTGCTCTGGCCATCTGCCTGTTGTCCAACCTTGTTTTGAACTTGTTTTGTCGAAGGATTGTGCATATCAGTCAAAATCCCGTTTTACTGAGCCGTCACAACAGATATTACTACTCATGCAGTAACAGGCTGAAATACACTTTTAAAAAATATTACATTTGTGTCTTTATTATAGTGACACTGGAGAGAGTTGACAGGAAATGAAGTGGAGATAGAGAGAGATGGGGTGGTGATATGCAACAAAGGTCCACTGCAGGAATTGAACCGTGTCGTTGCGGTTATGTGACATGCATCTTAACCAGTAGGCTACCAGGGGACGTCTTGAATCCAATTTTGCACTTTACTTCACGTTTCCTCAAGATTATTACTTCTTTCTGTTGCTCAAGATCGTTTTTTTACGGTTGTTATGACAAGATTTTACTCTAATCTTAAATGATCTCAACATATCACATAGTGGTTTTTATGCTCAGGACTTAAATGTCTCATTATCTCAGAATAACAGTTTTCCATACTTCACGGTCTATCAGAGTCCGCTCCTCTCATACAAAGAGAGATATATTAAATATATCATAATATATCATAAATATGAAAAAGTGTCAAATTCTGATCAGATACTGTAACACAACAGTAATCAGTAATAATGGTTTGAAATCATAAGATAATTAAATCATTATCTTGGTTAGAATAAAGGATTCAAAGGTTAAAATGGGTGAAATGTATTAAAATGTCAAAATTACGGTCAAATAAAGTTTTGGTTATGTTATAAAGTGCAGCTGAATTCTTGTTTTCTTGAACAGTAGAAAACAACTATGTAAAGCTACTAAAAGTAAT
The DNA here is from genome assembly GCF_910596095.1 of Thunnus maccoyii. Classification (NCBI taxonomy): domain Eukaryota; kingdom Metazoa; phylum Chordata; class Actinopteri; order Scombriformes; family Scombridae; genus Thunnus; species Thunnus maccoyii. Next base: position 10,499,101 of record NC_056556.1, read on the forward strand.
GAAATTTTCTCAAACTGCTACAGTATCTCTAACCAGATATAGCATTACAATAGCTGATGGTTGGATGACTCATAATGCCCACCTCTGCATCTATTTATAATGCCACAGCTATTGGGCATTTTTAATGCACTGGTTCCAAGGCAGAAACTAACTGCACCAGGTCAGCCATTTACAGCTGCTGAAGAGGCTCCGGGTTTTTTTTTTTTTTCTTCTTCTGATGAGCTCATTAAAAGACCTAAAAGCTCCTGTTTACTGTAGCTTTGAGCAAAATTATTCAAGTGGTTAAATCCAATCTCAGCCGTCTCAGATCACGGAAATTATGTTCATGCGGACATTTCCAATGTCAGTAATACGGCACAAGCCAAAAAATGTTGGAAAACACTTGTTTAACCTTTAACAATGCATTGTATTTTATAAACATATGTTTATTTGTTGTTTTTTTACATAAAATTGCAATCTGTAAAGTAACTACAGCTGTTTAATAAATGTAATGAAGTAAAAAGTATGTTTCCCTCTGAATTGTAGTGAATTATAAGTATAAAGCAGTATAAAAGTTCAGCACTTGACTACTATAAATTAGTTAATTTCCACCACTGTATATTTTAGTTATTGTCAATCTTATAATGACTCATTTGAACGTATAAATGTAAATGTATTTATCTAACTATCAGTGTCGGATTATACTATTTCACAGACACATTACTATAAATTGTACTATAAGTATACTATAAGTCATTTTGGGTTCTTTCTGTACTTCTATAAAAGTGACAAGCTACTCAATGGTTCACAGCATGTGAGACAAAAGCTGGTCTAAATTCACTGTGAAGCAGGGCTCGGCTGGCTTAGCGCTTGTGTCTATCCTGCAATAAGCTCAGTATGAATACAAGATACAATCCTGTGTTAGGCTTGCCATTTTTACAGTCCAAATCCCTTTCTTTATATAGCACTCGGGCTCTGGTGGGAAAGCAAAGAGCACCGCTCTGCAATTTCATCTTATTGCCACTCGTTATTCAGTCGCTCTGTCCTCTGTCGGTTTTATCAACCCCCGCTTTCTGTCTTTTATCGGTTATTCACAGTTTTTTATGTTTCACTCATTCATGTTATTCACTCAACTTCATCGTTGTGCATGTTGCTGTTACTGGATGTGTAAGGAAGCTCCTTACTAAAGAAATATTCTTCTTCTTGTTATTATTAAGGGTAATTACAATCTCTCTTACACACATATACCATGTTCTCCATCACCCACACACTTCCTGTCTCTCTTCTCTCCTCACACCAGCGGGGTTCTTTTCAAACACAGGGCCACTCAACTCATAATAGCCTCATCATCATTATCTCACAGCTGGCCTTCAGTCCCGCACGTAATTCTCATTTCCTGATTTCCTCCATTCAAAAATGTCCTTCCGCTCTCGCATTTTTTCCCCCCATCTTTCTCACTCCTTCTTTGTTTTCTTCTTTCCCATCACTGAAACTTTGAGTTGCACTTTTATTTTCTGCAAAAACCATCAGCAGACTCCATGAACTCAGGTTTGTTTATCTGTCTGATCGGTCGACGTCACACTACTGTACGTGACAGACTGAACAGCTGAGAAACAGACTGACTCGACGTGCAGGGTGATGAAGCAAATTACTGACTATTAATATCATCTGACAGAAGACAAAAGATAGGTTTAACCCTGGCAAGAACTCTACTTTCTAATTAAAACACTCTTAGAATATACGTTTTCCCCATTTACATCCAATAAGCACTAGAGACAGATTGAAATCTGACTGCATAAACCACTTCTTGAGGTGGTTTGAGACACATTCTGGCCGAATGTTGAAAAGATTTAAATGCATCCGTCTCACAAGTAATCTTTACTCCTCCCAAGTGTGAAAATGTTAGTAGTGGTCCGCTCTGTCCACTGTGATAATCAAATTAAACTAAAATCAGACCAAAAAAAAGCTCCGATCATACAGAGAGTGCAAAAAGCTGTTTTAGCGTTTATCTGATCCCTGACCAGTTCAACCAGTGATTGATTTGTGCAGGTGACAGAAGGGCATGAATGAGAGCCGTGCGAAGTCTTGCTCATTGTCCATGCATGTAAATCATTCATGTGTTAGTGTCAGTTTATGTTAGTTGTTAGCCACCAAGCTACACTGTTACTGTTGCAACTGAACTGCTTAAGTGCATACGTTATTCTTCTTCTGATGTTTTTAGCTGTTACTAATAGTTTCAAATGCATTACTGACATCCTCTGGGCTGGGGGGGCGGGGTTACCTTTATTTGCACGTAGCCAAAGAAAACCAATCAGATTTGGATCTTACCTGGATACAACACTTTGATTCATAATATGTGTGATACAAGCAGGTGCAGTGGGTAAAAACATACTGACTGACAGGTGGATATGATCAGAAACTCAGTTCAATTAATTAAATATTACCCTATGAGTGTCCACTTACTGAAATGTTGGAATTAAATACAGTGATTATAAGTGGAAAACAGTTTGTGCAATAAGGAGCATCAGAGATAGCCTGGGTAAAAAAAAACAAACACAGCCTGTCATTCAACAAAAGAATCTTATTGTCTGAAGATGTCAAGAGATAATAACTCAGCTGACGTGGTTAAGTCACCACGGTTACAAATCCACTTAACGGAAACCCTTGTTTTTTATCCTGTACAGTTGTTCTTAGTGTCTGCGCCGGCAGTAAATGACTCTGCAGGTTATTAGTTTCTCAGACTCTGTTAAAGCCCAGACAACAAACATGAAACAGCCTCATAACAAGATAAACACTGAACACTGCAGTTTGCTTCTCACACTGGCAGGAAATTGAAAAATATACATGTTTGAGGAATTACATTAATGCCTACAGTTTTCCTAATTACTGCGTGGCTTCACTTGTTCGCTGACTTATTTATTTATTTATTTTATTTATTTATTTGCACGGTAAAATAAAGCAGCAGAAACACAACAACAAAACAGACAAAGCAAATTGTGCCGGTGAGATTTAGAAAACCCCTAAAGGCTTATAGGAGGAATCTCACCTCAATATGCATTATAAGCAAATACAAGAGTCATGTAATCCACAAAAATAAGCTAACAAGCATCCACTGACCTCTCTAGATCCCAACATCTGAGGAAATACTCGCATAACACTTGTTTGAGTCCTGTCTCATGCTTGTGTTTTTATCCTCAGTATTTTCCTCACCTGTAGGTCCGTCAGCAGGTTGCTGGTCTCTCGGACTCGGGCTCTAGTCGCGTCTAGTTCGATCTTGAGTTTCTCCTGAGTCTCCTTCAGACAGTTGATCTGTGTCTGAGCCGAACCCATATTCTGCTCCCCCTCCCTCACCAGCTCCTGGAGGTGGGACACCTGGAGAGATCACCAGAGGGTTATCACGTCATCACGGGAGATGAGATCGCTCACTTTTGTACCACCTTGAGATCGGGGTCTTTTCGTACCTCCTGATTGGACATGTTGAGTTTGGCCGAGAGCTCCTCTTTCAAGTTGTCCAGCTGCTGCTGAAGGCGGTCTCTCTGCTCCTCTAATGACAGACGCTTTATCTCAAACTCCTGACTCATTTTCTGGACGACAAGAAGAGGAAGGAAGTTCATTAGTGCCGGACCATCCATGAAACCAGAAATTTCTTCAAAGAGCTTTTTATTTAAATACCATCATTATCAAAAGAAAAAAAAAAAACATTTCGATATTTGAAAACACAAATTATGAGCGCACCTCTGGCTGAAATTTACCATATGTTTACTACAGTATTCCTACTGAAATACCCTACAAGTATAATCTCTACAAAATGAGGAGAGCTAAGAAGCCACTTTAAATCCCATTTGTGCCTTAATATGGTGTTGTGGCGGTTGTTGAGAGTGAAGCAAGGCTACTGAATGAAGGACGGACACGTGAGTTGTCACATAAACTTAAAAGGCCATCTCGTCAAACCAACCCGTTTCTATAATCCTTCAAACCACAGCATCAAATCCTCTCTGGGCCACTATGAATTCCTCTTTTGAAATTCTCCCTTTTTTCCTTTATTCTGTCTCATTCTCTCTGTTATCCATTCCTACCATTGATATTTATACTGGATATGTTTTATGAAACACAAGGCATCATTGTGTTCTGTTTGTATTAGTGGTTTATTATGGGCCTTCTGGATACATGACACTACAGTATCCTTAGAGACAGATTTCTGGTTGATCTCAGTCTTTGCTAAATTCATTTTACTATGATTTCCCAGCATATGTTCAACATCTGCATAATATTTCATATTTAATTGTGTCTATACTGTTAATGTGTCTGGTTTTATTTGATCATTGCAGCGTGATTAATGGACATATATTGTGGACATATGCACATTTACATGTCTATATTTATATTCTGGGGAATTCTGGGAGCATCTTTGCATGATGGTTATGTAAACAAACAGTAGTAGTATGAGCATTTTTTACATATCGTCACCTCATTTAACATAGACATCTCACATCATAACAGTATAAAAATAACAGAAAATCACAAAAAGCATAATATGTCCCCTTTAAATTAATCAAATGAGCCAAAACTTATAATCTGGTTATTTTATTTATAGTTTACTGTATCTGTACTGTGATAGGAGATTTTATCTATATTGCCAACTCCTATCAGATAAATATTGGTTCAGTTTGTAAATTACATTCGTTATTCGCCATCCTATTAAACCTTGCAAGTTGTCACCATGGGAATCTCTCCAATCTCGTGCTCTCATCCCATATGGTGTGAACAAACTATAAAGCAACCGCCCATCTTTATCTAACCCACATGGGAGCCCAACCAGTAATCCACATCTTCTTTCTTAACCCAATTAGCTGCACCTTTATCATGCCGCTTCCAGGTTTCCAACATTCAATTTATTCATCCATTAAAACACAGGAAATGACTGAATGCTCATAAAATAAAACCGTGGATAAAGACAAGAAAAATTGTTAAAAAAAAAAAAAAAAGGCATAAAGACGAGGATTAAAATGTTTTTACAATTACAGTTTACATCCTCTGAGTCCTTAGAAATTTCTGGTTGTACTTTTTTTTATCCCCTGTGGGATAAAAGGAAATACTGTTTAGCGTGTGTGACAGGTGGTGTTAGCCTGCTGCTGCATTCAATAAGACAATCCATACCGTTGACACTGATGTCAGCATCCTATTACCGTATAAAGACCTGCAGATTGAATCGTATCTAACTGAACTGCAACAGCTCTTCCACAGCTAAAGACAATGAACAAACCCACCAGATGAATTTATGAATCTACATCCACCGCAGAGCACTCAGCTGCAGGCAGATTAGAGATTTTACTGCCTTCCTTTGGAAACTCATTAATATCTTGCCCACAGATAAAGAAAGATGAAGATGGGTTCTGCTGTTTTAAAAATGACCACTTGTGTCTCCTCTCTACATCTCCACCCTCCCTCTCTTTATTTTACGCACCCTTGTCTTCCCGCATCCCCCCTTTAATTTCGCTCCAAATAAAAACAGACATTAATCTAAAGATGATGAGGCACAGCGCGGCTCCGTCTCTTACGTAATATTTTCTTTTTTTTCATCATTTTCTCTCTCCGTTGCTCTCTTTCTTTCAGGGAAATCTATAAACACACACCCACATGCTCGCGCAAACGCTCTCACTCTGCTTGGAGGCAGGATTTAATGTCAATGAAAATCAGCCAATTAGCAGTCAGCTTCAAACAGCATTGGAAGTATGAGCTCACAAGGACGGAAAAAAAAGAGAAACCTTATGAAAGAGTAGAGATATTGGAAGAGACAGAGAGAGAACATTGAGTTCACAATAATTTAAAACTCAGAAGTGTGTAATCATTTCAGAAGCATAAAATATGTCTTTTTTTTTTTTAAATGAAAGCTGTGATTTTAAAGGACTTTTTCGAGACAAGGTGTTTTGACTTACTCTGTGGTAGTTATATATCATATCTTCATCCCTGTAAGCTAATTCACTTTAACTGGATGTCAACAATCTTCAGCATGTATCATATTCTTCCCTTAAAGTTCACAGGTGGAGCCACATGAGCGTGAATTAATGAGGGGAAATGTACTGTAAGGGCTGCACACAGGAGGAAAACAAGCGCTCCTCCTTGTCTGCCATCCTATGAGAAAATAATATTACTGACCAATCAGGTAATGACCACCTCTCTTTAATGCCATCACCATGTGCGATCAAATTTAATTAAAAAAAAAGCACCAAAAGCTGAAAACATGAGTTCATATACACTGACAGGTAACTCATTTATTGATTGCTTGACAGTTTTGGTGATGTCATCCTACGTCATCAGCGCTACATGGACCCACGTGGGGAAATCTGCAGCACTGACAGTCATGCAGCACTTCTTACTGCATGTGCTAATGAGTCCAGACTATAATTGGACGTCATATCTCATAAACGATGACAAATTTATGAGTAATCTCGTATCATAAAGTTACAAGAGGGATGGTTACTGCAAACTCAACGTTTCTCAGTTCCTGTTTTGTTGTGTTGGATGTGATTGTGTGTTTTTATGTAACTTTATGATGCCTGTTTTACGTTGCCAATTTGGCCAGGTCTCACTTGTAAAGGAGATAATGTACAGTACCAGTCAAAAGTTTGGACACACCTTCCTATTCACTTGAATGAGAAAGTGTGTCCAAACTGTTGACTGGTACACACATCGACTATGAGAAAAATCCTGTGGTGGGTCCATTTTGGTTTCAGAACACAAAAGACCTGCATCAGATACCTTTTCAGGCAGATTTCAAACAAACTCCGGACACATCGCTCTCAGTCTTTAGTCCACACCAGAGCTTGATTGACAGCTTTAACCCATTTGCACCGAACTGAACAGGTTAGCTGTGAAAGTGCCTTAAACAATGTAATTGTCTGATGTGCTCTTATAGCTGTTCAGAATCCACACTTCATTTCATATATTCAGTTAGATGTACCACCGATACTATCAAAAGTAATAGCTTCCAGCTTCCAGATGTGAATGTGTTCATATTTCTTTTAAAATATCTGTGCAGTGCATGATGATGCCTTCATTTATGAATTATTACATGATTAATCTGATGTTCAGGCTAATCTCCAAAATGTTTTATGAATAATATATCAATATATCCATCTGTGTGGCGGAGAACAATAAAAAAGGTTGAAGAAGCTCTCCGTTGTGCCACACTGTCTAGTTTCAACTCCCTCTTTTGCTTATTTAATTATACAGAGACATCAGAAGAAATAGAGGCCGGTAATAAACAGTAAAGTACTTGTAGCTCCTTCAAACCATTTGTTGTTGTTAACGTCACGCTGTGTGGTCGGTAAATGAATCGGGTTAAATTAATTTAACCTGTGTAATTTGATCTGTTGTGTTGCTCCTTCGGCAGCACGGACATTTGTATTCCCTCCACGCGGCCCCTTTGAACTCACAGAGAATGAGGAGTGAAAAAAAAGGAAAACCGGTGGATGAAAGAAAAAAAAGCCGATGACAGAATGAGAGACGGGGAGGGAAATACAGCGAGAGAATGATGTTGTTTTCACATCTTAGTCTTAATGTTGACCTAATTATTAAATGTGTGCAGTCTGTGGAGGGGGCTGCTCATTTCTTAGAGATACATATTTCTTAAACCACTGAGGCCATTTGCTCCCAAGAAAATAATTAATTGCTGATATTGCTGCACAGGAAAGAGAGATAGAAAAGCCTGAAAGCAAGACTCAGAGTGGCAGCTGTGCATGTTGTAATTACTGTTTTTATATGGAAATTGCCGTTGTCGCCATTACAATGTTTTATAACCGAAGGGGTCATAAATAAGGCTAATGGAGATAATATGTCTACTTTCAAAAAGGGTAAACAAACAATAAATAGTCAAGACAAATAACTCCGAAGCTGTTTTCCTTGATCCATGTGAAATTGTGTCCAAATATATTAAAAAAGTCAAACCGCAAGAGAGCAACTCTAGCTGAGCTCGACTTTTCTTGCAGTGATGCTGACAGCTGGTTTGATGGACTCACGCAGCAGAGTGTAAATGTAGGATTCAGTTATTTGTTAAGACAGAGAAGTTCATAAATTACTTTGTCACTTCTGCATCATTCATTCAAACCAATCAATGGAATTTATGCATGTATGTATACACCATTTCTAACCAGAGAAAAAATAAAACAGGTAAATATATATTTGTTAGATGTTGAAAAATGTTTCTTGGGAAATTGTTTATACTTGAAACCAGTGATGTATGCGTAGCTTGATGTTTAAATTATAAAGAATTGTCCTTGTATGTTTTATTTGCTCTTCATTCATTAACATTTCATGTATAAGAAAAGTTCAAGACCTGAATTTGTGCTGGTTTAATAATAATCTGTTTATTTAAAATGGGTCATGACTTGCAAATACTCTATGTAGAGGTCAGGAGGAACTGTTTCTTTATTAGTATCCATACTGTAGATGGTGTTTATATTGAAATGGTGTTTGAAATTGTGTTTTTGGTGTAATAATGAACCATAAGCTCTCTTCAAAACCTTTTATAGCTTATATAAGATGACAAAGCTATTGCAGTTTTGACAAAAGCAGGCATTTTACATGTACATTTCACTTATTTTACCCAATTTTAGTGGAGTGAAGTATGGGAGCAACACCTTTACAACTAATATAAAAAATAAAAAAGAGCAATAAAAGCATGAATAAGCTGAAAGTTTTTAGATGAATTACAAACTTTGTCAGTTATGTGTGAAGCCAAAAACAGTCAAACCAGTCAAACCAGTCAAAACAGAAGGAAACGTCATTCCAAAACTCAGTATGTACAATATATACTACAATAAAACAGATTAAGACAGTATAATTGGAAGAAATGAACATAATGAGTAATGTTTATTTGGCTGTCATTGATTGTTTTGATGTGTGCACATATATATATATATATATATATATATTTGATTGTGTATTACTTATAATAATATAATTAGATTATTATACTTTTTTGTGTTTGCAGTCAAATAAATAATGAATAATGAATAGACGATGTATAACACTGGGTAAATTATAATTATACATCATAGAAACATTAAAATTGCAACACCGTATACTTCTAGATGGTAATATATAACAAATATAACTGGTGGCTTTTGTAAGGAAATGACTTAAAGGGCACTGAAATGAAAAACAGCCCGAGTCATTTATATGACAAATGCTTTTTAGTAACAATTGATTTCTTATAAAATATTCATTTCTCTACTAAAAAGAAAGTACAGTCTTGACTTTGGGAACAGTAGCTTGAAAAATCATTGTTCACTTACTCTACCAGCTTTTTCTGGAGTTTTCAAATGAGTCTTCATCAGCAAATAGAGTTTGCTCAGATATTTCAGTTATGATAACAGTCAACTCCATTTCCTGATGAAGACTGAGATGCAGCTGGAAAAAGCTTGTAAAGGGACCTTGACTTATCCTTTTGTCAAATTATTAAAGAATAAATCCATCTAAATCCATTCTTCCTCACACAAACCTGAACACAGACAAGTAAACACTCAATGCCAACTGTGCACTCACCATCATAACGAGTTTCTTCTCTTCCTCTTTCTCCTGCTGGGCCTCCTCTGTCATGGCCCGATGCTTGTCCTCCATTTCCTCCAGCGCTCTGACCTGTGCCTCCTTAAAGCGAAGCATCTCCTCTTCATAGTGTGCCCTCAACCTGGTGAGCTCCTTCTCATAACCCTGGTGCTCCTCACGCAGAGACTGAGGAGAAGAAAAGCTGTAAGTTTTATATGTTTCCCCTCAGACTGGACTTGGATTAAGGAAAGGTTTAAAAGCACCTGTTCTAATTTAAGGACTTGTTGTCTATGCTGCTCGTTGGCGGCCTGGCTCTGGTTGAGCAGAGCCTCCCTCTCCTCCTCCAACCTGCTGATCTTCTCCTTCAGCCGGCTCTGCTCCTGGTCCAGGTTCCTGATGCTCGCCTCGTGGGCCATCTGGGTGGCCTGCAGAGAGCCAATCTGGCCTGGGAACAGTCCAATCAAACTTATCCTTAAACTTATTCCAAGCAGTCCAACTACAAAACGTCAGCTATAAACACACTGAACTCCACGAGCACACCTTTAAAATTGACAGAGCTGTGTAGAGCGTTTGACATTATTGTTGCGTTTCTGCTGAGGCAACAGTTTCGTCGACGTATACAGCGTCTGGAGTTGTTGAACAGACAGGGAGCTTTCTGTTAATCTCCCCATAAGCGTCAAACATTACCCTGAGAACATCCTGCTGCTCGTAAAAATTGGTAGAGAACTGGTAAAATAGTGTGGTGAATCTTTGATGTGCAGAAAAAGAGCAGATGTTCCAAAAAGAGAACATAGTGAAAAGAGAGTTTACATGACAAATTTTCATCTTTTGAATTATAAAAAAGCTTTAATCCAGCGCTTTCAAACTGAATTAAGTTTATTTGCAAACAAATCAGTTTGCATGAGGCATTTTTGAGGGGGACGGATCTGATTATTTGTGGCATAAAGGCTCCAGGTACATGCAGTTTTACAGACATCTTCAGGATGTTTATTTGGGTCACCAAATTTGTAACATGCAACCTGCAATTTTCAACATGACACTATTTCCTCTTTGTTCATTTTGACACATTTGACTAAAGAAAACAAATGCCATACTTGCATGACCATGCACTTAAAATTGACAAAAATATGAGAATAACACCCAGGGTGACTAATAGTGGTATTTTCCTTTAAAAAATGTGTAAAGCATCTGTGCAGAAGTGGTGCAATAGGTAGAAGCACATCTTACTGGCTTTGTGGAGGATTTCAGTTGCCTGCTGTTGAACTCGTTCCCTGCTGCCCTCTAGTTCATACTCAGTGTCCTTCAGTTGCATCACCCAGATCTCTCCGTCCTGGATGGCTTCTTCCAGCTGCTTGTGCAGGTTCTGCAGCACACAAAGAAAACACACAATAATAGGCACAGCAATGCAGCATTTAGTATTTTTAAAACCAAGCCATATCCCTCCCACCACAGCCTTGAGTCACATAAACCTATCCAGCAGTTCCTGCTCTACAGATTTGCCTGCAGGACCATCAGTGCACACCACATTAGATTTCCTACCACTTTGAGATTCTTGAAAACATTTTTAGCCCGGAGGTTTTTACTTTTGTCTTTGTTTTCAGCAACAGTTTTTCCATCCAATTTAGCCTACATTCATACCCAAATTTAACAAAAAAGAAGACTCTTGTACTATTTGCGCTTTTTTGGGAGAACTGTACAGTAAATACAAGAGGAAATGGGTTAATTAGTACAGTATGAGCAGCAAAAGATATGGTAATGAACACACGTTTGGTGAATGAGAGGTTTGGTCTCATTCATCGTATTCAAATAATTTAAGAGAGTAAATCATCCACACAAACACACCTTGATGGTTCCCTCAGCGTTGGCCAGTGACGTCTGCAGTCTGTTGGTCTTGTCTCGGTTCTCCCGGGCCTCCTCCTGAGCTTTCTGAAGCTCACTCCTCAGCTTGGACAGAGAGCGCTGCAGCGCTGCTTCCTGAGCCTGGAACTCCTTACGAAGCTCAACCTTAACACGAGAAGAGTTACATCGTTCAGTCTGAAACATGAACACATCCCAGGGACCAGGCATCGAAAAATCTCTGAGAAATCCACCTCTGTGTTATCTGTCCAGCGCTAAACGGCAGAGAGACTACATAAGCAACTAGCTGGTGAACATGGTGAAACATTTAGCAGCTACTGGACTTACATTGATTAGGTGGACCACTCCAAATGAATGCTAATTACTCCTTTTCTACTGAATATGAAAACTAGGAAACTGATGGTTGTCATGTTTAGCACATCTTTATTAGGCCCAATCCCAATATCCCCCTAAGCCCTAAACCCTGAACACTCATGGACTTAAATGACGTCACCTATTAAGTGCTTGAGAGTGAGAGGCTGCAATGGTGTAAATATCATGTTACCTTGACGACACCAAAACATGTTCTATACAATTGTAGGTTTGGGACTTTTTATTTTACATTTTTTACTTTCCTCATGGCCAAGGCACTTAAGATTCAAGATTAAATACTTTATTATCACTCACTCATAAAGCACATAATACATAAAACAAAGTATAAAATCAAGTAAGGGGCTGACTGCCTGATTTGAACATCTTCCAGGCTCTTGCCTTACAGAGTGGATGAGAGGTAACAGCATCATTAAGCAAAAACGAAAAGAAATGGTTGATGAATAAATTAGGTGTGTAATACAACCTCTGCTTGCATTCCTCTGAATTTCATGTGTTTTTTTATGTACCATCTTAAATCCTTGTTAATGTAGTGTTTCTTTGTAAATTTAGGCATACCAGTGCAAACACTATGCCAGGCTGAACACCCACGTGCCAGTTTGTTTACTGTTTTTTTTTTTAAAGCTTCCTCTGCATGGTAACCCTGTATTTAATGCTGGTTTAACATCACAACGCTATGAACTGTGGGTAATTCCCTCAGGTAAAGTCTGCAGCAATGCGGACTTACAGAAAGTGTGCATAAAGGGCTCAAAATGTCTGTGAGAGAGCCCTCATGCACTTGACGATTTTACAGTGGTACAGCCCTAAGCCCTCGCGGAATTAGCGGGAACGCGCCTTAAAGTCCATGAGTCCGTGAGCGTGGACATTCAGATTGGGCCTAAAATGACAGTGAATATGTCGGTGTTGTGATTTCAGCTTGTTTCACTGTCCCCGAGGGACCAAAGTGGTATCTTGAGGCTTAATTGTCTTCATTTTTTACTAATTTGCACTGAAAAATACCTTCATTTTGAGTTCAAACTGCTTTTCACCCAGTTTTCGTTAAGATGTATAGAGTTTACAGGGGAAAATAACTGAATTAACCATGATTTTGTCTTATTTCTAATGTATTTTATTGGTTTTATTACATTTTCATTGCATTAATCTCAAATTGTTTTACTGTTTACTTTGTTTCTGTCTTATTTTCTGCTTGTCGGTCATCTGTAGAGCACTATCCTGTATGAAAGGTGCAACACAAATATAGTTTGATTGATGCTTAAGAACATTAAGTGTTGTATTGATCTTTAGGAAACAGTATTCCTTTTACAGAGACAGGCTAGAGTTAAAGTAAAGTTGTTTTTTCTTGTGTTTGTCTATGTTGTTGATCTACCTCAGTCCTTTTCCAGGCCAGCAGGTTCTCAGTGGTGAGCTGGTGTGTTCTCCTCATGGCCTCCAGCTCTCTCTCATAATACTCCTGAGCCTTGCCCAGCTTTGCCTCGTACTCCTCCACCAAACGCACCTTATCCTTCGTTAGCTCCTCCACCCTCTCCATCAGTGCCTCCACCTACATTCAGAGACGGATAATAAAGAGTAAATCTTTTGTTTTGTTTTTCCCGGACTTGAATGTTAGTCATATTGCCTGAAAGCTGCAAGAATAAACTCTAGAATATTTTGGAATTAAACTGCTTCTTTTTTTAGTCTCTGGTTAATCTGTTATATTGGAAAGTTAACAGTTGATAGGAAAGGAAAAATGGGAATAAAAGAAAGGGATGACATGCAACAATGGTCTACGGCCAGATTATAACCACTGCAGGTTTATATTATACTCATAAGCCAACTGCACCAACAACACAACCCTACATTTTTCAATTTTCATGCCCAAAAACTTAATAAGCCTCTAGTACAGCAATTACCCAATCAAGTAACTTGCTGTATAAACTCTCCACAAAAGCCAAAGATAAAATGCTTCAATCCAGACATTTTAGCCTTCCAGTAGACACATCTATCTTCCTTTATCTCTCACTCTTAGCCCACCTCTTGTCTATGCAGCTCGGCCAGTTTCTCCTGGTCTTCGGTGGAGGTGGCGCTCTGGTTCTGCTGGTTGTTGAGGAGTTCCTCCACCTCCTGGCGGTGGGTGGCCCTCAGATCCTCCAGCGCTCGCCGTTTATCCGCCTCAAACTGGGCCTGAGTCTGGGTGAACGCCCGCAGCTTCTCCTCAAAATCCCGACGCATCTCCTCCACCTATTGAAACCACGGGAAATATTCTATTCTGTTTGAATCATTTTATGTGTAATTGCCAAACCCAGTCTCAACCAGTGCCAAGCTGAATGCTTACAGCGCCTATTCAGAAAAGTGCAAAAATATTTCATTCTATTATATTGTCAGAATACTCATTTGGGATTTCTCTCGGTGCCAAAACAAAGGCTCACAGCTTCTCAAGCGTCGGCGGCGTTACATCAAAAGATCGGACAGACACGAGGTTGAAAAAATATATAAAAATGTAACATGGGATGTGATGTCATGAGATGCCAGTCGGTGAAGAAGGCCGTCTCTTTGGTCAAGCTGGAGCTGGACAGTCTGGAGGCAGTGGCAAAGAGGGAAGACGAGGGACAAGACCAACGCTAACATACTGAAGACCAATCCAGACATAGATGATGAACTGAGCTCATTCAGCCACAAGCTCATCACATCTAAATACACTTCGAGTGTTCATTCATGCCCTCTGCCATCAGACTCCACAAAAGCAGGCGTGTATGATGTGTCATACGATGGCATGAGATGATTTATGACATGACATGATATGATATATGTCATTATATTGGATTAGATTAAATACTTAGTTATCCTACATTTCTTTACATTCTATATGGTTTAATTGTGACTTAATATAATTTCTACAATCAACACTTACTGTATTACTTTATAGCTAGACAGTGAAGAACAATGCAACACCTCCACTCAGCCTTGCAAGCGATGTGTAAATGCAACCTACCGCTCTCTCCGTCAATTAACGTGACTTTGTGCCAACTTCATTTATGTGTGTACCTGTAATCTTGGAAGCAAGAGTCATACAAAAGAGGAATCCAGCAAGCACCAGAGATCAAAACTGGCTGACTCCTGTTGTAGTGGCAGATAGCATTTACCACAAGCATATACAGATTCTTGTTAACATACTGTTTGCCACCAATGATTATATCACTTTTCTCTGCAATCCCGGTTTTGTGCAAATTGTTTAGCGTCACCGCTCTTAACAGGTATTCTTTACTTGCATGTGCAGTTGCTGACTATTGTGGGACTATTATAAGTATGTTGCTGCTGTGTGCCACATGAAACCAGTATGCCACTCATGTTTCACCAGCAGGTGCTGTGTAAAACTGGCAGCTTATGCTATAATGTTATATTGGATGACTGACATCTGACCATTAACGCTAGCTACAGTATATGCCAGTTAGCATTATATCAAAGTTATTTACCTGTTTATTTATTTAATTGAAAAAAGTGGTGTATGTTTGTGGAACTGCTGTGATATTCTGTGTATTAGGCACACCGTTACCACAGCAACGGCACATACAGTAAAGGATCATCATGTTTATGGTATTTCTTATGCACTTGTCTACTTTCAGTCATTTCTTACTTTAATTTAAAATTTGCACCATAGCTCTTTTGAGTCACTTGATTGTCTTGCCATGCTTGTAAGACACTTTGGATGAAACCGTAAGTGTTAAATATAAATGTAAAGATGGTGGACAGTGGTATCTTCTAGTGAAACAAGTGGTTTATGCTTCGTGTTAACTCTTACTTAACTTACAAGTGTTGAATACTAGTGCAACTGAGTACAGTCGACAATATTTTATGAGCAATCTTTTGTCTTTTTTAATGTTTTATCAGCATCATAATGACACTGCATCTCCATCGTCTCAGCACAAAATAGCAGAACATTGTCCTTTACTAGGACATGTGATTATATATATTTGTGTGTGTATGTGTGTGTGTGTGTAAAGCCGTACCTCTCTGCTCATGGAGACCACTCTCTGTGTGTGTTGGGCCTCGGTGCAGAGCTGTGAATCCTCCATTCTCTGTCTGTACATCTCAAACTCTGCTAAAGCCTGAGAGAATGGAAACATTACATCAGCTGCATTACATTATTTCACATTAAAACTGCAATACATTACACAAATGGTTATTGGATGCCATGCAGCTCAACTCAAGATTTGAATAATTCATTAAAGGCTACAGCAGGACTACAACACAATGTGGCAGGAAGATAATTACATCAGAAAGAAAATGTACTAGACTAAGCTACGCTAAACACAACCAAACTAAATGAAGTCCCCGCAGTGCCCAGCAGCAGTGAGTGACCTGTCTCTTCATGTGTTCGTGGAGTTCGACAGATTCCTCCAGACTGGCCAGCCGCCGCCTCAGGTCAGCCTCGTCCGCCATCTTACTCTTGTACTGCATGATCTTATCTCTGGTTTCTGTCACAATATGTTGGACCTGAGCAACAAGGAAAATAAAACAGTCAACATCTTGAATGCTGCAGAAATAATTTAACACTAGAATTCAACTCTGTCTCTTAAATGACTTCTGGGATAAACAGTCAGTATACACAATACAGTATTACGTGACATAAAGAACTCACAGTATGACAATAAAACGATTTTATTCCATTACAACATGTAAAGGATTTCCAAAACCCACATAAAGTGTAGGTGAAAATAAGCACTTGAGGGTAAAATGTGGAAATAAATAAAATAAAGAACAGGCAAAACACTGCTGCCTCCGAGAAATGCTTCTTGGCAGTGGAAAAAAAGTCCCACTTAGAAAAATTTGACACTTGAAAGCAACCCTAATTAAATCAACAACTCAGTCCATGGTACACTAGAGCTTCTCTCTGAAAGCAGTAAGAATGAAATTAACAACATTGAAAACCTGTTTCATACAGACTGAGGTCTTGTTCTTAAATAAACTCCATCTGTCATTGGAGATCATGGTTTTTGATCAGGAGCCAGACTTATTCTACATCTGTGAAAGCAGTCCAGAAAATCCACAGTAGACTCAAGTAAAAGCATGTTGAACATGGAAACTGACAAGTGTGTTTTGGAATCATTCATGATATGATTCCTGATGTACAGCGTCAATAGATGGAAACAATCATGACGTACAGGACTAATATTCTTCTACGGGAGTTAAATATGCTGCTCCTGTGAGCTCTTTTTTTTTTCCTTTTTTGCAGCAGCTGGGTGGTGTTTTAACAAGATTTATTCAAGGAAACAGCAATGTGAGATGCTTAATCACGCTTTGATAATGTGCTTCACTCAGATTCGAGACTGCAGATGGAGCTACATACTATACATACGGGTGACAAATTAAAGCAAAAAAGCTGAATAAATGATCAGAGAATCGTAATGAAAGCAGATGCTTCCAAACAGGTAAGGAGGGTTCGCTGGATTGTTTACGGCTTTCACAGTCACCAAATATAATTAAACACACAGTATGGCAGGATTTAGAGTGACACGTCAATTCGTCAAAGCACCAAATGAGGGAGTATCTTTTGGAATAATGATGGTGGTTATTCCTCCAGTAGAGTTTGGAGAATGTATCCAAAGAAGTCTGAAGCTGTTCTGGACGCCTTTGGTGGAAAGATGCCTTACTAACAGCACCTTTAGACTCTGTGGTAACAACAATCATGTAGGTTTACAGCATGTCACATTGGGAGAGATGCCTATGATAAAATCTTGTTTAAAAATGCAACAAAGTCACTTTTGTATTCTGTGTCATTTCATGTCGTATTCTGATTGGTTTGTTTGTAGATGTGGGTAGTAGCAGCAGTCACATTGTGAGAATTTGGTCTTAAATGTTTGCCTCAGGCTGTCTTTGGTCGCCAAAGCACATTGGTTGTCGGTGCACGTCTCTCAAAGTGTGATCTAGGACCGCTGTTTTGGATTGACGACTCTTCCGTCTTGGACAGCCCGAAATCACACAGTGTAAAGGGGTCTCAACACACTTTAAGTTGGTTTTTCCCTTTAATTTGGCAGCTATCAGTACTTGCTGCCTTCAAACAACTGTAAAGTGAATTAATCAGCAGAAAGGGGAGGGCTTCAAACCTACAAATTGTTGTAGATGACAGATGCTGGTAAGATATTAATCTTAACCTTGATGCCAAAAACAAGATGAGAATGTTGAAGCAGATAAGTTGCATGCAACAAAATTGGAATGTGTGATTGTGGAGAGGTCTGAACGGGGCAGCATTAACCATCTCCCTGCAGGTTGGGGGCAGACAGCTAAAATACGGTGAGTTGACACCAAAATTGCATCGTGCCAGTAGATCGCCGACTTCCTCTCTAACTCCCACTGCAGCACCCTGAAATACTCAACAGGCAACAGAAAACCTCCAATTTCTCCACTGAAATTAAAGAAATAACAGCATTTCAAGACTAAAACATACTCTGATTCTCATACCGGGGGTCATCCTTGCTGGGGTCATCCTTTTGAATTTATCAGTTTTATACAATTATACTCTATACAATAAGAGGTGTTTTTGTGCTTGGTGGTGTCCGTACCTCATCCTCGTGGGCTTCTTTCAGAGACTCAATTTCCTCTTCGTGTTCGTCGTTCTTGGTGTTGAGAGCATAAATTACCTGGAGACGGAAAGAG
The DNA here is from genome assembly GCF_910596095.1 of Thunnus maccoyii. Lineage (NCBI taxonomy): Eukaryota > Metazoa > Chordata > Actinopteri > Scombriformes > Scombridae > Thunnus > Thunnus maccoyii. The sequence continues at coordinate 10,517,482 of NC_056556.1, forward strand.
AATCAGATGACAGAATGAGGATAGAGAGGAAAAAAGCTTTTATTAACTGATTCAATATCAGATCGATAGTTCTACAATGAAGCTCAGTTCTGCATTCAGAGTGCGACAAAAGAATCAATACCAATAACATCAGAAAAAAAAGACAAATAAGTCTCGCAGTTTGATTAAAGATGGCATTATCCACAGACAAGAGTTGTGTTTACGCGGCAGTTTCTCTAAAATATATTCATTTCCTTTTTCGGAAGCGTCTTCTGTCTGTCTTAACTGTTTGTCTGCCATTTTTCTTCCGCAAAGCTGAAGAAAACTGTGCTTGATTTAAGTTAAGCTAACAAACCGAGCCAAGATCTCATCAAATACATTAATTCACATAAAAGAAGACGGAGACTGAAACAGAAAGCAAACATTAAACAGAAATTATCGAAAGGAAATACACCTCCATAAAAAAAAAAGCTGTTTTTTTGTCTGTTGCACAAAAAAATACCTTTAAATCCCTCATGGCCTTCAAATACGGTCACACAAAAGCCTTCTACTGGCTGTGGTACCCGCCGCACACAAGCCTAAGTGAATAACATCTTGTCAGTCATGCTTGTTCTCTCTCTCCCCCAGAAATATAAGTAGGTTTTAGAAGCGCTGGAGGTAAATAATATGCGGGTCCTCCTGTAAATGCAGGAGCTTTAAAAAAGCTTAAGCTTCAGAAAATTGAGGCCCCCAGTGAGCAGCTAATATTCAGTCATGGTCAGCTGAATTACAGCCCCGCCGGCGTCCAAACCAGCGGCTCCACATTAAGTTCTACTTACAGGTGAGGTGAAAAGTTTACACACATACTACAGTATGTAAGGGATGTATACACGGTAATTATCCTCCATCAGGAATAATAACACAGCCATGTAATTACAAACTTTCTGATATTTAAATACCACTTGGATCAAAATCCAAGTAATAATCCCGATGGGGAGTACTACTACATACTACACTTGGCAGTAGTTCTGTAGTTCAACCAAGCAATTATTTAGTATACAAACTGCAATGGTGGGATTCTTTCCATCACTATTAATTTAATAATTTTAATATATTTATCCAACACGATGTGAAGCCTAACGCCCTGCACAAAGTCTCAGACGCCATGGTGACATCTTCAAACGCAGTGAAAAAAAACCAACCCATATGTGACAAAGAAAAAGAAGAAGAAGTCATTTCAGAAGCTGGAAGAAGAAAATGTATTGCATTGAAAGATGTTTTAAACTATTCAAATGTCTGACGATTCATTTTCTGTCCAGCTTATCAATTAATCGACTAATCCTCTCGGCTTTACTGTGGATTATCCAGAGTTTCTTTCAGTGCTTTAAGCACCACAAACAATATTCAATTTACCTTTATTGTATTGGAAAAGAGGTAAAAATCTAGATAGATGTCTCAAAACCTGGAAAGTATAACTATCTGCACGGATATGTTTTTTATATTTTGAGCTGATGTGTTAACCTTGTTATCCTATCCTATCTCTATGACACTGTCTGACAGTATTTCGCATCAAACTTGCTTTATTTTTCATCAAACATGACAGCTTTTTGCTCATGTTTGTGTCCTTCTTACAATCACTTCCTGGTTGTTGTTGTTTACTACATCACTAGTGTTACTATAGCACTACAGCTTGTTTCAGCTGGTAGTGAAAGAAGTCGGAGAAAGGTAGATTTTCTCCTTCTGTTCTGCTGGAGTGTGAGCCTCTGATTCCCAGCAGCAAGTCAGCCATGGAAGTGTTCCTTCAATTATACATGATTATTTTAGTGACGCTGGTGCGCCCGCTGCTTTCATCTCTCTCTCCCCTTCCCTTTGCTCTCATCCTTTTATCTCTCTCTTTTTTTGTCTTCTTCTTCTCCTCCTCTCTTTTCTTTCGTTGTCTCTCCATCTCCCAGGAATAAAGATACCTCACAACACTATTTGTGTCTCCAGTCTAACACAAAAGCTGGGTTTCTATAAATAATGTCGGTTGCAAGAGAAAGTCTGCAGTAACCAGTGAAGAAAACATATGCTTTTTATACACGGATCAAATAATATTGTAGGCTTGGACTGATAGATTAATGTAATTGTAATACATTACAAACCTCACACAGTTTGTCACTTTATTTCTCTTTTCTTTAGTCTTCTTGTTGCTGTTTTTCTTGCTTTTAAACACACATCTTTTCTTAGTCTACAGTTTTAACATGGTTTGGGGTGTTCATGTGATATTGATTGAATTTATTTAATGTTTAATGAAGCAAAATTGTTGAACTTTCTCTGGTTCAAGCTTATTAAATGTGAGGATTTGCTGCTTTTCTGTTTTACATCATTATAAATTGAATATATTTGAACTGTTGGCTGGACAACAAAGCAATTTGAAGACAACACTTAGGGCTTTGGGAAACTGTAGTGAGTATTTTTTTGCTATTTTCTGTTATTCTCAAGAGATTATTGGATAAAGAAAAGAAACCTTGGTTGCAGCCCTCATTGATACATTTAGTCAGTGCATTATAATGTTGTTCCTGCAACAAGAAATATTAGAAGCTGTGAAAAGAGGCTGAGATGCTAAACTTTGTAGAGCAGAAATGGGCAAAAAAGACGCAAAATAGAGGAATCTTTTTACGAGCCACGCTGAACGGACAATCGTGGCATCAACACATTTGAGAAGTAATGTGTGGAAGTATTTTGAGTATTTTATATGAGCTGACTGTCCTGTAGTTTAAATATTTTTTCAGAGGCTTGCCCACCCAGAAAACAATCACAGGCAGTAAAAACTTAGGATTATTTGGATTTTTAAAGCTCAAATCTATAACCTGGAGGCAGTGGAAGGTCTACAGCAGACATGTTGTGGATGGATGGTCGTGTGGAAGCAGATTGCGACACTACTGAGTTCACACATGACTTGTAATTTTGTTGTTGTTTTCATTTTCCTCCCATTTTTACCAACCTACTGAGCACATCCCCAGTGAGCAAACTTATGAAAGTGAAGCACAGCATGAATAAGTCTGTCCCTGGATATGTCATTTTTTTTTAGAGTGACATCAAATACCCTCTTCCTCTCCTCTCTGCGGGGAGTTTCACAGGACAGTTTTCAGGCCTGAGGCTCCAATCAAACCGAGCCCAAAGGCGACACAACAGCCTACAGCTACCGCAGGCACAGTCAGTCATACAATGCTGGAAACCAGCAGTAAGACATCTACCACTGTTTCTTTTTCCTTCTTCATGAATCCCCTTGGGGAAGAAACCGTCCCTGTTGCTGCTGACCTCTTCATTGGCTTGAGGTGAATGATAACAGCCAACATGTGCTTCCTCAGAAACATATTCCACGAGCTTCTTGTTTTCATGCCAAGAGTCGATGCACAGAAACAATCCCAACCAGAGAAACTACAGTATTAGTCATTTTTACAAATGCTTAACTGACAAGTGACCTCTATTTTGATAATCGATCAGGTATGTGAGGTTTTAATTATTCATATAAAACCCCATCAAACACTATCTGCAATGATCAAAACTTTGAAGCATCCATATGTTACAACTGAACTGATGTCATTTAATTTATGGATCTTTTTTTTTTTTTCAAGGTTGAGTCATTGTGCAGATATGTAAGATTTCATTTGAGAAACCTCAAACGGCTGATAAAAAAAAAACGCTTGTCGGCATAATTATTCCTCTTGTACATCTTCCTATGCAAAGTTATTCAGTGGAGCCTTTGCGCTTGAGCACATTTACATATAATGTAAGGTTTTATTCTATTTAACTCTTTTCAGATGGACAAGGATGATCCCGAGCAGAACAAGTATCAGCATTCAGACTTATGATATCAGGCAACTGTGGTCACTAAAATGAGGCAAGTTCTTTAAAATGATGCTTTTCTTGCATAGAATATTACAAAAAAGAAGACAGATTCTTACTGGATGGTTTTATTTCTGTCAGACTGGAAGGCAGTTTAGACCCAGAAGAATTTCATTAAAATGTATCATTAGACTCAATTCAGTTTGACGTCTCCCCAACTAGAGAAGAGCTGATCAATTCTAGATGTGTAATCAATCAAACTGCACTGCATCTATCATTACGGAGGCGGACGAATGACTGGTCAATAGCATACTGTCATCAAAAGGCCAGTTATGAGGCAGATTTACAGTCTGGTCAGTCTATCATAAAGAAGTCAAATATGGAGCTGCGCTGTGCAGACTGAATGAGGAATGATGGCACAGCTGACAATAGTTCAAGCCAGGAGGGATGTTTCTGGGGCTAAAGGACATTTTCCACAGTAGATCACTATTGATTTAACCGCAGAATAAAAGGTCATTAATGTCTGGAGCAGAACAACTGCAGCATTTGGCTCAAACAACACTTGCAAAGAATGATTCTGTTGCTCTGCTCTCATCATTTACAGAGGATTACCATCATATTCACTAATTAAAGGATTAACGAGAGCCGCATTCTCAGAGGTGCTGTAGTCTTAACAGGATCCCTCGACGTTTGAGCTTTTAGTCCACTGTTTTCCTTCGTCAGACGCGCCATGAAGTGGCAGCACAGTCTCTGTATCCAATTAGCTGAAGCACACAGTGCATTTAGTTTGTCCTCGCGGTCCTGGTGTGACAGCTCTTTGCATCTGTTCCTTCTTTCGTCTCTGCGCCTCTTCTAAGGCGCCAAGGACACTCAGTCTGCACCGTGCACACTTTCCTCCCTGAGCATCACTACTACACATCCCAAACACAGCAGGGAAGGAACAAGGACACAGTGAGTCTCTCTGATAGAGGAAACACACATAGTGAGTTCTGTGATATTCAGGAAAGAGAAGCGGACAGACTAAGAAATGGAAAAGCAAACTGGAAGAACTGGAGTTTCTCAAATCTTTTAATGTCAACAACAGAGCCTAAAGACAAGTGTATTTATTTAATATTTCAGGGCTGCGTTGAACACAACAGCATAGACTGTAGGCCTCCGTCTTCTTGTCTGTACTTGTGACCTCGAGGACTCGTGAAACGTCATCAGCCACTGCCTCAGTGCTGTCCCAGTTCCAAAACCCAGAGAGCGTTCCTGCTCATCCAGAATGATTTGGCAGCTGACTTGTGTGAACTTGGTTGGACTAGTATCCCAGCATGCATTTTAACATCCACCATTGGTTATGGCAGAGGGATGTTTTTGTACTACAGCTGTTAGTACGTCACCAAATTTAGTTTTGAGATTTTTTTTTAAGCAAGAAATTTACTGTTGAGATTTTTAATACGTGGTCAGTTTATCAAAAATATCAATCAAAATATGAATTTTTCAAAGATGTGAGAAAAATTATGTTCTGGCTTCTCCTCTTTTTATAGTTTCTATAAATTTTGATGTGTTTTATTTGTTGATTTTACTGTTTTTATCTTATTAGGGCTGCAACAGACACTTATTTTCATTATCAATAAATCAATTCATTGTTTGGTCTATAAACTGTCAGAAAATGGTGAAAAATGTTGATCACTGTTTCCCAGAGTCCAAGGTGACGTCCTCAAGTGTCTTCTTTTGTCCACACAGTCCACAACCCACAAATATTTAGTTTACCTGTCATACAAGACTAAATAAACCAAAACATATTCATATTTGAGAAGCTGGAAACAGAGAATTTTCTATTTTTCATCCAAATAGTGGTGATTAATTTTTTGTCAATCAACTAATCAATTAATCAACTAAGGAAGATAAAATGATATCACCCCTGTTCTGGCGTCTTCTCATTGGTTACCACTTCGAGCTTATGAGTTCAAACTCATTGGAGCTCAAGTTCAATACTGACTTTTCTACCACTATGATGACTCACAAATGATTTCATGCACACGGTGGAAATCGCAGATAGAAACAAACCATACGAGTGACCTTTTGACCTCTAGCTCAATGCTCAATGGATTGTTGTTCGTTGGTGCTTCACCACAGCATGAAAAAACTTAATTTTGAGCTTTTTTTCTGTCAGCATCGCAGAACAGAGACTGCCCTTCATAAAGTCGCAAATGACCTTTTAATGACCAGTGGTGCTGGCATGTGTTCCATTCTTGTTCTGCTTGATTTGAGTGCAGCTTTGGACACAATCGATCACAGCATTTCATTAGACGGACTGAGGCAATGGGTGGGCATATCTGGTCGGATCTGATCCAACTCACTTGGATCAGATCTTATCTTTCAGACAGAAAATTTTGCGTGTCCATTAACAACCATATGTCAAGTATAGGGCACCTCAAGGGTCAATTTTTTGGGGCCAATTTTATTCTCTTTTTATATGCTTTTAGTATTTTTATTCTGTTTTAGCAATTACTTTTATTCTCTTATTGCTGTGTTTTTGTTTTTATATGAAGAACTTTATGACTTTGTTTGATAAGTGCTATATACTGTAAATAGGGTTGATATTATATTACAAATTTCCTTCTTAAAACGCAGAGTTCAGTTCAGCTGTGAAGTCGTAGATGTTACTATAATAGCTGAACAATGCATTCTGCATTTGAACCATAACTACGCATTTACACTGCAAGCTACAAGCGACCAGGAAACAGTGCAGGTACGACAAACTTAAAGGCCGTGATTTCAGATTTCAGCATTTTCTTGTCTCTCATCTGATATAGTTCCACCTGGTGAGTGTAAAATAGCTGAGACGTCGCTATTCAAAGCCTTCACATGTGTGTGCAGTAAAAGTGTTCTAAAAAAGTCATGTTTTTCTCTGAGTTTTAATATTTTAAAAATATGCTTAGTGGTATCTACAGTATGAGGCACTGTATTAACTCTTCAAAATGATGTAACGGTATGAAAGGCAGAACCCAGGATGTCTTTGCAGCCACAGACCACGACACAGATTACATGTGATCAGTCAGAACAGAGCCGGCCATCCTGCACCATACAGTCATACTCCTCATTATTTTCTCTGTTGCTTGCAGGCAGCAAATTATTTCAATATTTTCTGAAGGGTTTGGGATTTAATTTATCCCTTTTGCTGATGTTACAAGGTAATGTGAGATGTCCTTCTGCGTGCTTCCTTTGAACAAGTCCAAAACAAGAAAGATTCTCACGTGTATAACAAATAATGTCCTACTTTCTGCCTGCTGCGTGAGAACATGACTGCAGGAAGCATTGCCTGAACAAACAAGTGAAAGTTAAGTTGCACAAAGTGCTCACACACACGTCGCTGTAAACATAAAGTTGTAGCTATCAACGAGACTGAACGCAGGATGAATGAAATACACAACAGCTTCAGAGAACTTGGATTAAGCTGATGCAAGAATCACAACCCGAACACATGAACAGCAATGCAGTGACGTCTGATGCACTCATTTGAAATGAAAATGTTTCCATGGAAGAGTAACACATGCGGCACATTGAGCACGACTGGTAAACAGATAGCCGGAGCCTGCAGATACCAACACAATAGCAAAACACAGATGCACGAATCTGCCGTAACACTTTCAATTTTTAAAAAGCATCTGGATGCGCAACAAGGGGGAAGTGCTCTTTGCTTTTTACAGAGAGCTTGAGATTACAACAGTAGAAATGCAGTAAAATGCACCTGAATTCTTGAAATAACCTGAGGAATCCATTTTTTAATTGTCTCTACTAAGCCAGGGATTTCAGTCATTGTACATTTACATATAACAGCTCAAAACCCCAAAATATTCCATTTACTAGGATACAAAACAGAGAAACGCAGCATTTCTCAGCGTGAATTGGCCAAGAAACACAGGTTGTCTATCACAGAGCCAGCTCACAGACAGACAAAACAGTCGCACTGTATTCACACCATTACACACGATTTGGAGAGAAAATACAAACTCCACTTAGAAATGATTGCCGTCCAATAAGCATTAAGTGTTAAATCTGTTGTTTGTGGACCTTAATTCCAGTGCTCATTATCCAGACCACTGCAAATTTAATTATCAACCACTGAAACCACTGTGTTGCACTCCTGGACAGCCACATTTTCCATCTATTTGCAATGCTGTGCATGTTTGTGCAGCTTATCCTACTCCTACTGTACTCTAATTCTGTACTGGGATAGAATCACAAAGCGTGTTATGTAAAAATCTGTCCTCTCTACACACAGCACGGTTGTACAAATTCTTGTACAATGTATATCCACCTTTCCTCTAAGGCAAAAGCCTTGACGCTGCAAATGTAGCTGCCACCTTAAATCCTCTACTACTCAGCGACATAGTATCCTACACTGGTTTCAGGTGGACTACAAAGAAGCAGCTCTGCCAAAACCCCTGCATCCCTCCAAGATTACATAACTTCCTTCAGCGCTTGGGTGGCAATGGCAGCGCTGAGGATGGCAGAAGAAACATGCACAGGTTAGGCAGCGGTGTGGCAGAGGGGTGAATTCACAGCAGCACAGTCCTCGGGGCATTTTTTGGAAAGCTCTTAGCTATCAGTGTAATCACTCATGAAATACAGTCTTGTCAGTTATTTTTATGCAGGCACAGCACAGCAGTGAGGTCACAGTGGGGGACTCTTTCTAGGTAAGTAACACATAAATAAGTAAATGAATGGATATATAAGTGCAACACACCTTTCATGAGTATTTAATGGTGACCTATGAACCTTGAGGGGATGCAGAACAGTGAAATATGCTCTTAGATACCAACACATCCAACTTCAGCATCACACCTGCTGCCCTGCACGACAGTTAATGTAAAAAAATAACACAAAATAACACTTCCTTCCTCAGCAGCACGTTTACATCCCACATCAACCCCTGTCTACGGTACTACTCCATCTACATCCCAACATGCTCCAAACGACTAAATCACTTTATCTGCGTCATTCATTCACGTTCACAGACCTTGGTCAGTTGTGCAATCTTCTTGCTCATCTTTAAATGCAGGTCTTGAGTGTATTCCAGCGTTAAACCCGCGTCGTAAAACATGCTGGATGTTGGAGAGGGGGTATATTTGGTGGTGCTGCTAGTCGAGGAGGTGTACGGAGGCTGCCAGCCTGCTCCCGTCGCCATTTTCACCGGGAATAAACCAAAACACGACGCTTTAAATTCTAATAAAATGGAGCGCAGGCTGCTACGCGTCAAATCCCCCCCATTGTTGTGTTTGGAGTTAATCTTCGGCTTCAGTGAGGGAGAAAGATGGGGAGCAGAGCGCGAGACCGTCCCATCGTACGCATCCGCAGCGGGCGCGAGCGCTCGGAATGATGCGAGGAGAGGCGGAGACGCGCGCCAGATGCTCATCCAATAGCGCGCGCGCGCCCAGGTTCACTTCATTTAACGCAGCTCTCTGTGGCAGCGCTTCTGTGGCTGTTGAAGTGCTTCATTAAAGACAGATAACGGATAACAGCGGGCATGCTGGCGGACACAAGCTCAGCCTGTGTGTCATGCTGTCACCCTCGAGACGCAGCAGCACACAAGCTGCATGATGCTGCCTTCACGGCTATCGGAGATATAGGAGTTTTGAGCGCACACGAATGTCCCAGAACTGAGATATTCTTATAAAATCAGTTTATGTGTCTTCATATTTGCGCCATACCTTTAAAAATTGCTGTCTAATTTATGAAATGAGAAATATTCTAAGAAGAATTATAAGGACATGAGATTTTAAGCTAAAAATATAGGCTATAAATGATTAAATATTTTATGAAAATATTCAGCCATATCTCAGCTGCTGAGGTAATACTGTAGTTTGCACTTTTTCCCACTATAATCTAGCTGTTTATGAATTTTGCATGTTTCTATTTCCTCTGTAACCCTTAAAACTTCATTGGCTTATGAATACGGCTGTCAGACTGTTTAACACCTTATAGCCACCACTTACACACCTTAGTTAACATAATAAAACATGCATATAAAACATATTCACTTTTCACAATTTTGATAGATTCTCTTTCTACTTTGTGCTTGTATGTTTACATGTATGCATCTAGATATATCTTTTTTTTTATTGCTTTATATGCACTTTATTTGAACAGTCACCCAATTTTTGTCTTGATGCCTTTGTGTTTTGTTTTATATTTTGTCAGTTTTATACTCTGTTCCTAAAGAAATGTTAGTTAAAATGTGAGTTACTATTAGTTGTATTTTTTACAGTTGAAATGACAGATAAATTTAATCAAATGTTCAATCAGTCCACAACTCACAAAGAAATGGGCCACAATTATGGGGAAATGCTCCTTAATCAGATGTTCCGTTGTCTTCATTCCGACATCACCGCATTACATCAGTCTAAAGATGCTAAAGCTGTGACTGATCCTGCACTGACATCTGCTGGTAATATACATGAACTACAAGAGATGCTTTAAAGGGTCAGTTCACCCAAATTTAAAAAAACAACAAAAATAAAAGAAGAAAGGAAGGGAAGAAGTCATTGCTCAAGGCCAACTTAAAACGTCTGGTTATTAATTAAGGATATTCTACTAATGGACCTGGTGGTTAATTTGTAAACTGCTGTTTCCACTGTCAAAGATCTCGATCTCAGATCTCAACAGGGTATTTTTTACCTTTTTCTTTTTTTCTTTTTTTTTTTACAAGCGGAATTGTCAAGCCTGACAATTAGAAATGAACAGAACAGGATGTGTGAGCAGATGTGTGAAAGTGTGGTATAGAAGACTCAAATCACGTGATCACAAGCTCCACATACATAATTGTGCAGTGAAACAGAATTGTAAACACATTGCATACAGAACATACTCACTTACTTCTAGTGGTATTTAGCCATGCATGTACTTTTGGGTTTATGTGCACAGGTGAGTCTCTGAGAGTTCTCCCTCCATCCCAGTACAGGAGAGGTGAGATAAACCAGATAGCACAGGGGAAGTGTATGTGGGTCTGCTGTGTTTGCATAAAGGATAAAGTCCTGAACGACCTTAACATACACTCCCAAATATATTGTCTCCATTTCTCAAACAAGAGTCGAGCAGCATATGATGTTTAGCAAGTATATAATGTCACAACCTGGCTCGTAAGGCCATGACAAAGAGAGAGACACACCGTTTTCAGAAGTTGTGAGGTGCATGTGAGCAAAGTAAAATAAAGGCCCAGGTGTCCCCAGTTAAGCACTGATGACCCACCTGTGGACCAAATCAAACACTTAGGTGACTCATAAGAGCAATGCTGACCAGGAAACAGCAGGGGTCACCACAATAATGTTTACCACTAACCTTAGTTTAACATGATACAGATGTATGCAAAAGTTTGAGCACCTCTTGACAAATAACATATTTAGGTGATCTCTTGAGGTCATCCACAGTGGATTTCTGGGTATGTTTAGGATCATTATCCTGTTGCAGAAGTCATTCTCTTTTCTGGTATTTAGAGGAATCCATTATTCCCTCCAGCCATGCAGTGTTTCCTGTGCCACTGGCTGCAATACAACCCCAAAGAATGATAGATCCACCCCCATGCTTAACAGTTGGAAAGGTGTTCTTTTCATGAAATGCCTTCCATGAAGGTCTTGTTTGTGCATTGCTGCACAGTGGAATGGTGCACCACCACTCCTGAGTCTGCTAAATCTTCCTGCAGGTTTTTTGCAGTCAAATGAGGGTTTTGATTTGCCTTTCTGACCAGCATATGACCACTTCTCTCCAAGAGTTTTGTTGATTTTCCAGATCTCATCCTGACCTCCACAACTGCCATCTCTTAATAACATTTCACATTGTGAAAACTGCAAGCTGACAACACTTTGCTATCTTGTAGCCTTCTCCTGCATTGTGGGCATCAATAACTTTCATTTTGAGAGTCTTACACAGCTGTTTGGAGGAACTCATGGCTGCTGAGTGTTCGTACAAGGTTTGAAGAGTCAGAGTCAGAGTATTTGTAAAGCTTTGAAATTGGCACCAGCTGACATTTCCTAATGACAATTGTTGACATGCCTCAAAATGATTAACCCTATTATTGTGTTAGGGTCAAAAAAGTTTAGATGTGTGAAATATATTTTTAATTTTTTCTGATCAAAACAAGTCTTCATTACATCCTCTATAATGGCCTGCTGAATACAATAAAACACTTTTTTTTCTTTTTTTTAATGCCCATAAAAAATCTGTTTTGTTATGGGTCAAATTTAACCTGGTAGTTATTGTGGGTTGTTTATGCAGAGAAATACATAGTAAATGTTGCCAAACTATCATGAATAACAAATTACAACAAAACAAAAATAATAGTAATGAAAATAGTATAATAATATTGTGTAATAATATTAAAATTATGTTTCATGACTTGAATTCAATTGTAGAGTGACACCCCCCCCCCCCCCACCATAGACACACACTCATATACATCTCCTGACTATATATGGATACATCTGTATAACAGTATATAGGCTGCAGCTGTCTTGCACTTTATTTCTCACATCTCACCACACACCTGGCACAACAAACACACACACACACACACACACACACACACATAGCCACAGACACAGATACACATCTCCTGTTCCCCAGCTGTATAGCAGTATATAGGCTGGGGCTTTCTGGTGCTTTATTTCTCACATCTCACTGCACACCTGGCATAGCATGCACATTTTTAATGTATGAGAAAATATAAACAAGTTATTTTGGGAATTATTTTGTTTATCTCATGGTCTTATTTTCCTGTCCTGTTCATCATAAGCAATAAAATAAATAAATTGTGCCTATCTTAATCTAAAAATAATTTGTACATTGTAAGTTAAATGTGGTCTAAGGTACATAAAATATCAAAGCAAGTATATATATATTATGGTTATTGATTAATAATAAGTCACTTAGCAGATAAAACATTTTACTGGATGATAATTAGTGTTTTTTTCAGTGCTTGCTAATGAATTCAAACACGGGTCAAATTTGACCCGCGAACACTAAAGGTGTAAACCCTTTTTTAACACATTAGAAGGGTCAAGGTCTGAGACGCTGCAAAAAAAATCTGAGAAGTCTTAGGTTGCTCAAACTTTTGCACATGCCACCATGATGTTTTTATTTATTTATTTATTTTTGTTCAATTTATGACATAAAAAGTATCTACACATTAATGTTTGCTGAAAATATTGTGTTATTCCCATCTCATAGAAAGACTGTGTTTACATCTTTTCAGTTAAAAAATCACCAAAATAAGTTATTTGTCAAGGGGTGCCCAAACTTTTGTTTACAACTGTATATCTGGTAATTAGCATAAACAAAAATACAGCTGAGATTTATGGGGATGTCATTAGTCTTGCAAGTGTCTGGTCATATTGGACAAACTGAACGTTTGACCTGATGATGGCGCTAGATGAAAAGTCAGGGGATCATCAAAGTGTTCAATTCAGCCTGAGATGGAGCATGAATGTCTGCACCATATTTCATGGGAATCCATCCAATATTTGTCGAAGTGGTGTCAAAGTGGTGTACTGACATCGCCATCCCTAGAGTCACATCACTTGCATTGCTAAAAACTTGAGTCTCCTGGCTGAAAATCTTGCTTTTAACAGTAGAAATGCCAGTTTATGATTTGATAGTAGCTGATTTTAGATCGCTTTGTACCAAATTTGGGTCTACACATCCTCTTAAAGTGCTGCACTTAAGTCTCAGGAAATTCAGCTGTAAAATGACGCACATATTGTCTTGAGTGCCTTGATCAAACATGCTTTTTGTTCATAGAATAGAGATGTAGCTTTACATCCATTTGCCTAATGTTAAAAAAAATACTTGGAGAACAGTGGATGTGAATCCTAAATGGTTAGACCACATCATGTAACATGTCATAATATTCACACCTCATGGGACTTTGTTTTACTGTAGGTATGTGAAAATCCTCTAGGCTCATTATTTCAGGCTGTTATCAGTGTTGAAGCACTAATTTGCACTTGTCTTGATGTATAACCGAGTATTTCAACATGAGTGCCTCATAATGAGAGCATACTTTCATGTCAAAACAAAGGCAAAATAGATCATGTTAAGTGGATGGTTGGACTGATGTATGAATACATTTTGTGACAGCTTTATACAACTTTTACCTACGTACCACTGTGATGCAAGAGGCTTCAAATTTAAGGTTTATTTAGATGAGGTCTCTGCCAATACTGGACTAGTACTGAATCACTACAGTACTTTAAAGGGTCAGTTCACCCATATCATAAAAAATATATTCTCATTTACTGGTAGTGCTATTATTTTTTATTTAATGTGCTGAGGTTTTGAAATATCGACTAAGACTTTTCACTCTTTACTGCAGCTCATCAACGATCAAATCCATCTGTTCAGTATAAAGTCTGTCTCCAGGATATTGTGTTATCTATAGGGCTGGTGTCCACACTGGTAATTATTTGGCTCATGGTGATAACCTGGTGTTATTCTGTTGACAGGACTGAGCTGCAGCAGCTGTTTGAGGAAGCTGCCAAATGCTCACCTAATCTCAAACGCTATGAGGTCTTACCCTGGGTCCAGCTGGGGCTGGAAACAAAGTCAATGACCAGTTTGATTAAGCCACTTTCTACAGAAGCTTACTTCATGAATTCTCACCATTTTCTATTTATGTTGTTCATCTGCCATCCTCCCTGCCTTTCTCTCTCAGTTGCCTCCAGTGTGTGTTTTTGCCAAGCTTTGCTTTTACTCAATATTTTTTGCCTGTGAATCCACACCTTGAACTGCTGCATTGATCTTGTGGCTGGAGCCCTGATGCAGATTGTATTCCTTTGGTGTCTAAAGAAAACCAGTTAAACCAATTATGGGAAATTATGTAAGGTAACACTTTTTTTTTTTACCACATAAATTGACTGTATGTGATTTGGATGGATGAAGCTTCATAACATCCTCACATAAAGTTGCTGTGGATTAAAGTAGTAGTAGTAGAGTAAATGCATCATGAAGGGATCTTTTAATGGTCAGTATGAACAGCAGGAATGATTACAGCAAGAAACACACATATCAGTGTTAATTTGGGTGCCTGACTGATTGTTTTAAGACAACTTTGAAAAATTTAATCGTCCATTAATGTAGTTTTGTTTGCGCATTATAACCTGTAGATGGTACTGTTTCCTTACTCCTAAAGTGGCCTCAAGTTTGATGGTAACAGGAGAACATGGTGTATTTTTTTAACCTTCAGGATCATAATTGGATCAGATAATTGCACTGATATCATTGAAACTTACTTGGAACTGATTTCTCCTGAGAAAACTGGACATTTCCCCATCCACCACCCTCTTCCCTCCCCCTTATATCCCCCCATTTGATTGACACCGTTCTGCTGCAGTGGTTTAATGAGGAGCTCTCCACCTCTTCTTCTTCTTCTTCCTGTTCTTCTCTGCAGATGGCTTTGTGCACCAGCAACTCCTGCATCTTTCCTTTGTCTTTGCAGCAAATCCAGACATTGGCAGGCGTAGACAGCTTAACTTAGCTTAGTTTTATCTGCAGACACTAGCTCTCTGGGCTTTCAGTCTATTCCTCCTCACTGTATATTGAACCTGTTTTAGAAGCAGCGAGATTCTCTAACAAAGGCTTGAATTAATCGTTGACTCCACTGGTTTGCTTTCTTACTTACTAACATATAAACATATAAATTACCAACAGTGATTTTGGTGATAATGATGGTTAATGTCATGTAAACCAGAGGTCTCTACAGAAAATCTCTTACTAAAATTGGAATTACTAGTTGTGAGGAAATTGAAATTTTTTAGCTCAGTAAAAGTATGTACCTTAGTGTAAAAATATTCTAGTACTGCTAATACAAGCAGTATTACCAGCAAAATGTACTTAAAGTATCCAGATTAAAGCACTATATAGGCAGAGTGTTACATTACTGAATTCTAGTTTTGTAGAATGATCATGTTTTGCGTGTAAACCTTGATGTGCAGGGTAAGTATGTTATAATATAAATTAAGTGGAAGACAAAGTATGATATTTGCCTTTTGAAAATGTAGTGAAGTAGAGGTTTACTTACTTTCTACAGCTGGCAATAACAAGACCTTTAGGAAATCTGAGGCAGCTACCGTGAAAATAAATGTGAAAATATCCACTTTCAGGATTTTCTGTTTGAATAAAAATAGTCACTGCAGGATAGTTTGAGGCCACAGCCAAAGGGGAAGGGCAGAGGGTACACCTGCTGTATGAAATCCTTTAATATAGACTTTCATTCTGAATGCCTTTAAGTGTAAAATTAGAAAACAAATGCATAGTTTTGTCTGTGGTCAGCATTACGCCATGATAAAAGCATCAAATTTTTTATTTATATTTCAATTTCATTTCCTTTAAATCTAATGAGAACATTTCTCAAAGACAAACAAGTCAACCCAGGCTGTTGATCAATATACAGTAGTCCCTATAGTACATATAGCTACACATATCAAATTATACTCTCCACCAAGCGCACATGGAGGTGTTGTAGGTAATGGGATAAAACAACCGGTGTGAGTCGAGAACTATGAGTCGAGTCACGAAACACATTACACCTTAAACAAAACAGTTTTGTTGTGGGCCCTTTGAGATTTAACACTAAGCTACCTTTCAGAAAAGTGTGTTGGTCTATTCATTATTTTTGAAAAACCTTGACAAGGTCTCTTATAAAAGCTTACTGTATTTGAACCTCCTTTCTCCAGTTCATAGTCAGCTACTGTCAGCCTTGTTAAAATGTGTACACAGTGCATGCATTGAACATGTGAACCACCATTTCACATGTGAAGAAATCACATAGGCACATGTGGAATATAACATTATAGGTGTGAAAAATGATATTCATCACAATATTGATGTTTTAATCTTTTGTCCATTCTCACTGTATATTATTCATTTTGTTCTTGGAGTGACAGATTTTACAGCTTCACGTGTGAAACATGGCAGGCTGTGCTGGAGATAATAAATGAATTCATGAGCAATACCCGAAATAAAAGACAATATGACACTTTCATTTGCCCGCTTTAAACAGGCATTCATCAGAACATCAAAGGGTGAGAGGTGAAGGATTTCAAAGAGAGAGAGAGGGAAGAGGAAGCACTGGCACAGAGGAAAAGGGGGGGGGGGGGGCGAAGGGTAGAGCGATTGGAAAAAGCGTGGTTTACCTCACTGCTGAAAGAGGGGAATGTTAAGAGAGAAAAAAAAAGTGTTTGTGCAAGAGAGGAAGAGAGAAAGAGAGAGGGAAGGGGAGGAGGAGAGAGGGATTGCATTGCAGCACATTCGTGCGTAAATGTGACCATCCTCTCCGCGGTCCCTCCATCCCTCCATCCCTCCGTCCTCTCTCCCCTCCAGCCTCCAGTGGCTCCTCTCTCCTCCACTTAGCCTGGATCACCTGCTTGGTGGTCGTTGGTTAGTTTTGGACCGTGGAGTCCCGGGTGTCTCGGCTCGGCTCCCTCCTCCAGGGGTTAGGAGGAGCGCCGGGGGCCACGTCCAAGTTCCTACCGGGCTTCGTGTCTACCGCCGCTGAGAGCCATGGCTCGGAGCGCCGGGAGAGACGCGGCTCCACCCGGTCTCGGATGCCGGTGATGCGGGGTCTGATCGCGCCACAGAACACCTTCTTGGATACCATCGCCACTCGTTTCGATGGGACCCGTGAGTGCAATTGTTATCTTGAATTAGCCTTTAATTCAAACTGCGCAATGGATGTTTTAAGGTGTTTATTTACTCGGACGACTCTTTAATGAAATAGAGCAATATTTGAACTAATCTAACAAAATACAAAGTCCACCTCCAAAGCGCTTAATGAGAACTGAGGACATCTGAAGACATTTACAGGCAAAGCGCGCTGATACTTTGACTGATGAATGAATTATGATGAATGAAAGCTCAGACCAGTGATTAACATATTTGGATTCATGAAGCGCCCACCTGAGCTCACAGTTTAAAGATGAATTGGTCTTTAAAGAGCCCGATGCAAAAATAAATGACACACTTTTGTCACTGTATGCACAAAATTCAGATGAGGAGAGTTTATTTTCATTAGATTTTTTTTATATATGTTAAAGTAAGTGACAAAATACTTAACCCACATTCACTGGCAACAGACTGTGCAAAAACCAAACTAAATAATTACATGTTATTAATTTTCTAATGCAAATTTGTGGTTTCCTGATGGTGATAATATTTTGTGCTGCAATGTGCTGAATCCCTGGTAATGCATATATGTTCATTGATGCTCTGAGTCAGTGTATTAATTACCATTCAGAAGCATTGGTTGAAGTCACCACCTTTATGCAACTGGGAACTGTCAATCAATTAATGGAAGGCTCCATTTCAAATCAATATTTTGTGGATTCAATATGCTGTAGCCTTTACTGCACAATCATACTTCACTTGTCATGGCTGAAGTAACCTGCTAACAGGGCCCACGGTGGAAAAAACTAGCTGCAGGGCCTTCATTAACCCCTGTTCCCCCTACTCTCTGCAGTGTGCACAGTTTTAATGTGCTGGAATACTACCTGGTCCCAGCTTTGCTGTGTGGTAATTAGATTAAACTCAATTTTCAAAGGCACTTGAGGTTTTTTGGGACAAGGACTCACTTTAAGCCCCTTATCATCAGTTGATACTGCATGCTTTAATGGTTTTCTAAACAAAATTCCAATTAAATTTGCTCAAAGCAGTTGACACCCAGTAAGTATGGAGCTTTCAGTTGCCCCCTTTGCTCATTCCTTACAGCACTGTGAAGGAATGAGATATTCTTTACCATTTAAAACTCTCTCAATAGGAGCAAAACATTTCAAACGGTTACATCAGCTAAAGGCAACACGGATTCATTCATTAATATATACAGATGGCACCTGAGCTCCTTTAAAGAACTCCGAGATTCAGTTTTAATTAAAATCATCA
Organism: Thunnus maccoyii; assembly: GCF_910596095.1. NCBI lineage: Eukaryota > Metazoa > Chordata > Actinopteri > Scombriformes > Scombridae > Thunnus > Thunnus maccoyii. Next base: position 10,536,181 of record NC_056556.1, read on the forward strand.
CAGTAACACACAATTCTCAGGAGCGGAAGAGACAGAAGGGAGTCAGACAGAGCACATTGTTTAATAAGACTGTTACAGTTAAAGAGACTCTTACCCATATAATAATTATTATTCACCAGTTTTCACCCAAAATACATCACAAAACCCTGCACATCAGTCCGTGCATTAAGTCCACGTAGAGTAAACACATACAGAAATGACGGTCAATCAATATGCAAACTGTAGCTTAACACTGTTACATAACACAGTCCTGAAGGCGCAAACTAACAGGCAGCAGTGAGTGCGGATGAAGGATACATAGAGGAACAGGTTCTGTCTATTTTCTGAACCAAAGCTGTAAATTCAGTTTAAACTATATTTATGTTGTAGAATTTCTACTCCAAAATGCTAAATGATATTATTACACATCACTGTGTAATAATATTTAGTAGCATCGTGATGTTTTCTGTATGACCCCTGAAGGCAAAGTTTCATGAGATAGCTGTAATTTAATTAGGTTTTTTTAATTTTGTGTCAACAGCAATCAATTCTGCTCTAATATGAGAGTGGAACAGATTGCACAAGCCACGAATCTGATCACTTCATGCAACCGCAAAGCAGCTGCATGAGGCATGAGGAGATCCATTAGACACAGGACTCTCTTAGTCGAGCAGGGATTTCACCCACTTCATCAAGACTTGGAGAGTTCTTCTCCTCCTGCTCATCCTGTGTCACAGATCCAATGCCTCCAGCGCTAGCACAACAATATCCCTGCTCCAGTTCAAAATATGGGACACTGTCCACTCTTCAGCCGAGCCTACAGATTCTGTTGATTAGAATAACAAACAGTTTTGGTCGCAAGCTTTGGTGGAGCCCAACAACCACTAAGAAAACACTCGACTCTCTGCTTTCTGCAAATGACACAAGCTTTATTCATAAAAGATATGTTTCCTTCTGCAAGAGGACACACATCACAGCAGTTTACAGTTGAAAAAGGTCATTTTGCTATCATTATTGCTTGTTTTTTTTTTGTAATGATTAAATGAACAGAAAAAATTGTAATTTCCTGGAAATGAAGTGTAATTTTCAGGTAGTTAACACTTAATTTTTAGGATATTCTATAAAAAGGGTGGTGCAATTTGGTACAAATTATAAGAAAAAGTGGAAAAAGTGTTAAGTTGGTTTAGGTGATAAATTCCCAATCATTATGTTTGGGTTAATTCTCTATTACAGTAATTTCCAGGACATTTTTTCAATAACTGTAACAATCTGTGTAACTTATAATGCTTTTTTCAAAGTGTAGTGCAGTTTATGGGAAATTGGCTAATTAGAATCTAATATGCTAAAATGTAATCTGACACACAAATTTACGCACTGAAGTATTTTATATCTGTTACAGAATTATTAGGAATCTAATTTATTCAAAATGTTTGCAAATTAACATCTACATATAAACCCAAATGTAATATCAACTAAACCAACTTAACACTTTTTTTCCATTTTTTCTTATATGTTGTACCATTAAATACCTGCAAATTACTCCAGGGAAATTACTATAAATTAAGGGACATGTAAAAACAGCATTAAAAAATGACAGAAAATAATGAACCCTAATAAACATTAATACATTACATATATACAATAATACATTAATATTAATCGCTTGTGATTTGTTCATCAGTTGAAGTATTAACATTATGCCTGTTTGTATATTGTAAAAAGTTGTTACCCATAATCTGAACCAACTACAGTGAATTCAACTTTTGCTGGTATAAATAGATGAATGATGACTTCTGGTAAGCAGCATATTCTCACACTTGGACAACCACATGTGAGAAAATGAAGTCTGGAGTGACACTCACATTGAGCTCTTTCTTCATGATTACACTCTTGCTCCTGACCTCTGGCAGGCCTGCAGTAAGAGTACACAGTAGGGGAATTTTAATGAGGGGCTTCTCTAACCAAATAACTATATAACTGTAGAGAGCTGTCTAAGGAGTGCTGCCAAGAAAGTGTGTGCATGCTGAGGGGTCGAAAAGAGTCTCTTTTCAGTTTAGACAAGGCCTCCATGAATCAAAACACACCAAGCAAAATGGACTAGGAAAGACTTGTGATGCCATGTTAAACCATCACACTAATGACTTCCAGAAATACCAGGAAAAAAAAGCAAACAAAAAAATATTGCAGGTTGAGAAATGTCCACTCTGGAGCACTAAGGACAGCTCTTAAAGGACCAATGTGTAGGAATCTAGAGGTGAGGATGCAGATTGCAACCAACTAAATGACCCTCCCCTTTTTAAGTGTGTACTGTAGGAGAACCTACGGTGGAGGTGAAACTTATGAAAAACGCGAAAGTCACTAGAGCCAGTGTATGGTTTGTCCACTCTGTGCTACTGTAGAAACATGGCAGTGCAACATGGTGTCTCTGTGGAAGACAGAGAAAGGTCTATCTGTCGTCTTGCAGTCCTACACAACACACCTTAAACCTTACACCTTACTTACACACTTTGCTACATGACACACACTCCTCCATGCCTAAACCTAACCAAGTGGGTGTGTCATGTAGTAAAGTGGGTGTGTCATGTGGTAAAGTGGGTGTGTCATGTAGATACCGTGAGTCCGCAGATAGACCTACTTGGGAAGAGGACCCACTCCCTATGTAGATATAAATGGCTCATTCTAGCTAATGAAAACACAACAATTCTTAGTTTCAGGTGATTAAACACGAATTAAAACAAATTTATGATTATTATATTCCATTTCTGCCAACAGATCCCCCTAAATCTTATACACTCTCATGGTGACAAAAACTTGTGTTGGTTTGTTCCAAAATGGACTACTATAATATGAAATATTAGGAATAGGAATATGAAATATAAGCTACAAACACTGTTCAACATTTTTGTTTGTTGTAGGTGTCCATTGTGACTGACTTTAAGTTTTAAAAAGCAGCTGAGCAAAACAGTATATTCAGGTCAGAAGCTGGGATCTACCATCTTCAACATACAAAATTAATGCAGCACGATAACCAGGGAGACTCCAGGGAATTTCTTCTTCTTCTTTTTTTTTTTTTTTTTTTACTTTGCAGTAGAAAGCTAGACCCCTTCTTTCATCCAGTGATATCTCAATCCACTACATACATATATATGAGTACAAAGGTCACTGATTTTAATGAATCACCTCTTTAAAAATGTAGTAAATATTAGAGGGGCAACAGCACTCCCATATAAATTAAACTGCTGTGACTTGATGTCTGCATGTCATGTCACATTATGGTGATTCCTCCTTTTGGGCATAAAAACACTTTAAAATATGCATATTTCCATGTAATACAGTGTAATATTCTGAAGCGTATTGCGCCCTAAAAACTAGCCATCTGGGGACACAAATGTAAAAACTGGCTCATTTCAAAACTTGATCTTGTTATTCACAGATCAATAAAACATCCTGGTGATATTTAGCTAGTGCCGGAACCATTTTTATTACATTAATGTATCGACTTTTAAATAACTGATTGTTTAGCCTGTAAAATGATTATTTCCTTGCTTGTAAAATCATGAATCACTCATCAAAGATATCAATAAAAAAAGCCAATTTTCAGTTAGTCAGAGCTTTATTGTATGAAAATACATGTCAGCAGAACACATATGAATGCAGTATATTATGTGTTCGTATTGATGGTTTGTGTCATGACTACTGCTCTACTTACTGGGGGTCATACAGTAGTTTTGGTTGGGCTGGGATACATCTTCATGCTCTCATAAGAAAAAAAAAGTGTACAAAAGTGAACGAATGACACAGAGCAGTGACTTGAAAGTGACAGTTTTATGTTTTCAGTTAAGGTTTAGGACTTCTAACACTGCTAACAAATAATCCTGCATGCAGGAATCTTCCGTTTGTCAGTGTCCATCTCTTTATTGTTTGCCAGCTTATGTTTTCATTTCTTTGGCATGGACTTACTTTTTTGGGGGAACCATCTTCAATCGTCTTCTTCAAACTTGCACTGCCATTTGATATTACATCAACTTTCTAAGAAATATATTAGTATTAGTAAGGTAAAATCAGAATTTTAACATGCACACTGTTTAGGGTTAGGGGTTAAGGTTAGGGTTAGGGTTAGGGGGTAGGGTAAGGGTATCAAAATATTACATTATTTTGATACTTTGATCAGTTATGGTCCAATTTAGGGTATAAACCACCTGGGAATAAATGCAAGTCAGTGCAGTTCCCTTAAAAAGTGCTATAAACAAACATGTTTGTGCATGTGTGTTTGGCTTATATATTGTGCGTGATGGTGAATGTATTGTGGCGGGCTGTCGTTGCCAGTGTTTTCAGTACCAAGGCTTATCAGGGTTCCCTATGCCGCTCAGGGGCTGAGTCTGAGTGGTTTTGTAGTTCTGCTCGCACGTTATTACACCTGGATTGTAGTATGGATGTGACAGGCCTGCCTTGTGCCTGGGGAATGTGCAGAAATTGAATACAACAAGAGAAAATAGGATCACGGCGTGAGGCCAGAGTAGAAGGAAAATAAGGGTGGATAGGAACTGTTTCTCTGAAACCAGATCATGTCTTTGGGGGGAAATGGTCATGTAAGTATGGGGCTGAACATTATATCCATATAACGGACACTGCAACCTTGCACACAGTGTAGTAGCAGAAAACATCACATATCCAGGTGAAAAGATCTCATTTAGGCCTTGTATGAGGCTCTTGCTGCTGCACCATCTCAACACAGCTCACTGATGAGGGTCTGTGCTGCTGTTATATGAACATATGCAATTTTCTAGGTACATTGTACTAAATATATTTGCTCAACATAATTTGTCTATCCATTAATACAACTGTAAGTACAGATAAAGTACAGTGTGTGGACAATCTGTCCTTATACTTTGTGTACTTGTAATCTAGGGCTGTTTTTCATGGTTTGGGCAAGTCCCCTTTTTTCCATTAAGGAAAACTCTTAATGCTACAGCATCAGTGATATTTTATATAACAGTATGCTTCCGATTGTGTGTCAACAGTTTAGGGAAAGCCCTTTTCTAACCTTTTTCCATGGTGGGAAAACATCCAAACCAGTTGGAACTTGGTATGTGGGATTGGGGAATGGGGCTGTCATCTTCCAAATCCAGAAAAATAGTGACAGAATTTGCAACAAATATGGCTACAAGCATGGTAGAGATTTACTGTTACCTGTAGAATAACAACTCTTATATATTCATATTTCTTCAGTTGTCATGAAAAATGTTAACGGTACCCTCTGGAGTTTTCGATCACCATTAGCGTTAAGGAGCAAATTATTTAAAAATTATTCACAGAGTCCATTTTGAAAATAAAATGCCATTGGCTAATAGATACAATATGTCACTCATTAGTGATTAGTTAAGGCAAAACAGAAGAGCCCCTATACAAACCAGCTAACATGAACACAATTAGAGCTGCAAAGATCAGTCAATTAAGTGATTAGTTGATTGACAGGAAATTAACTGTCAACTATTAATTGTTTTGAGTGATTTTTTAAGAAGAAATGCCAAAATTCTCATTCCAGCTTCTCAAATGTGAATATTTTACGGTTTCTTTAGTCTTCTATGATTGTAAATTGAATATCTTTGGGTTGTGGACTGTTGCTCAGGACAAAACAAGACATTTGAGGACGTCACTTTGGGCTTTAGGAGTTAGTAATCAACATTTTTCACCATTTTCTGTCATGTCATAGATCAAATTACCAATTAATTAATTGAGAAAATAAGCAGCCCTAAACACAATGTCAGACTTGACAAAGGAAATGGCAGTTCAGTTTAACATGACAGTGACCCCGTGTCAGATCCATAAAGAATATCGTCCAAAATCAGGGGCCGACCTCCAGAAGTCTGATTCTGTGTGACGATAATGGTTCTTTGTGTTTAAGAAAATCCAGAAACCAGTTTCTTTACTTTAACATTAAAAGCTCTGATGTAAGAGGCCCCGTAAAAGGTACTACGTTTGCCTCATGTATGCTGTTTTCCAAAATGGGCTCACTGCTCACTGTTAAATATTAATATATTCTTCTATTCTACCGGTTAATCATTGCAAAAGTACAAGGCAATTTTTTTGTGGGAGAAATGATTCATCAAATCCTGTTATATGCTGTCACACTCCTCAAATTTTCCAGCTGCAGCATTCTTGTGTTCAAAATCTCGGACAGCCTCCCTCCTCTTCTGCCTCACGGAGCAGCTTGTATCATCAGATGTTATTACATTCATTTCTACATCTATTTAACACACCTGGTGCAATTGACAACAAGGCGGTGACACTGTGGTTGCTGTTGTCAGTACAAATCCATCTGGCTTGATGTGAGTAATGCAGCGTCACACTTGTTGCATCTCAAGTCCCATGGTGGTTTGTTGTTCTAATGGCTGCACATTTGGATAGGAAGCTGAGCAGAAAAAAACAGCTGCCTCTGACACACAGTTGAGACTTGCCTGCCATGATGTATTGAGCAGTGAAAACCTTTTTAGGCAGCATTTACTTATTTGTCTTGTTTTATTGTGGTCAGCGGGGACACAATTCTCACATACATACATACATGTATAATTGGATATACCTTTGTCATATCAAAACCATTTAAACCATGTACATGTAGAAAAGGAAAAATGATCAGTTTGGGTAAAAGTGACACACAAACAAAGCCGACACACATGTTGACTAATCTCAGAAACTTAAAACAATACACCCTTAATGTACTTTAAAACTTTATACAATTAAATGACACAGATAATGAATTATTCATTATTATTTTTTATTATAATCATAATTCATCAGTATGCAAATTAGCTACCTCAATTACTTTTAAAGGTTTTATTGGTTATGTGCCAGGCTATTACTCGGCCAGTAACTTCCTGGAGTATATTGTCATCATGTTGAGAAGTCACTGCCAAGAAATAGTCCACAACATTTTTGTACATTGGATTACCTTTTGAGAGATTTAGGATAGCTGTTTCCCCTCGCTTGCTTCCGGACTGCTGGCTGTAGCTCTAATGGACATGATATAGATCTGACTCTTGGCAAGAAAACAAATCAGCGTATTTCCCAAAATGTCCAACTATTCCTTTACAGATCCCCGCCAGACAGGTTTTAAAGTTGTATATAAAACACTCTACTTTGACTATGAATGGGAAAACAACCTTCTGCTGTCAAACTCTGCACAGTGAAGCTCAAGCATGTAGGAACAAGAAGAAAAACACATTTTTTAGTGGAGGGAGACTTTAGTGAATTAAAATAAAATAAGTAACTGTTATTTGTGTGTGTTTTCTTAAAGATATTCTTCTTCGCTGCTGAAATTTGCAAGTTAACTAACTTGTGCTTCAAAAAACATTATGACTATTAAGCTCCATCCACTGAGATTTACCTCATTTCTTCCTCACAGAAACATTGTAAGAGGTATAAATGCAATCTGTATGTGTGGATGTGCGTTAATCTGAGCTTCAGTGAACAAATGTATCTTTTTAAACACAACACATGTTGTGGTATTTAATTTTGTCAGTTGTTTTATTGTGATTCATATCTTCTTGTACTGCCTCAGAGGAAATGCATGACTTCCCATAAGCCTCCTGCATTGAAAGGCAGTTTGTAGTTCTTGTCTGAGTGGTGCAACAATGAGGTTTGGCAAGTGCGTTTACACTGGAAATGCTTTATTAACACATGAATTATTAAATTTCATTGTCCTCAGTTCATTTTCATGCAATCTCACTCTCTCTGTGTCTACTAATTCATCTCTCTCTCTCCTTCTCATTCAATCATTTACTAGCCTGCTCTATTGCTCACATTCTTCAAAGAGAGTGCTCCAATCCTCCAGATTCATTTATATATGGACTTTAACGATCTCAGTGGAATAAATGTCTTGGCTGTGCGAGTCACCTATCATACCTAACTCACTTTCGTAATGAATTATTCAAGATTGTCCCCATAATTCCATTTGTCAGAGACCCTTCTTATATCACAGCCCGGCTATCGGCTTACATATTCTCCCATGCACGTTTTTGTTTTTTTTGTGTTTTACATTCCATATCCATTAATAGATTGGAATATTGTCAGTGAATCCATACATGAATCCTATTATTTCTGATTGTTCTCAGCTTTTATGTCTTTTCACTCAATTTGTGCCCCTGCAGTTCTGCTTATGATAACACTGAATTCACCAAGTTAACTGCTGAAATCTGAGAACGCTTAACTTATTTAGCAGAGAAAATGAAGACAAACCCACACTGTCCGTTGTAAATGGCCACAGCTTACAGTCAGACTTCCTGGATCGGCTTGTTTAGGGTTAGGGTCAGTTATCATAACTGATAGAAATGACGGCCAAAGCTACAAAAATAAGTTGCAATAAACCAGAATTATCCTTTATCCTTTAAATTGTCCAGCTAATATTTGCTTTTGAAGGCAGATTGAACTATTTTTAGACAGCATGCAGTCGTCGATCATTCATGATGTAATGTTCTACATATAGTAAAGATCATTAAAGCCACTTTATAAATTCCATGTTTGTTACCTCTCAATTGTAGCATATAAAAGACATTGCATTGCATTACAAAAAGTGCATCAGTTTCAACCAACATTATTTCATTTTTCTAACAAAGATATATGCCATCAGAATGATTTGAAAGACATTATAATCACATTAAAAGTCTACACATAGGGGTTTTAAATGAGTTGATTTCACGCTTATTAGGGTAGAAGAACCACTGAAGCAACATTTAAAGCACCACAGGACACTTACACTCTGCAGAAACCCCAAATATACTTGGTGGGTGAGCAGCTCCTCAAGGAGGGGTGACTCATTGTGCCTATCATGGCTGATTTGTACTGTAGGGGTCATAAATGCACCACATGTCATCCATCTTCATGTCCTTATACATAGACTCGGACCAAGTGAAGAAGAAACAGCATTCTGCTGCTTTAAGATGACAAATAGGTATATCAGATATATCGCAATTAGTTACATAATATACATATAAGAGTATAATATGCATATAAGAGGGGGTAAAGTGATTCTGAAGGAGAAGATCCCAAATTACCTCTCTGATATAGCCTACAGGATGCCACAGGTTTCATTTGTTTCTGTTCTGCACAATAAAATTCTTATGAGCAATGTTAAGTATTGCCCAAGGCTGTGAACATAAAGAAACGTCTTCATGCTACATTGAAATCTAAACCTGGCAACTCTAAGCTCTACAAACAGTTTATTTGTGTAGCCAAAATTCATAAGATGTCTGATTAAATAAAAAAGCTGTTGAAGATTGAAATATCAGAGAGAGCAGAGAGGCAGATGGAGGTGGGGAAGACGCACAGGGCGAACAAAGAAAAGGAAAAGATTATTTCAAGAGAACAATAGGGTGAGATAAAGAAAGGGTAATGACACGAAGTTCATTGAAAAGCAGCAAGCATGTTAAAATCTCCCAGAGGAAAACTCTTCAAAGTGAGCAGAATTACACCAAAGCCTTTTCTGAATGTAGAGGCGAACACAGAGCGAGAGCGAATGCTGTGAAAGAAAGGGAGAGCTATGCATAAAATTTTAATCATGTTTTCTATGAATTAACATGACATCTTAGGGAAATTGTAGGTGATGACCCCATTGTTGAGTAAAGCATGTAGCGTGAATATGACTGGAGGTGTAGTAAAACAACTGCAGCAAAGTGCCTGTGTACAAGTCTCATGATAGTTTTAGTTGTTGCAAGCTAACAAAACAAAGCCAACTGGCAGGACTCCAGCTCTGTATTCATATTAGAACATATTATCCTAGCAAGAGATGATGATGAAATTAGTATTGCGTTTTCTATAATAGTGTTAATCTAACTAAACATTTAGAAAATCTATGTCAGTTGCTGAATTATTTATGCATATTTAGTTACACTGGAAGAGGCCTGATTCTTAGATAATATCGACATTATATCTCTTCTAAAAAGAACATTGCCCTTTATTACTGTATCTGTGATCAATGTTCATTGCTAGCGTCTGTTCAGAAGACTGTTATAATTACACATTACCCAAAATATAGATGATTTTTTTTTTTTTCTATAAAACAGGTTGCAGTAATACAAATGTGTCTGCAGATACAATACCACCAATCACAGCGATAGGTCAACTTTGTCTGTAGCTTGAGAGGATAAACTTGGGGTAAAAAGTCATCAACTTATTGGTGTCAGTGCGTAATAACAGCTGAAGGTGACATATAAATGTACAAGCAGTTTTAGTTGGTCGGTCTGTTGGTTGGTCCAAAACTTTGTTCCAAACTGAAAAATCGTGACAGTTATTGAATGGACAATTGCCTTGAAATTTGAGACAGATGTTTATGTTCCCCACAGGATGAATTCTGATGAGTGGTCATCTCCTGACTTTTCATTTAGGTGCCATCATCAGATCAAAAGTTTAATTTGTCCAATAAGCTTATAACGAAATACCTGTAAAACAAATTACATTCATGTCAGCCTCAGCTGTACTAATTAGCAATTGTTGGATGTAAGATAGTGGACATAATAACCTGCTAAACATCCCATGTTAGCATCCTGATGGCCCTTAAACATGAACCAACATGTGGTCCCAGAAGGAAATATGGTCAGATTTAAGTTGTCGATTTTAGAGCTGCAATGATTAGTTGATTAATCTGTCTATTATTGACAGAAAACTAATTGGTAGCTATTTATTTTTATAATTGATTAATCAATTTGAGTATTTTTCAAAGAAAGAAATGCTAACATTCTCTGATTTCATCTTCCTTAATGTGCAAATTTGCTGTTTTCCTCTGTTTTCTCTCCTGCCTCTATTTCCATCCCATCCTTCCTCCCCTCCAGACAGTAACTTTGTCTTGGGGAATGCCCAGGTCCAGTCCCTGTATCCCATAGTTTACTGCTCCGATGGCTTCTGTGAGCTGACCGGCTTCGCCCGTGGCGAGCTGATGCAGAAGAGCTGCATGTGTCACTTCCTGTATGGCAGCGAGACCAGCGACCGCCTCACCTCGCAGATGCAGAAAGCTCTGGATGAACGTCGGGAGTTCAAGACTGAGATCATCCTGTACAAGAAGAGTGGTAAGACTGGATAGCCTGGGGATATTGTCCAATTTAATTATGTTTAATGCTGTCAAGATATATTATCTTTCAGTCAAACTGATATGTTTGTAGATTGCAGGGGTATTTCTCTTCAGGCTGAAATGTTCTAATCTGTTTTCTTCGGACAGGCTCACAGTTCTGGTGTCTGTTGGATATCGTACCCATAAAGAACGAGAAGAGCGAGGTGGTTCTGTTCCTGGTCTCACAAAAGGACATCACAGAAAATAAGGACCACGACCATGGCAATGAATCTGACACTGGTGAGAGAATGACAAAATGAAGGGAGACTGAAGCATCGTTCAATTCCACTATAATTCACATGAAATGATCCAATCAAGTCTGTGCAGCTGGGTCACAAATCTACAATACCAGTAGACAATATGATATCTGCTGGTACTGATAATGAGGAGGGGGTTTGGGAGCACAAATGCATTTGTGCGTGACAGACATACAGTATACTTATGTGATAGGCAAAAAATGCATATACAACCTAGATTATTCATTTAGTAGCACATTATTAGGTTTTGGAGAGTCTAATATTCTCTTTAGGTTTCATTTTATGAGATAAAGTAAGTAAATAAGTATGTTTATTGAAAGTGAAAAATCACAGAAGCCACTGTACACTTTACAAGGAGGTAGTGCACCTTAGAATAAATGACGAAGTACAATAAAAGCAATAAAAGAAAAAGAAAAATTCAAGGCAAGACAGAAACCAGTACTAAAGAAAGTACAGATTTTGCAAACAGGGTTTAATTATTTAACTGTAGGTTGGGTTTTAGTCCTGATTTAAAGGTCTAAGTGGTTTTTTGCCTCTCTGATTGAGTGTGGTAAATTATTTCTCAGTAGTGAAGCTTGGTATGAAAATGCTCTGCTGCCAGTGGACTGCTTGGTAATCCTTGGGATGGTTAGGTAAGATAAGTAAGGTCAGTTTCAAAACAACTAAATTTACAATTCACCCTTTTGGGGATTAAGTCACAGAGGCAGACTCAACCCACGTCTGTGACATCACTACTGACTCTCCAATCTCTCTACACACATGTCCTTAATATTAAAAGACTTAATGTTACAGTGTATTTACTGTTTAAGTTATAGTAGGTAATTTAATCGTATAGAATTTGATAGTACTTTACAGCGGCCTGTTTTTTATTGTATAAACCTAAATGAAAAAGCATTGTTCACAATACTCTAGTGTGCTTGATGAGAACCACAACACATAACAACATTTAATTTTGTGTTACATGTACAGTACATACATAACGTAGGTGTTTTTCCAGCAGTCTTACTTTTCAATAAGTGATAGTAAGTGATCGATTATTATATATTATGTAGTATTTGACTGAAGTAAATTCAGACAAAAAATCCAACCAACACCTGAGCACCTAAATTATGAATGGGTACGTCAGCAGATGTCTGTTTTTTATATCAAGGTGATTTGAGGGATAAGTGGTAAATCTTTGCTTTCAGCAGAAGATTTTGTCAATTGATTTCCAATATGTTGAGTTTAGGGATTCTGAAGAACTGCTCTACACATTTGATGTGTTATCATGACTCACCAGAGCAGTCAGCAGGAATAAATATGCAGTATGGCTTCAACAACCTACTGTAGTGCCTTCATACCCTCATAGATTGTGTAATGTATTATATGGGCTTTTAAATCTGAATTATGATTCAAAATCAAAAGCACAAAAATGACCATAAACATATGGTAAGATTAGATCCCAGACACCCATTTGTCTATTTTTAGTATTGACATTGTTGCTTGGAAGGTGACTTGGAACCGTTAAACCAATAACTAAAACATTCCTCATCAGTTCTCTCATTTTGCTCTTACATCCTCTCTAGACATGAGTTTCGGAACCACAGATTTGTAAGGTTCCTGCCACATGTCTATGTGTCTCTTCAGTTTTATGTCCTTTTTTCAGATGAGGAAACCGGCCTGGAGATCCACCAGATCAGCCGCCCTTCAGGCTTCAACATGGAGCGCCGCCGCAGTCGGGCTGTCCTCTACCAGCTGTCTGGACACCTACAGAAACAGGACAAGACCAAGAGCAAGCTCAAGATCAACAATGTGAGACGTGCTTTGGCTTTTGTTTAGTATCTTTTGCTCTAGTTATCAAGTATCTTTACAGGGTTTCTAAAGCATAATACTAGTGCTGATATTTATTTTTGATTAACCTCAGACCAACATTTCAAAATCTAATTGGCAGATATAATAACATTTGCCGAGCACATTCATGCCCCTGAGAAGATGAACCTTTTTGATTTTCATGACCACATGGCCTTTCCTTTGGTGCCACCCCCAGACCAGATTTATGTTTTTAGCTACAGTACTCGTAACACTCCAGTATAGCAACATCGTCAGTTAGTTGTTTGTTCTGCCCAATGCTTTCGTACTGCAGGGGTTTAATTAACATATCAGCCTACAGGAGGAACTAGCAAGGCCTTCAAACTTTTAGTCTTTCACTGAATGTATTTTTGATACGGAGGAATATAAATTAGGTGTTAGCAGATTAAACACACAGCTGAGCCTTTGCATAAACTTCTGAGTCAATAAGATGAAAACTTAGTAAATACAAGCGACTGGGATGAAACAAAATGAGCAAACTGCCCTAATCTGAATGCCTTTGGACCTCAGAGGGAAGAAATTTGCACGAAAAGTTTTCATTAATCAGCTGAATTTGTTGAGGGGGCCGCCTGATCAGGTATCATAGTTGAAAGGTTTTCTTCCTCTTGCATCAGTTTGCGTCATTTTTAACATTTTTGCCACCAAGAACACATTATATTTTATGATTACTTTGTAAATACAAAATATGGACACATGTACTGTCTATACTTATTTTGTGTAAGATTTATTACTGTATTCACTGTGCTTTGATTGATTAGTAATGTGTGCGAGTGTGTTTCTATACACCATAACAAGAGTGTTCTTGGAGCCAATGCTAACCCGGTCCCCGAGTACAAAGTTGCGGACGTCCAGAAGTCCCGTTTCATCCTCCTCCACTACGGTGCGTTCAAGGCTGGCTGGGATTGGCTGATCTTGTTGGCCACCTTCTACGTTGCCATCACTGTTCCCTACAATGTCTGCTTCACTGCGGTGGAGGTACGAGAGGACGGCGGCTCAGGAGCACGAAACCCCCCGAGTGTCAGTGATATCTTGGTGGAGATACTCTTTATTATCGGTAAGACTAATTTAAAGGCGTTTTTAAAGGAATGGGGGAAAAATCTTATTTGCTTTCTTGCTGAGACTTAGATGAGAAGATCGATACCACTCACACATTTGTATGGTAAATATGAAGCGGTTAGCTTAGCTGAGTATAAAGACTGGAAACAGGGGGAAACAGCTAGCCTGGCTTTGCCCAAAGGTAATAAAATCCTTTTGGCCAGGTGCAGTGACTTCTTGGAGTCTACGCTGGCAACCTCACAGTGACTACACAACTACAGGAAGTCACTGCATTGGACCAAGAAATAGTCCGACATGAAACCCCCCTGTAAAACTACATGTTTTTACATTCTGTTTGTTGTATGGTCTAAATTAATGAGCTATAACATGTCATTTGGTGAGCTTTAAACATGGTCAAAGTTCCAAAACTTGAGATGTATGTATGTAAAAATGCCAAGTCAAAAGCCCCTAACTCAAGTTGTCCACTTACACCGTATTATATACTATATTTGAGAAGTTGCTATTTCGAGTACAGAATAAAAAAAAGAACTAAAATTCTACTCTTACTCTTTGTTTATGTAGCCCCCGGAGCTGCTAACAAATCAGAACAGAGTATGTCATCGGGAGGGAGGTCTTAAAGAGACAGGAGCTAAAACAGCCTGTTTCAGACAGAGGCTGAACTGAGGGGCTGCATAAAGAGCCAGAATAAGATAAATAATTTCTTTTTTTTATCTGTAAATCATGCAAATATATTCCAGTAGAGCCCCAGAATATAAATAAAGACCTGGAAATGAGCATGATAAGTCTCTTTTAATAGTCATCAAGAAAGCAAATGAGCATATTCCCCAATATGACAAACTATTGCTTTAAATAGCACTTTTAAATACTTCTCCACTTCTACCAAACTGACTGTAATTATCCAGGATGCATGTTGGAACAGGTTTAAGGAGAGTCAATTACACTTTAAAAAATTCAAGCATTAGCACAATTAAACAGCATTCATTGTTTCCAGACTGTGTTCACTGAAGTGATATGTTGTGTGTTGTGCGCCCAGATATTGTGCTGAATTTCCGAACCACCTATGTGAGCACGTCTGGTCAGGTTGTGTATGACGCCCGCTCCATCTGCATCCATTATGTCACATCCTGGCTGTTTGTGGATCTCATTGCCGCCCTGCCCTTTGACCTGCTCTACGCCTTCAATATCAGTGTGGTGAGTCTCACAGCTATACAACATAATTTATAGTTTGTTATATAATGTGTGCTCATTTGTGTATATGTGAGAGTGGGGGAAGTGCATAAATCGTACATGTTTGACTGTGCTTGCACTTCTGTGTGCTTTATGTGCGATTTATTATAATTTCATTTGTACAGTTGTGTATATGTGTGTACTGTATGTAAGATGTATAGGCAAAGTCTCCATGGGCTCTGCCTGCTGTAAAAGACTTCAGTCTTTTATCGATAGCACTCTCCTGCTGTTCGACTTTCGCTCACCATTGATTTAACAAGACCATGACAGAGCCTGCAGATGTACATGGAACACACCAAGGCACAACACACCACATACCACACTCACACACACTTTTTGCCCAGTATTTTCTTTAAATCCTGTCTTTTCCTGCTCTCACTATTTGCTATAGTGGCTTTAAGGGAGGAAAATTGAAGGTCTGAGCTTCGACAAGAAACTCATTATTAAGTAGCTGGTAATTAAGCTGATAAATGTATACACTTAAGACAAATTGCACGTGGAGGCAAGTAGATTAGCCAGATGATGTTGTGTGCAGAGCCTGCTGGCTGTTTAGCAGATACAGTAGATACTGGAACACTGTTCACTTTAGAGAGAAAGGGAAATAAAGCTGGAGGGTCAAAAGATGATTCAATTGTCATAATAGCAAGGGAAATGTTAGGCAATTTTATAATACAATTTCAGCAAAACTGTAGAAGATGGTTCATAACAGAAAACATCTTTTCTTTGTTTTATGTTGCTGCATGTTGGTGTAATTGGTTTAACAGGAAGCAGAGCTTTTTGCAATGTTACATTTTGAAGCGCATGTTGTCTATACTTTACTGGTGTAAAGCAGAGATATGTATACACCTGTGCAGACTTAAAGGTGCAGTGTGTAGAATTTGTGGCATGTAGCAGAACGGACTTGGCAGAAGTATGTTTGTAGTATGTTTTAATTAGTGTATAATCACCTAAAAATAAGAATGATTGTGTTTTAGTTACCTTAGAATGAGCCCTTTATTTTCTACATAGGGAGCGCGTCCTCTTCCGCGGAGCCCCCATGTTGCATCACCGTGTTTCTACAGTAGCCCAGAGTGGACAAACCAAACACTGGCTCTAGAGAGGGCCTTTTGCATTTTTCATGAGTTTCACGGTGACTGTTGGTTCACCTACAAGCTTGGAAGGGGAGGGGTATTCAGTTGGTTGCAATCTGCGAGCTTACCGCTAGATGCCACTAAATACTGCATACTGGTCCTTTAAATCCCCTGAATGGATAAGTAGATATCCAGAGAAGTAAATCCTGTCTGAGTGTGGTGTAATTCATTATCAGCTGTGTTGAAGCAAGCTAGCGGCTTCAATTAATGGACCACTTATGGGGCAGTAAAATAAGCAGGGAATTGCGTCCGAAGTTAAAACTGATGTAAGGAAGAAAATCAATGAAGGTGCAATGCAGTCTAGGATGATCATAGCAGTGATTTTCTCTGAATAGCTGTTCTGGTAAAAGCCTCAACTAAAATTAGATAACTCCTGGGGTGCTTTGTTATCCCATCTGAGTTTCAAGGTTCAGACAATCCTTGGAGCCATGTGAGTTTTCGACTATTTTCCTGTACCATGAATGCAATTGTTTAGCAGGTCCCCCAGTATCATAGCTCACCATCAAGGTGACTGATTAAAATTCTTAGTGTGCATGGGTAATTTCTAATTACTCAACTGCCTCCTGATGGGGAACGTTTTAAAGATTAAACCTGATCAATCCCTAATTCAAGTCACAGGAAATAGTCTGCCAATCCTGGAGAAACTAATCCCATCCCAGTGAGCCACACCTTTTTATATTTTGTGTAAAATGTGCTCATACCTTCAAATCCATGACTCCTCTTCTCTTCTTTCCCAGAACTTTGGGGTTCACCTGCTAAAGACGGTGCGCCTGCTGCGCCTCTTGCGCCTCCTACAAAAGCTGGATCGTTACTCCCAGTACAGTGCTGTGGTCCTCACCCTGCTCATGTCCACATTCGCCCTGCTGGGCCACTGGATGGCCTGTGTCTGGTACTTCATCGGACGCAGTGAGATCGAAAGTAATAGCATCGCCTCCTGGGACGTAGGTTAGTGTCTGTGTGTATGTGTCACAACGTCACTGGGGGATTTAAGTGGTTTTGTTTGATGGAAGGAACAGAGGGACAGTGTTAAAACACTGTAATGGTTCATTTTTACTCAATAAAAGTAGCAATTAATTATTTTAATCACCCCGCAGCCATACTGTGCTTTCACACAATGTCTATAAACCCAATCTATTAAGCTTTTGCTCATTAAATTGACAAACCTTAAACCCCATGACCAACTAATCTCCTGCAGGCAGTATGGTTAAAGATCAGGAAAATAAACAATGTTTAAGATGAGGTGGCTTAAAACACTTGGTTAAGGTTAGGAAAAGATTGTGGGAACAGTCACGTAATTTTGCATTTGTTAAAGGATTCACCTCCAATCCCATGAACACTATTTAGCCATAAAGCAAGCATAGTATTTTTAATAAGAGGCCAAATTATTTTTGAAATTTCACAGCAATCCACTCAATAGTTGTCAAGATATTTCAGTCATGGTGGTGCCAGATGAAAAGTCACCAAAGTCAGTAGGATTCATCCTCAGGGGACCATGACTGTCTGTCTATTTCATGAAAATCCATCTGAGCCTTGTCGCTAGTGTGGCTAAAAATAATGGCTAATAGCATGGGGGCCTTCACAAGCCCATCCTTCATTAACAGAAAATTAGATGAAAAATGTTTTACATGTGGCCTCTGGGAAGTGCCCTACAAAAACACCACAACAGTTAGTGCTCAACACCAAAGATAGAGACTAAAACAAAGATTGTCTGTATCATTCTAACCAATCCAGAGCAGAGCATGAATGTATATGCTCAGCATGAGGTCTGTGTGTGTGTCCTTTCTACTGAGAAAACACTTCTAATTATGGTGATGTGTCTCCCCTCCTACTGTGCTCACCGGTAACAACAATACTGCGCAGTACATGTGATAATGGCATTTACCCTGTTCAAGTGATTAAAATCAGCAAAGTGGAGTGACACAGGAAGAGACAACGGAGCAGGAATGGGGGATGAAAATGGTTGATTAAAATACAGAAAAGGTATCCACAAAAGACACCTAAACCCAAATTGCTCCTGATTATGGCTGCTTCACCAAAGTTGGTGTACGAGTGTGTGCGTAGGTAGATGTCTGCAGCTTGACAAGTGCTTTATAAATGTGATCCATTTAGCATTTCACATAACAACATAACTGCAGTGTGAAAAGTTGTGAACCTGAAAATACTGAAACCTTCGAAGTTCATGAGGATACTTTGACCCCTCAACCAAACACTCTCTTCAGCTTACAGTTAACATCCTATAAGCGCATAATAATAAGTGTAATTTCTCAGACACTTCTTTAAAATAACAATATAATAGACACGAAGTAGACAAATTAAAAAACTAGATGAATTTGCACCTTGAGTAAAATGACATTATCAGAAATGCTAGCATGCAGTGTCTGTCCTGTACTCCTCTATAAGACACAAACACCAACCCTGAAATAATTACTCTGCCCTTCCAGCCTTGTTACCATGGCTAATGAAGCCTTCCAGTAAAGGTCATCTAACAAGCATGGATGCATTCTCATTAAACTGACAAACTCTTCGTGTCTGCCCCTCCTCCCCCACCAGGCTGGCTCCATGAACTGGCCAAACGCTTGGGAACACCGTACTTCCTGGCACCGTTGACCTCCCTGTTGGGCGTCTCTGATTCACCTCAAGGCACTGTGACAGCAGGACTGACCAATTACAGCCAGTGGAACGGCTCGGGGTTGGAGCCACTGAATGGGGTGGGTTTGCTGGGCTCAGGCCAATGGAACGGTAGCAGGACCAGAGCGAGGACGCCAAACGGCTCGGGGACGACGCTGAGCGGCGGTCCATCTGTCCGGAGCTCCTATGTGACGTCACTGTACTTCGCTCTGAGCAGTCTGACCAGTGTGGGCTTTGGCAACGTTTCAGCCAACACGGATTCTGAGAAGATCTTCTCCATCTGCACCATGTTGATTGGAGGTGGGCTTAACCTCAATTCCAAACCAGTCAGTGGCAAGAAAAACTGTTGAAAATGTTTAGGAAAACGTGTTAGCCTAGACTAATGATTATATGGTACAAAGTCCCTAAACTGAGAACATGATCAGTGGTAGAGCTATAATTTGAGATGGGGTACAGAGCATAGAGGCAAAGTGTAATGTAGGTTTACATAACCAATATGCTCCAAGGAAGACTGTACAGTACACTAGTGGCTCTGTGAGGCTGTACTTGCCTTCATTTTAGAGAGCACTTATTTCTCCACTTTTGACCAGAGCTGCCACTTGTCCAGTAATTGAAGCTGTTTTAATCTCACCAGAACATAACCTTAAACTGCCCCTTTTCCTACAAATATCATGCATATCTGTACTCTCATCTCTTTGTCTGTCTCCTCCGCAGCATTAATGCATGCCGTGGTGTTTGGTAATGTGACTGCCATCATCCAGCGGATGTACTCACGCCGCTCCCTCTACCACACCCGCACAAAGGATCTGAAGGATTTCATCCGGGTGCACCGGCTGCCCAAGGCTCTTGAGCAACGCATGATGGAGTGTTTCCAGACGACCTGGTCTGTCAACAATGGTATTGACGTCAGTGAGGTAAGAGGGATTCATTGCACCATTAAAACCAGTGAAGAAAAGACTTGTGTTTAACTGATTATCAATCAATCAATCAATCAATCAATCTTTATTAATATGTATGTATCTTTATTATTATGTTTCTTTGCCACTTCAATGGTGTGAACACATGGAGCTGGACATGAATTCAGAGCTTAGTCAATGTTCCCTGGTCACAAAAATGTACAAAAAGTGATAAGACATTTAAAGAGTTGCTAGAAGGTGTATTTTTTCCGCTTTTCCCTTAGCTACAATGCATGCTACCAATCCTTATGCTAGGCTAATTCTGGACACTAATGTCAATCTTACAACATCAGTGTTATGTAACTTGCGTTGTTAGTAGGAAAAAGCTTATATAAGCATGCTTCTGAAAATGTTCGACTGTTCCTTTAACTTTCTGAGATTGGTATATGACCTCTGCAGCTTGGATTGACCTTGTCAGTTACAATGGGATCAACTGGATTGGCTTCTAAAATTGAAAGTGCAAATCCGGCAACTTGCCCTCCAGGCAGACTAAAGAAATGGCTCAAAGTCATCGAGAGGATTAGGGTTTTGTTTTGGGTTCAATCACTCTGGGGTAGCTATCTTAATTTAATGGATTAATGGCCTCATGGACACTAAACTCACTCTTGGTGTGTTTTAACATGGCTCCAAATCTAGATAATCCTTTTTAAAGATATAGCATAATGATGGACAGACGTTAATGGTTTATGCTAATAATCCACAACTTTCCTTTCCTAAAGATTTTTCCTCTTGCTACAGCAGCAATTCACCCTATACAGTTAATTTGCTTTTGTGAGTGAGATGTGAGTAAATGTACAAAGATGAGGGGCTGCATAAATTTTAAAACTTGAAAAAAATCCCTTAGGGATGTTATCAGTTGGCTTTGACTATATTGGAGAGTAAGATGTTTAATTTTGCCTTCACCTTCCCACACAGTCACATTCAAATGGTGACATAAAAAGGAAAGAAGCCTCTTAAAGCCACTAAAGCTAAAAGAGAGATAGGGATTTATCTATAGTCTGCAGCCATAAAAGCCTGATTGTTGGTGTTTTTTTGTGCCTTTGTTTCACCATTGAGGTCAAATGTTTCATTCTCATCCTCTCTGCAGCTGCTGAAGGACTTCCCAGATGAGCTGAGGGCTGACATCGCCATGCACCTGAATAAAGAGCTTCTGGAGCTGCCGCTCTTTGAGTCAGCCAGCAGGGGGTGTCTGCGCTCCCTCTCCCTCATCATTAAGACCTCCTTCTGTGCTCCAGGGGAGTTCCTCATCCGCCAGGGCGACGCCCTCCAGGCCATCTATTTCGTATGCTGCGGCTCCATGGAGGTGCTGAAGGACAACACTGTGCTAGCCATTCTGGGTAAAGAACAAAAAGTTCAACCAATATGTGTTAATACTTTTGTTTTAATTTTTATACAATTTATAACACGAGAAATGTAGGATTTTCATTATGGGAAAACAAAAGAACAAAAAAACAAGTAACAGCAGTTTTAACATTTTAGCTTCTTAAAGTGGAAAAAATATTATGATGTACATATATTTTAGTTTATGCTGATACATTGACATTAGAAATGTACACATTAGACAAAAATATATAATATTATATAATACAAAACATGCCAAACACACACCATATCTAACAGCTAACACTGTTTTGGTTCAGCACCATGGACAGCACCAGTCTGTTTATCCATCCTCACTTGTTCTTGCTTTTGAGTGACTTTCCCACAACAGGGTTAGACGTCATCACTGGCCTACGATTCCAAATGGAGCCAACTAAGGAAGTAATTAAGTTTTCGAGTTTTGAGTCGAGCCTCCTGTTTGTGCCTACAGTCTGAGTGAGCATGAGTCATTTTGCTACCTGAATCTTGAAGGGCTTCTCTGTCTTGGACTCCAAACCATAGAAGCCCTCCTAGATTCCGGCAGCAAAGTGACTCAGAGACCAGCGTTGACGACAAAGTGCAGCAGGAAGAAGATGGAGCGCAGGAAGGGCAACCTATGCCACAGCCACTCCTTGAAATAAGTAATGAAGTTCAAGAAGCCTTAGAAAAAAAGAGCACTGTCATTGTTATGTTAAGTGCCAGAGATCTCTCCTGAAAGCTTACCAATGGAGCCCAGTTTTCAGAAAGTCCTTCACTTTGGGGCTTCTCTCAAAGTCCATCCCCCACTACACCCTCTATAGGTTAAAATACATCAAGGTACACAAAAACGTTTTGTTTAAAAAAACATAAAAATGCAAATGTACAAATGTAATGTAATGTAAAAGAAACAGTTCTAAACATTGATTGTAAGATTTTGCCACAGAATATAAAAATGAGTTTCTGTAAGAGACATAAAATTCTCAAAATATGCCGAAGTAGGACCATGAAGTGCTTTTTAATTAATAAGCAAAAAGAAAAACTTTAAAATAAGGAGATTGTTAGAACTCTCCTCTTTGGTCTGTTTTAGTCTGCTTGCAGCATTATGAGCAGAATCTGAGAAAGGGCTTTTACCATAGAGGAAGTTATTACACATCCAACACTTAATATTAGCAAGACAGCTTTTATGAAGAGGAACACAATGAAGAAGAACGACCCAGTACTGATATAAACAGCAATCATCCCCATATTAAACTGTCCCTGAGGGCAAACAATTCACACCCCATCAAATGAAAGATGGAGTGTGACCCAGGAATTGATGGAACAGTTTGGAGAGCAGCCTGAAGCCCTAAAGGAAATCTATAAGCAGCATTAATCGATTTTTTTTGGCCACTTAGAGGCAGTGGAACAAGCTGTAAACACACCAATGACATATTATCACTTTATAAAGTTGTTATGGCTAAAGTGTTGGCAAACCATTGCCTGTATTAGCATTCATTTCTGGCCACCTGATGAATTTACTCTCTTTTTAGTTCTGTTCTCCACCAACTCTTGAGAAAAGTATCTTTAGCTGCTAAAGTAAATTCTCCCCTATGTTCATTAGCTAGTTGTTAACTTTGTCTGTCTGCTGTTTGGTACTGGACAGGTAGTGTGCATACTGTGGGTTTATCAGAGCTTTTTCAATGAACACAGCTGCCTGCTGCGTTTGGAAAGGAGGTCGATGTCAGCAGAGTTGTGGGCTCGAAAACCAAAAGAGCTAAAAGAAGCTTAAATGCTGAGGGGAGTTGAAGAGTTGGGATTGAAATAACTGTGGGTTCGGCACATTGAGCTACATCTTTCAGATTATACATTCGTGATTAGATTCATTTTTAATATAATAAATGCTGATGAGTTCAGCTTTAAGTTACCATTTATTTAGTTATCATAATGTTTTTTTAATAATAAAAAGAGAGAGGGGTAGTGACAAACCACACAATGCAAATTCACAACAAAACAATTAATTTTTTAAAATTATTATATGGTCCTTATTTAAAGTGTTACAAAAGAATGCACATATACAGTGCATAGATAAATCACAATGATGACAAATGATATCAAACAAACAAACAAACATTATTGATCAAAAAGGCATGAGCTTTAGCTTATTATGTCTACCCATGTCAAGATCAATAATCTAAAAATACTCAAGTTACTGACAATACGGTACCAGCAAACCGTCATAAATATGTGGACATAATGAAACAAAACAAAAGAAAAGAAAACAACATAAAAAGTAAGAAAACTGCACTACTAAAGACTGAGAAATAACAAGACCCACCATCCACCATCAATATTACAGCAACTAATGCACAAGGTAAAACACCATCTTTTTTGCATTAATATAATAGGTGAGCTGATAGAGCAGCTATAACCAGAAGCCTTCTTCAATGTCCTCTGCCAGAATAAGAACATCTCCAGAGCTGTGTCCTACAACACTAACGCTCCTCCCATTCTGTGTAACATGGATGAAACAGAATAGAGAAACACAAACAGACTCACAACCAACACTGGAATCAGTGCAGGATCATATAAAGCAGAGGGAGCAAATTGGCAACACTGGTTTTCATATTAATGCTCTAACTGGTGTAAATAATGAAGTGACTGCTGCCTACAAAGGAAAGTAAACTCATTAGCATGTTGGACCCGGCGTGTATGCACATGCATGTGGATATTGAAACACCCAGAAACACACACAGGCTCCTCCTCTCCCTCCTTTGTGTCTTTGTGTTATATTTTTCTCCTAGAAACAAAGCTGCACGCACATATTCACATATCTCTCTGATAGACATCCTAACAGTCTAGTTTTCTCTCCTGTGCATATAGAAACACACAGTGCACACACATTTTATATTTATTTGTTCAATGTTTCCTACCTGCACACACACTCAAATTGCTTTGGCATTGCCACTTTGGATTTACAGCTCTGGAGATCAGTGAGATAGAGAGAGAATACATTTAAAAATACAAACCTTCTTTTGGGATCTACCATCTGTATCCAAAAGTGTATACTATAACACTAATATAAAATAGTCAAACCAAACATTTCAATCTCTCTGCTTTAGAGTGTGTTATTTTAATACCCTACATAATATAATTAATATATGTAATTATATGTAATAACTCATACTATGGCCACTTGCCAGTGTTCCAAGTATAAGCATATTCATGTTTTGGGGAATTGTGCTTATTAAGGGGAGCAGTATGTTCTTGTAATGGAAGCTAATTAACCTCTGCGTTCTCTGTTATGCTCAGTAACCCTCATTGCATATTATCCTTCATATTGGCACGCCTCATGCATTGTAGCCTTTCTATTTTAGACTTACAGGGAACATAACAACAGAATACTAACAGATAAAGAACCTAACCAATCAAAGAGAATAACCACTTCAGCTAAAAAATGATGATGAATGAAATGTTCAGTTTTTCCTTTTTGGTCCTTTTGTGTGCAGCCATTGTATAAACACAATAATACACTCCCTGGTGTGCTGATATAAAAATATTGGATTAAAGGTGCCCTGTGGATTTTTCTTGTATATAAACAGTAGTTACGTTTATGTGTGTGACCTTGAGGTCTAGCAAATGTGTTGAGTGCATTTGATTTCTCATAAAGCATTAGCAAAGCTGATTTAAAAAAACATTCAAATTGTGCATTATTTTCATCCATGTTTACTTTCCATCTGACTTTTTCACTGCAAATGTATCAACAGAGATTAGAAGAATAACTTGTTTATACATTAGCTCCCTTGTGTGTGAGATGAATCCAAACAAAATTGGGACTTGCTCATAAAATCATTCCTCTATAGCGCTACTAGTGGTCAAAAACTACGCAGGGTACCTTTAAGGAAACACCACAACATGCAACATGAAATAAATGTCTTACAATACAATATATCTCACAAATGAGCTTGCAAATGCACTGAAATCAGTGTGGTCCACACTATACGATGGGTATAGTGCAGTGTGACTTGACTACATTATTGTAAAGCTTGTTTATACCACACTAGTCATTTATGTCTATACTTGGGTAAACCTGATCCTGGACCATTATGCTATACATACTATTAAGGTGGTGAAAAACAAATTACTCTGGCTGAGAAAGATCTGTTCCATTAAAGTCAATACAATGTAACTGTCTGTGTAATTTCACTTGTGCTTCTTCTTTCCAGGTCGGGGCGACCTGATTGGCTCTGACTATCTGACACAGGAGGAAGTCATTAAGACCAACGCCTGTGTGAAGGCCCTGACTTACTGTGACCTGCAGTACATCAGCCTCAAAGGTCTTCGCGAGGTGCTCTGCCTGTATCCTGACTACGCCCAGAAGTTCATCACCGAGATCCAGCATGATCTGACATACAACCTCCGGGAAGGACACAGCATGGAGGTATAGTGATGGCTCATACTTTAGCAACACTATTAAAAACGTGATGATTGAGGGTACGTCATTTTTGGAACAATGTAAGTCAACAAAAACAATTAATTGAAATTTTTGTCACCAAAAATCAATAAATCAGCATATTCTGTCATGTACTGGGGACCGTACAGTAAGCAGAGTACTCCAGATGTCCTTCTACCCAGCCACAAATAACAGATCTTCCATGAAGATCTCAAGATGTTCCCCAGCCAGATGGGATATATAATCCCCCCAGCGTGTTCTGGGTTTGCTCCTGAGTCTCCTCCCAGTTGAACATGCTCTGAAAAAACATCCAGGAGGCATCCTATCTCCCCCCAACCCTATCTCAAAGAGTGAGCCCAGCCAACCTGCAAAAGAAGACTAATTTTTTACTGCTTCTATCTGTGATCTCATTCTTCTGGTCTTTGTCCAAAGCTCATTACTATTGGTGAGGGTTGAAACGTACTGTAGATCGATCAATCGAATTGAGAGATTTGTCTTCAGGCTCAGCTCCCTTCACCACAACAGTCTGATACAAATCCTACATTACCGCTGACGCACCATCAGTCGATCTGTTGATATCGCATTCCGTCTTACCCTCACTCTTGAACAAGACTCTCAAATGCTTTAACTCCTTCAACTGGGTGACAACTCACTTCCCCTCGCCCCGACTGTCTGCAATCAAATCACGAGCAGATACCAAGACACAAATAGCAACAAACAACAGTTTAATTAATTAGGGCCATGTTAGAGCCTACATTTCACTAATTAAATTTGTGTACAAACTAAGATTATCTATCTTATTTATCCTCACACTCCTTCGTTATTCTTCCAACTACTGGGAACTTACAGAGTATGCAGTCAATTGGTGAAGGCTACCCGTCTTCTTGTCAATGACCTTTTTAATGTCTTAAAAATGGTCTCATGTCTTTTAATCGCCTAAAAAACTGTAATTGATGACACTTCTCTAACTTCCTGTACAGGTGTTTAACCAACAAAGTTAATTCCTATTACAGTGCTGATTAACCTTCTGACTGTGAATAATAATTAAGAATGGTGATGAGGCCGCTCCATCAGTGTGCTCATTTGAAAATAATGCACATCTTCGGGCAAACAAAAGTCAATTATTCTCTATGACCTGACCTGATAGTGTACACAGAGGTGTCCGTGCATCGTAAATAATGGATTCAGTGGTGCGAACACTAATGTGTTTTCATCAACACTTTAAATTCTGATTACTTAATGTGCTGTTAAGAATGACTTTATAGTTAGATACTAATGGTTTTTAACGAGTATAGTTTTACTTCCTGTTTTCAAGCACAGTAGGTCCAGATGATGTGTATATAAGCAGCAAATCACTTCCGTTTGAATGCAATATGAGCAATATTAAAATATGATTAATATGAACATATGATTGGTGTCTAACCCTTCATGTTCCTGTAAACAAAATGTTCCAGTTTGTTATTATCATTATCATTGGTATTAGCAGTATTTTGGAGATGAATCATCTCATGTTCTAAATGCCTTAAAGAAAAATTCTGGGTAAGAGCCACAAGTGGAGTCCTTCTGTTTTTTAGATTAGTCTCAGCTGTGCAGTGACCTCCTCCACCCAACATTTTACGCAATGCCGGAGTGACGGCTTTCCACTTGAAAAAGGATTAGCCATCTGGGCTGGGAGTGAGGAAGAAGCCACGGCTTCTGCTTGAGATACAGTCAACAGATAAAGACATGAGCTAAACATGGACGATACAGATGCCAGGGATTTACAGATGGATCTCAGCTGTAGCGTACACATGAATAACCAGCATATACTGGAAATAACTAAGTCATATTTTCACTGTGAGTAAGCTTGTTAATTAGAGCAGAGATCCAGGAAAAATATCAAGGGACAACATGGTATATCGGCATGAAAAATACTTAGGGTACTTACATAGTACTAGATTGATTTGTGTGTTTTCTGGCTGGACTATGTGGTCTATGACATGAGTTAGTGCACTCACACCTTAAAGATTCAAGACCACACTGTGATTGTGGGGAAGTCCTTCACTTTTTGCTAATTCTAAATGCACCTTGACATATTCTCTGAACAAACCAAAGTGTAAAAACGTCATTTGTAAAAAGTTGTGGTTTTATGGGGTTACATGCTCGACTATTTCTTGGCCAGGTGCAGTTTGCCACTGCTTCTCGTATTTATGCTAAGCTAGGCTAACCGGCTGTTGGCTGTAGTGAAATACTTGATGGACAAATGCGAGAGTGGTGTCAATCTTCTCATCTCACTCTCATCAAGAAAGTGAATGACAATGAAATCCTAAAATTATATAGAAAGGCGAGAGAAGGCAAGTTTCTTAGTACAGTCTCTTTCAAACACAGAGCCAATTGAAAGTACTATAAAGCAGAGAAATCCAGTAAAACAGTACTTAAAACACAATGAAGAAGGAAAGTGAAATTAGTTCAAGAATAGAGTAGAATTAACAAAAATATTGATAAGATATAAAAGTTATAGTAGGGTGAATTAGTGTAATGTGGGACGCCTAAGTTTAAATAGATCTGTCTCTTTTTCTACCAAATGCTGCTAGCTGAATAGAACTGCTGTCAAATTAAACCTGGAAAGTCATGTAATTGAAATCACATGACTCCACACATGTGATGTGATTGGGGCAATGCAATCTTCCAACAGGAAGTAATTGCTGTGAGTCAAAGGTCAGTGACAAGGGATTTTGAGTAATTTAATGTTAAAGATATAGATTTCTCATAAATGAGGCAATGTTGCCGATTGTTATCGAATTGTATTTATGATGTATTCATGCCTCAAAATATGCTGTAATATAGTGAAAACATTACATATAGTACACATAATAAATAATATTATACATTACTATACTACCTGTAACAGCAAAAACATTGTAATTATTGAAATGACCAAATGTGGGCACTTTAGTTTTGAGTGTTATTGAACAGAGAAGTTTTTATTGTATGAATTAAGGTGATTTAAACCCCTCGGCCTCCCAGTGGAACACTTTTATGTTCGCCATTTTTTCTCCAAGTGTAATATTTACATTCTCTTCTCTGATTTGATTAGAAAACACCTTGGGGATTTCAGAATGGTATTGGGTGTGGATATAATTTATTGGCATGTATCAAAATATATTGCTGAAGTGCCAATTGCAGAAGTTGTCCCACATTACTCTAATTCGCCCTACAGTGTAAGTGCAGTAATAAATAACTCTAAATTTAACAAAGGAAAGTGCAGGGGGGAAAATAAATAATTCACATAGAAGAAAAACAGTTTTAAAAAATTAAATTTGAAAGTGGTTGAAGTTATGATGCATACTGTATAACATCAATATAGTTTTACTTTATGTAAAAAATTAAAAAAAACAAAAAAAAAAACAATTGAACCAAACTTTCATTCTTATCTCTCATCTCATGATTACGAGGAATTTTGCAGCTGACACTTGACAACACTAGAGAAATATAACTCCTCATACACACATATAGCCAGCGTGGGACTAAAAATATTGCTGTCAGATGTGTGGGGGAGGGGAGGGGTCATCCCTGGCTGGATAAATATAGAGCAACAACCAGATGGAGACAAGTCAAGAAAACATCAGGATGAAAGGCAGCTGCAGGGGGAAGGAAGAGGAAGAACCTCGCTGATATTTGCATTCACGTGCCGACACGCAGACAACACACACACACACACACACACTGCAGATATTTACACATGCATTATCACACTCTCATAACACAGCATATTTGTCCTTGCAGAATGATACAGAATGGGAATACAGGCTCAAACACACACACATGCTCACACACATTACGTTCTGCATGCAGCGTCGTCCATATGCATAATACATACACAAACAAACACATATGTAGAGTGACTATAGTAAACATGCAGCATCTCTCACATGCACACACATGTATTTCTCCATCTTTACACCCACAAACACACACACACATAATTGTCTGATGCCCTTACTGTGGCGTGCTGCATATCAAGGGTAGCACGTGCTGCTCACACACACACACACACACACTGAAATTCCAAACAGTCCCCTCTCCGCTCCGGTTCCCTCCAGGCAAACCTCTGCTAAAATTAAACCTCTGCGATCTAAAAATACCAGCCGGCCATGTGAGCCAAAGACTGGATGGAGAAGACAACAAATGGAGGGGAGAGAAAGGGAAGGGCGGTGGTGACAAGGGAAAAGAGGAGAAGGGTAAAAAAAGATAGAAGAGAGAAAATGGGATTTGTTGGCCAGTGTTTTAATAAGCTTTAGAATTACAGTCAGAGGAAGAAGGTGCAGGAAAACACTCTCCAAATACAGGAATCAGCCACCAGTAATAACAGAGTGACTGCAGGAATTTTACTTTAAAAGCACAATCTGTTAAAATATGACTTGATAGGACTGAAAAACATCCAAAAAGATCATCTGTATTTTTCATCTGAGATCATAGAAAACCTTCAGAAAGGCTTTAGGAGTGAATGGTGCCAATGCCTGCTTGGTTCTGAATGAGAACACTCCTTCACGGTGCTGCTGATAATCTGAATGGATATCAGCGCCATTGCAGCTATTGTGAATGGCTACTATTCACTCTCAGTGATGCGTTCAATGGCTCTGCAGCCCCTCCATCTGGTCAGAAAGTGAAGTGATGCTCGGCTCAGTTTTTCCAGACCTCTCATTAAATCACAAGCTTTGTCCCAGTTCCATTCTACACCCTATTTCTAGGGAGATGTGGTAAATGTTGTGTTTTCACACTGGAAAAGTGACAAAAACAGTGACAACTGCAACTGTATGCATAATAAAAACCTGATTTTTGGGTGTGCTGTTTGTGTGCTGCAAAGCAATACACAAAGGAACTGGAGATGGCACCCATCGCTGAAAGAAATTTAATAAAATGCAGATGGCAGTGACAGTTCCAGAGAGATATTTGGAAATCAGTTTTGCTTTTGATGTCTGATGGTAAATGTATTACATTGTTTCCTGTTTGTATTATGTTGTGTATATCTTGTATACTAACTGCAAAAACAGTGTTACAAATATAAAGTTAAGAATAAAGAATATATTTTTAGTATGTTGTATGGAATTGGGACAAAACCACAGATCTGGTCGATATGCATGAATGATGCCGTTTGTTCAGAACTGACTTTGGGAAGATGTTGACCTGAGCTCAAGTGATATACGGTATTTTGATCATATTCCAAATACCTAGTCAATATCCCAGTTGCATCATTCTAAGAGACACCTGTATGTTTAGTTGAGGTAAACTAATCTGTGAGCAGGTATGAATATCTACCATAGAACCCCCAAGTATGAGGTTGTAACAGTGGATTCCCCTCTTCATACTGAGAGTGAGTTGTTCAAGTACTCCAGGGTCTCGGGCTCTTGAGGTGAAGGTGAAGCTCACGAAGTTCTCGGATTACCAAGTCGATCCATGCTCCAACCTCCACTGATGGTAAAGACCTTTGGCTAGTGACGGAAAGAAGATCAACCCTGCAGGGTTTCTGGGCTCACCCTTGGGGACAGGATGAGGAGCTCAGACATCTGGAAGTAGCTCCTCCATACTGAAAGGAGGTGGTTTGGATGTCTGATCAAGATCTCTCCTGCACGCCTGTGGAGGTTATTCCAGCTACATCTAATTGGCCTTGGTCAGCCCAAGGGTCTTTAGACCCTTGGGCTGACCTAGAACACTGGAGGAATTATATCTATCCCATTTGTCTCGGAGCTGGAGGAAGTTGCTATGGAGATAATTAGAGTCTGGGCTACTTTGCTCAGCCTGCTGCCACAGTGACCCGGCCCCAGATATGTGTCAGAAAATGGAGGGATCGATTTAATTATTTATTTATTTTTTGGCATGATTGCCTGTCTTTGGTAGGGAAAGAGAGAGATAGGTTAATAATGTAATGTTTCTCTACTGCTTTCTATCTTTGTGTTGCTGTTCCAAACAAATGATTTAGTATCATGTCTCTAACTCTTCAGGCCGACTGCGAGAGCAACGGAGGAATCATGAAAAAGCTTCCTTCCATCAAGGAGGACGAGGAGGCGTCAGGGTCCGAGGGGGAACACTCGCCTCTACCCAAGATGCCTCCGCTGGGCAGGCTGGGCCGAGGCCTGCGTTCCCCCCTGCGTTCCCCTCTGCGCTCCCCGCTGCTGCCGCCGAGACCTTTCAGACCGGCGAGCACTCTCGCTCGGTCCCCCGGCCTGCAGATCCCTGTGGTGAGCTTCAGCTGCCTGCAGCCGGAGCTCAGTCCTCGGTAAGAAACCATTCATTGATTTATCAGCTGAGTACTTAGTGTCAGCTTGACTAGAGGGTCCAGTCGGTGTTAGAGAGTAATCCTCAGTGGGAATTTGACTTGCATTCTTTGTGACTTTTGACATTAATCATAAATGCAAACCATCGCCAGACTAATTTGCATGGAGTCCCTGGAGATGTGGTGGCAGACTCTGGGATGGAGGAATAGATTTGTTTTTTGTTCGGCTGTGAGAGGGTGCACAGATGCATAAATGGTGTTATTGTGTCAGCATTGGCGAGATTTCTTTTTAAAGCAAACATGCAATCAACTAACAGCAGGACAATTACATTTGTACACCTGTGCAGAAAAAAAGGGTCATAAGACCAACAACTAAATGAGACACATAGGAGAAACAAGAACAATATTACACAAATAACAAAAAGAAAAACAAACATTAAATAATAAAAAAATGATCCATTGTTTTGTATATTTTTGTATTGTAGTGTTTCAGCATCCACTTTGCCTTGCTGGAAACCAGAACTCAGTTGTTTTGATGGTTGACTTTGACAGATTTCACAAAAGATGCCTGGAGGACTTTACCTTTACTTTTACCTTACACTGCTTTTTCCTAAAAAATCTACTCACTAAGCAATACTTTGCTTTTGCTCCTGAGATGACAGACATGTAAAATGTGCTGCGTGGAGGTAACAGTGAATGAGTGAATGAAGCAGAGATTAGTCTTACACAGCTTTGGTCTCAATTCTGTATCAGAGTCTGCTTGGTAATTAGTATGCAGGTGTGTGCAGCTTCTCCTGAACATACTCTGCTCTCAGCGCTGACTGTGGACAGCTGGATGACATTTCCATAAGTGCTCTCTGCCATGATCCATCCACAGGCAGGTGCAGCATCCTAGTCGTGAGATTGAATTTGACATAGCGGTGAACTTTGTAAAGTTTGCAAAGAGCAGAAGCAGGTCACTCTGAGACATTTTTCTCTGCTGAAATGAAATGTGTTTGCTTTGGCTGAGGCTTTGATAATTGTGATGTCCTGGTAAAGTAACTATATATACAAAAGAATGCAACCACAGAAAATGAAGTTACCAAGTTCTTGAGTAAATAATATTTAATTTAATTCATAAAACTGTTTACATATTTGCCTGTTTCACATGCTAAGTCATTCAGTGGTGGGACACTTGCCAGATTGATGAAATATGCATCCTCAGAGAATGAACACTGTGAATTTGATCCCGAAATCTCATCTTAGCACCACAATTTGGGCAAAATTACCACAGAATTACCATAAAATATGCTGAGCCAATTCATGCTCCCAAAAGGATTAAACCTGCTGATTTCTCCACTTGCAGGAGAAACATAACATTTAAATTTCTTTTGCAGATTTTAAATATCTAAGTTTAGACATCCATGTGGATTCAGCAAAGGTTTTTACTGTAGAAATATAAAAATCTTCATATATCAGCCAGGTTATATACTTTAGGTTATTATTAGCTTTTCAGCCCTCTGACAAAGTCGTTGAACACCACAGAAGAAGAGAGTTCATATGGTATACTACACTTGATGCTGGACTCAGTGAATGGATGAGTAGTTTTTTTTGTTGCTGTGATGATTAAACCATGTCCAGTTTGTGTTTATGAATAATGTAAAGTCACAAGGGATATGAGGGATATTGTATGTTGTCTCAAACAAGGAAAAGCCATTTGTACCCGCCTGGATGTGTAACGAACCAAGTCACGGTGCGCTAAAGCATACAGCTTAGTTGTAGTTTGCACAGTATCTTCACTTTGGCGTCATTGGTTTTTTAGGGTAGAAATGTTTTATAGTCTGCTGCCATCATGTGGAAATTCAGCCTTATTGTCTCGCACTCACTCATTAACCAGCAAGCCTTAAAGGGGAAAGTGTTGTCAGCAAAGTCAAGTATGCAGACTGCTCAGATTTTGTTCCTTATCAAAGAGAAATTTCACATTCAACTAAATATCTCCCTACAAAAGTCCCCTTTCTCTGAAATCTGTCAGTTCAACTGTTTGGGACAGTGCATTATACTAACTGGAATGAGATTAAAGTCATCACTTTATTCCCATACTGTAATTCTACAAACCAGAATTCTCATTTTTGATACCTTAATATTTTTTTCCTCAGGTTTGTGGATGGGATCGAAACAGAAAACCAGAGTGGCTCAGCTCAGAAGTTTGATTTTTCTCCAAGTGCAACTCAAAGTTTTCTACCCAGCCCTGTTTCAGCTACCTCAGGTGAACACAAACACACACACACACACATAGTAACACATAACATACAGTATTATATAACAGATCCCATTAAAAAGAACAACTTCTATCAACCTCAGTCTGTAGATTGCAAAGAAATATAGTTGAACAAATCACTAATCTATTTTTAACAGCTGTTGAAGTCCTTGTTCATTCAGTATGTGTGTGATTCTGTATATGTCCACAGGGGCCCATGATGAGGGTGACACCATGCAGACTATTGCTAAGCTAAAGCATGAGGTAAGGCTGGTAGTACTATGGTAGTGCATAGAAAACTGTAATATTGTTTACTGGGAATGTAAAAACAATTACCTTAATACTCTTGCTGACTTTCTCTTTAACAAAATCCTTTAAAATTGTCTGTGGCCCCTGATTTAAATCCCATAACATATTTATTGTTATTGTAAGTTAACTTGCTCATTAAAGTAGATATCTTCCTAAAATTTAAACTTGTGTTTAACTTTAAAGGGTTAACTGTGCTCCCTCTAATTTTCTGTGTCTAAGTGCAGTAAATGGAAGACTAAAGACATCTTATCTTGGTATGGGTATTATTAGGGTTTTATAGACACTGCTACTGTTCCCTTTGATTACTGTGGAAGAAAAAGACAAAATTAAGAACAAGTATTTGTCAAATTTGCCAAATCTTTAAGATTTATGGCTAATTAGTGCAGTGAGTAATGTCCTGTTTAGTGTTGTTTTTCGGTGCTGCATGATGAAACCAAAGATCATTTTCCACAGTGTGAACAATAAGGTTTTCTCCCTTCCTAATTAGGCTAAACAGGTTCATACATTTACTTTTGTTTGTAGCTTCTTCATTCTATTAAATGAGCTTTGTGTGGCTGTGTAAAACATACCAGCTGTTACTGAAGATGAGTCATGTTGTTGACAGAGTGCACAGCAGTTAAAAACATTGCATCTCTGCAAAATTATATTCAGAGAGGAGAGAAAAAAGTGGGCCAAGACCCTGCTTGCAACCATAAATTTCAACAAAAGCATGTTTTCTGTGCTGTTAATCTAATTTACTGGTTTTCTCAGTACCAATAGAAGCCTTAAAAATACAGGATATTATTACTTAACTGATGACGCTGACAAGATGATCTGCTTAAGTAACAATATGTGGTACCTTCTTAGTAGAACTGAAACACAGAATTTCTATTCCTAGTCCTACATGTCGGGAAAGACTTAACTACTTAAGGCCCACTCACTGAGGACATATTGGCATGTAAACCAGTAATATTTCTTCTTTTTTCTCCTTCTTGTGAACCAGATGAACGTCCTCTCCCGTCAGGTAACCGTTGTGAGTCAGGAGCTGCAGGAAATGACGCGTCTTCTCAAACCCCTCTTCCACAATCCCTCCGCACTGCTGATACCCAGCGCCATGACTCCGCCTCCCAGCGTCTCTTCAGACAGCTGTTCCCCAGCCCTGCCCCTTTTTACCCAACATGCACCTGTGGACTGTTCAGAAGACGAACATCCTCCATGCATCCTGGTACCTGAACCAACCTCTCCTCAGCCGAAGGTATTAGAAGGGTGCAGTAG
The DNA here is from genome assembly GCF_910596095.1 of Thunnus maccoyii. NCBI lineage: Eukaryota > Metazoa > Chordata > Actinopteri > Scombriformes > Scombridae > Thunnus > Thunnus maccoyii. The sequence goes on from NC_056556.1 coordinate 10,572,179, forward strand.
AAGAGAGGAAGTAGAGTTTGATCCACTTCAGTGTTCCCGAACCTTCACTTCCTATAATCCTCCAATTCCTCACCAGACCTCTCATTGCTCAGCTCCCCCGTCACTCAACAGCTCCCCCCATGAGCACACGGTTATGCCACATCCCTACTCCTCCTCCTCCATCCCTTCTCTGTCTTCATCAAGCCACCTCTCATCCATCACTCCCCTTCTGGTAGACATATCAGGACCTGGTAGTGAGCCTCAAACACAGTCCCACCCTCAGTCCCGCCTCACGCTCCTGTCCCAGTCTGAGTCCCAGCTCCTCTCCCAACAGCAGGTTCCCCCCTGCTTCCAGCTCCAGTCCCAGCTCATGTCACGATCTTATCCACATTCCCTTTCCCAGCCTCACCTCCAGCCTCTTCTCCAGCCCTCCAGCATGGCCCCACATTCCCGGGAACCCCTCATGAACCTGCAGGAGGAGGTAGAGTGGGGGGAGCCCACTGACCAGCTCAGCTTCATCAATGAAGGACCAGTATGAATCGGTCTGAACGAAGGAGCAGACACTAGCACGGGACTAAAAGGACCAGCATGCCACACAAGTTACTGCATGACAAACATTTGCCTAAAGTTTGGCATGTGAGTTACAATGTAAATACATTGATTTGAAACTATTATAAACTATGATCATGAGCACCAGTTGTAAGCAGCTGTAAACAGATGTGATAATAAAAGTTTGTTTTACAGTTTCAGTTTGATTTGTTTGACAGGATTCTGCATACTTCTGCATATAAAAGCAAGAAGACTGATCTTTTAATAATCGACTCTTTGTACAGATAATTATGAATTGTGTAACTTTATGTCATTATATTTACTTGGAACAAAGTAATCAGCCTAAAATGGTACCAGCCCACAGCCCAAACCCAACAACTATAAGAACAAGCTTAAAGGACCAGAATATTTCGAGTTTTACAATCTAGCTGTGAATTTGTGTGTTATGTAACATAAATACTATGTATGTGTGGGTTTGTGTGTACTCATATGTGCCCTTGTTCCCTTTTATAATTGCCCAGCCCTCTATAAATGAGACAGTTGCTTTGTCTTCAGAATGAGATCCAAACTCTGAGTCAGTGGTTCCATTACTAGTCATGTTTTCCAGAAAGAGGCAGTGATTACACTGCATAAAGACCCAGACCTCTTTACAGAAAACTGTAAACACACAACTCACAGATATGCACAAACATATTCTGACATACAGTACATTCACTTCAATGAGAAAGTGCGTCCAAACTTTTGACTGGTACTGTATATATATACATTGTCTTGATTGTTGTATAAATGTAACATTGTAGTGGCATAAACCTGTGACAGACTGGGAGTTAGTTGGCCTCTTGCCTTCTCATGCACAGCTTTCTGTATGCAACAACAAACTTTGATCATAAATAGCAGCGCTGAGACAAACTTACTTACTTCCTTACACACAGGCTGGCCTGTTTGAAATGCAGGTAGCGGCTGCCAGTCAGAGTGACAGCGATGCCATCCAATTACTGCAGCAGATACTCCTCATTAAGGACAACAATGCTGCTTTTTTATCCTGTGCACACAGTACTGAGGCAGGGTTGGTGATTTGTAATGGTCTTAAGGTGCAGTTCCAATAATGGCCACTAGATATCGGTGTTGTTTCATTATCTGTTTTCTCCCTCACCTTAAACTGAACCAGCTATCTCTGCAACACCTAAATATAACCTATAACCAACACTATGGGATACACATGGAGAAACATTCTTCAAAAGAGTGATGATTCGATCGGACGAACCAACAACAGTCTTCCAACTGTAAGTTACGAAACCTTTGTCAACTTCATAAGATCGTAATTAAAAGTCACTGAAAATGTCTCAGAAACATATTTGTTTAAATGATGTGGACAAAACACATTGGCTGCATACTTTGATATGATAACTGTCTAACTGTCTATAGTGTAGGTTAGATTTAGGGACAACTGATGTGAGGCCATTATCTACATGTCATTAACACAGTGAAAAGACAACAACAAGCTCACAGGTTTTCTAGTTTGCTGTGAAAAGTCAAAGCAATGAAGGATCTCTATCCTGAGTCGGATGAACTTTGTGTCATTTAAGCAATCGAAAGAAAATGAATCATAAAAACAATTTTGATTATTGATTTATAGGTAATTTTTCAAGCAAAATAGTTGATGTTCCAGCTTCTCAAATGTCTGAATTTGCTGCTTTTCTTTGTCTTAACATCAATGTGAATTGAATACATTTTTGGTTTTGGACAAAACAAGAAATTTGATGATCTTGGAAAGGAAACTGTGGTGGGAATTTTTCACATTTTTCAATTTTTCACAATTTTCTGACATTTCATAGACCAAATGACTACTCGAGAAAACCATCATCAGATTAATCGACAATGAAAATAATCATTACTTGTAGCTCCACAATATAGCAGTTTAGTTAAATCTGATTAATGTGATACTTGTATTACAAAGAAACTAAATGTTAAAATAAGTAAAAGAACATGAAAATCCTTTAATTCACATGAATTACACATGGAGAAAAAGAAAAAAGATATTTTATCAAAAAGAAAAAAGTAAATTTAACATAATTTTGGCTCATTTAACAGCACCCTCCAAATACCAGGGTCCTGAAATCAAATAAATAATTGGTCAACAGTGTCCTCCACCACACACTTCCTGTCAGCCTCCACTACACTGATGCTTTAGCAAGAACATATAAAGCGCCACAAAATCAATATTTGCTGTTACAGGTAATAAGAGCTGGCTTGTTTTCTTTGGAGCCTTGTGAAAGCACTCTCTAATTGCAATGCATACCATCACACACACACACACACACACACACACACACACACACACGCACACACACCTCTTTCTCATGGTGAGCGACTTGTGGTGAGCTGTCAAAGATACTTAAGATGATGTTGGACAGACAAGTGTTGGCAGTATGCACACACAGACACACACACACATACACACAAACCACAGAGGAGGAGCGACAGGAAGGCAGACATGCTGAGTAGTAATGATAGGTGACTATTCTTCCATCTAAAATAAATCAAGAGATGCTGACCACACTGTTGGTGAACACCAGGCCTGCTATTTAGAAAGACACACAAACAAACATATAAGTGATGGACAGACTGAAAGTATGAAATAAATTCTCTGAAACTTTCCTCTCTCTATTATTTAGGTTAAGTTGGGTTTTTTAAGCAGAAAATTAAAGCTGTGTTGGGTATCTGTCTGCTCATAAGCAGTGAAAACAGAAGCATTACAATCACACTGTACAACGCCACTATATAAGTGCTCCTGACAGTTTGAATCTGACTCAACAAGGAACCATTAAATGGGAAAAACCCTGTCTTCCTTTACAGCAAGCTTTCAGTAAATTCATGCCTAACTATTTAACCAAACAATAAGTGCGAGCATTAGTGTTATCACAGTGAGATTATTGTTCGGTGATTTGATCCAATACAACAGGAAGTCATTTGAACAGGTAGCTGAGAACAAAGCAGCTCACATTGCTCTTTACTGCCCACATCAAAGAGGAGTAAGTACAATAAAATAATGATTTGGCTTGGTTAAGTCTCCGGTCTCTAGTGTGCTGTATTAGAAATATCATCATAACTAAAACCGCAGAAGTACTTTATAGTAAGCTATCATCTTTTTTTCAGACAGACATCATTATTCAACTCGGCAGTCATCAGAGGGTCGTTTTCTGTTGCCTCCGTGTAGAGTTAGTTTAATAGAGGGAACAGTTAATTATGGAGCAATGGTGGCACAGAGTTCATTACCAAGTTTTTTGATTTCGGTAAGTAATACAACATGTTTTAACAAAAAGTTAAGATTGTATTTGTTTACATAAGGAATAGTGTAGAACATTATATGACTTTGTTTTTTGGGTGTAGAGAGCCATTCATCCCATTTTTATTTGTGATTTAGTGGATTGAGCTGTTAAGTGATTTCTTTTCTCAATTATTTAAGATGATGAAATTATTATATAGAAGTATCGTATGTATTAGACAGGTTTTGAGTTGGTTGTTGTGTGTCTTAGTGGTTGTGTTATGTATTGTGAGTCTTATTGTGAGTATGAAGGTGTGTATTGATCTATTTCTGTTATTGAAGTATTGTTAAAAATACTTATGGGGATCCCAGAAAGAGAAGCTACTGTTACAATACAGTAGCTAATGGGGGATCTAAATAAATAAACAAACAATTGTAAAAGTTTAACATAAAATATATGAGATCATAATTCATACATATATATATATATATGTATGTATAATATACATTTTCTTTATTCTGACAAAATTTGGCAGTACAATACTAGTTACTTACCATAAATTCCTAAAAATATTTGAAAACGAAGGCCCTACCTGGATATTCTTGGATATTATTATTTTAATGGAGAGAAAAGTCAAAAGAGAAATTTGTTAAAATTTGTCTAAATTTCATAACAAGGAGATTTGAGGTCCAATATTCCCTTTAAGTTGACAGTTCAGTGATCTGTGACCAATAAATTATTACACGATTGGCTTCTTAAGCTGTGAAATCTTTGCATTTTTGTATTCAGTTGGTCATAAAAATGCCAAATCTTTCAAGTTGTGCTATTAAGGCCAAAAAATGTAATACACTTTGAGAGTCTTTCATGCCATTTATAGAAATTAACGGTTCTCTGTAACTAATACGGTTTAACGCCCAATGAGAGCAGTTGCATTGATTTCCTGTGTACAGAACAATAAACGCAAAAACAAAACTACAAAAAAGAAGATAAGGATGGCAGAAAATACTACAAGCATAAGAAAAGAGCATCACACCAGCAATAGATACATTTGAACACAACAATATGCAATAAAGGCCTGGTCAAAGATTAACAATCTACACTTACTCAGAAGTATGGATAATGACTTCAAAACCAACAAAGGAAATCAGGTGATTTACATTATATTCACTTCCTGCTGCAGTTTATTACATCTGAAAACAGCCTTTTTATCTCCTCCAGAACTACAGACTACTGATATCTTATAAAGCAATGAGATACAAGTTGAAATCTAACCAGAAACCCTTGGAGACAGGACTTTTTAAGCCTCCCACATTCTTCTTGGGTCATGAACCCCAAAAACAGTTAAAGTTAAAGGGGCAGTGTTACAGTTAGGGCCATGGTTAATTGAAGTGAAGGAAGGAGCATATTTTTGTCCCTTCCAATCCTTTAATTTGATTAATTTCCACCAGTAGAGGGCAGACAATCAGTCTCTCAATTCTGTGCGGTCTGAGACTCATATTCTGACAATATGTAACTCTCAAAAACGTTCTGTGCATCTCTTCAGCGCAGTTTATGATCCATACACATCTTTAACCTACTACTTCAGAAAACAGTGTAGTATCTACTTCTATTTAAGAATTGTGGCATTTTTACCATGATGAACTTCTGACATAAATCACTTTTCACTTCACACTCTTTCCACTTTCCCCCCCCTGTCCCCTTGTTCTCCTAAATCACAGCATCTGCTTAATTAATTGTCCTTTCTAAATCTGTGAGCACATTATTCATATGGCTTCCTACAGTGGAAAAAGAAGTTTTTCATTTTATCCTCATGTAACTTCTTCCAATCCTTACTGTGTTCAATGTATTCTGCAGAGCTTTACATTGGTTAAGGGTAAAGATTATTATTATTTGAAGACAGTGACTATTTTTAATGCATGTCACTCTGTCTCTGGGTCTCCCTCCCAAACCCCCATCTACCTCCTCCCTCCCTCCCTCTCTCGCTCTCTATCTCCCTCCCTCTTCCTCTACATGTGTCATTTTACTGCTCTTTACTCAGCCAGCAGCAGCAGTCCGTCCTGATCACTCCTTGTCTGTCTATCTCCTCCTCGAGCTCCTCGTCTGGCTTTTTCTTTTTTTTTTTTTGAAGGAAAACATTGGAAAACTCATATTCTCTCAGACTGGATTCACTCATTTTCACCAATGGATGGAGTTTATTCCCCAACAAGCACGGTGACGTCTTAAAAAGTGAGTGATCATTTACTGAAAACTTTCTTCACCTGCAGGTACGTAGCAACTAACTGAAAACTACATATAAAAACTAATAAAATGTCCTGCTAAAATAGTTTTACAGGCGTAGTTTCATGGAAAATTCATACACATGTATGCCATACTTTTGACTTGTGGACTTAAAATGGATGTTTTTTACATTAAAGTAAGTGAAACCTTAACGTAACCATGACCAAATGTGATATAAAAAGCAGACATTCACAGTCATTTGTCATTATATGACAAAAAATAGATATTCAGAGCAGTGATACAAAAATAGAGCTCTCACTTTTCATTAGATATGATGTGAAAACTTTATATTTTCTTTTAGAAAAAGCAGATAATGATCATGACAATCAAGTTGTTGCATTATTACACTTGATGTAGATGTTTCAAGTAAAGCTAAACGATCATTTAATGTTACAGAGAAGATTTAAACTAGTTTTTGATTCTGTTTTAAGTTTGAATGGTTTGAAAAATCTACTTGATCAGATGTCATCCTATATTAGAAAATGTTACTTTTAGTTTGACAGTACTGGTTATTTTTGACAGCTGTGACATCACAACTAAGTGCTAATGTTTTTCTTTTGCAGTATAAAAAGTACAGATATTGTTTATGTGGTTTTCAGATCACTTCAGTGAGACTCATTTTCTCTTCTAGCAGCTATGTAGCGTAACACAACAGTTATTTAACTTGTATGTGATGGAAGCTTAATATTAACTCTTCATGTCACATCCTTTCTTGTTTACACAGTGCTTGGATTGGCGCTAGAGGTCACCAGTCATTTAAAATAAATCCTATTGTCTACAAGGAAAGGATCATTACTAAAGTTTGATATTAAGAGGAAAATGGAGAATGTTTAGTGATCAAAATAGAGAAAATAGAGAGCTAAGACTGAAGAAGACAAAGAGCTGATCATAGATAAGAGATTAACATTCAATATTATTTATTTGCTTAAGAGGTTAAGACAAAGCTTTATAGTTTTACAGTTAATTTAAGTGACTTAACTAACATTTATGTATTCAATTACTGCATGATTTTGACTTATCAGATCACCTTTCAGTGGAATTTCTATGCTTCAGGGACTTCCAAGATTTCTATAATCTATTTAAAAGGTATACAACACCTATTAAAAACATAAAGACACTAATGGTGATGCATTGACTGTTAACTGGAAAGAATGTCACTGATCGTAACTTAATTGATTTGAAGCCTCTGTAAGTGTTGAGGGGTCTATCCCAGCATGCACATAGATAACATAAACAATAAAATAAATCTTTGTATATGTGTTATATGCACTTTTGTCAGGTAAGATGTGCAATTATTAGGAAACCAAACAATTTTAAACTACCTATTGCACTTTTATCATGACCCCCAAGCAACCAGCAGGAAGTTGATAAAAAGACAAGAAAAAAAAATCAGACAAGTTTTGTTCTCTTCAAGACAAACTCAGTTCAAAATTCTTCAAAGTGATTATTGCCTTTCTTTAAAACCTTGCTCTTTATTTCAATTTCCTACAGTTTAACTGACCCCTTTCTCACAGATGTTAGATGTCATTAAACACAGCTGCAGCTAATAAAATTATTAATGAGTAAACCTACGTTTGATTTGGGTTTGGCCATTGAGAATTAACAATGGGAGACTGTTTTATCAGTGCTCATTGGCATATATTGTCAGTGGTGGTTCACTGGCACACCTGAATCAAACGGGCCCATTATTAGCCTAATTTTATTAGCTGCAGCTGTGTTTGTCCTGCTGAGACCAGTCAGGTGAAAAAGCTGTTTGTAGAGCTAATATCTCCATAACTGCCACCGAGGAGAATCAATTATAATGAATCATTTCTAAAGACTTTACCACAAAAAAAGTAAGTGATCACTTATATGCCAAATTTACCAGAATATCCTAAAGATGAATATATGTGTATATTTACAGATGGTGATCAATGAATAATGAGAAAGTAACACATTTAGAGATATTTAATTAAATCCATCATTACAATATAAGACCATGTGGGGGCTGTTGAAATAAGTTGTTTGCCTCAGCATCAATTAAGCCATTTAATGATAAAGATAATAAAAATATAACATAATGAGGAGTTCAGGAACAACATTTGGCCGCACACTTATATCATACATCATTCATATGATAATATATTTTAGTATCCTTTTTATTCAGTTTAAGGTTATAGTAGTAAAGTACACTATAAAAATGATGACAGTGATGATGATAATGAATATCATTTTAAATCCCACAGTCTAATATGTCACTCTTTTACATAGGAGGGGAAAGAAAAGACAGAAAATAGACTTTTAAATTGAATTTAGTGGAATAAAAAGGAAATAAACAGTAAAGTTTACATCTTGACCTCATAGTTTAAGATTTAAGCGGCTGCACAATTGGAAAAAATTGCTTCTCTTGAGTGAGAGAGGAGTTGTCCTACAGTTTTTGACGGTTTTCCAAAAAAAAAAAAGTATATGATCCAGGTTTTATGGCTATGAGAATACATGCTCATGTTTAATATACTGCATTTACCTGCATGATCTGAGAGTCTGGGCATGATCCCCAAAATAGAGATGATCTTGATGGGACAGATGCCAGTTGTCTGAGAGTAGATGTTGGCCTTTAATAATCTAATGTCTAGTTGCTGTGTTGTATGCAGCATTTACCTGTTTGCCTGCTTTGATGATTAAATTAGCTTAGATTGACTGTCTGTGTTTCCTTGCGTAGGAGTTCATCAACTACTAATTTAAGTAGTACAAGTTTGTAGCGTCTCAGTGTGTAGTAAGGGCTCACTGTGAGGCAGCTTTATCGCACAGTGAACAAGAATGTCAACAAAGCGCTGCAGTTTATCTCTGCCATGTATTTAAAAATGACTGGTTGTTCCCATCAGGTCATTTTTTAAGCCGTAGATTGAGATCTCACTTGATCAGACTGAGATTAGTCTGTCTACATCTTTTGTGTGATGTATGTGAACCCACTCAAGAACCCCTTGAAATCCCTAAAACCACCTCAAAGGCACTTAGGTGTCATCAAAACCCACTTTAGTATCTCCACTTAGAGAATTAACAGTTAATACAATTATGGACCTTTTAAGAGACTCCTTTTAAATTAGACCTGCCTAAATGAATCCTCTGTTTTGCAGCCAATGGGGGGTTTTCTGTGTGTTTCTATGTGTCAGTCGGAGGCTACTGAGTGTGACTGTACATTTGGCCTCCATGTGTGCTATTAAAGTGAGCGGAGTCTGTGCTGGGAGTGTGTGGTCTCCTGGCTGTGCACCCTCTGAATGTGTTGCTTGAAGTGGTTTTGTGTTTGTGAGTGAGAGAAAGACACTTTTGATAAATCAAGCAAGTCACACTCCCTTTTTTTTACACTCTTTATACTGTATTGATTATATGAAAGGATTTATATTATTCTCTGTTAGTTTGGCATGAAAATAAACACTTTGCTCTGAAAATGAATATGTTATGTCTAAACCTTAAAGCAAAGTGTAAAGTCAAAGTATGAAGTCAAAAATATTAAATATATTGTATGAAACAGAATGGGAATAGAAATTATAAAATAATACATTAATTCACTCCATTCAACTCCATTCAAGTGCCTTTATTTAGCACTTTTATTATACACAACAGGATGAAATGTCTTACTTGAAAAGCCTTGATTGAATAGATCAGCCAGCCATGTATAATGCCAGGTCATAATAAAAGGATTTCTATGGTGAAGTTGTGGACCTTGATCTGAAATGAGTCTTTAACTTCAAAATAAGGGACCAAAGGCCTTTTCAAAGATGCAGATTCACTGAATCAATGGGATAACTTTACTGAATAAAACTTGCGTACAGTATTAGGACAGTGACACTCCAGCACATTGGAATTCAAATGAAACAATTATGAGGTCAAAGTGCTGACTTTCAGCTCCAAATTGAGGGTGATTATATCTACATCAGATAAACAGCAGTGTATGATTTTTTTCACATAGATCCTCATTGTATTAAATATGTGGCCTCAATTTTTTGCAGTCCATGACATCTGAAGTCTTGGACCCAATGACATCAGCAGTAACTTTCTATCTATCTTCCCTTGTGATGCAGCTATCTTCACTTTTAGCTTGGACTTTTTGCATTCAGTCTGGTCTTCATCAGTGAGACATGTGATCAGTAAGTTTGGGATCAGGTGACTGACTGTGCAGTCAAGAATATTCCACTGTTTGGACATTAAACCTCCTGAGCTTTCTTGTCTGTATGTTTGTGTTGGAGTAGATCAGTGTCCTCCTGTACTGACCTAAAATTGGAGGACTAAAGGGGCCACAAGTCCTATACCAGTCATTCACAACCTGGTGGTCGGGACCTCACAAGAAATCTGAAGGGTAGGGAGATCATTAAGAGTGGAAATATTAGTAATATTTGCTTTTTTTCTTGTGAGTTTCTTGGTAGTTTTACATTTTCCAGTCTCTAAATTGATTCAAGTCAAAACTGGGAAAATCACTTCTTGGTTGGCCTCATTTTTAACAACAATCTCTGGTTCCAACTTCTCAAATGTGAAGATTTGATACCTTTCCTTTTCACACAATGATAGTAAACTGATATCTCTTGTGTTTTGCACTTTTAATCTAATAAAACAAGCTGCTTGAGTATGTCATGTCGGACTCTTGGGAATTTTTTTTTGCTTTTATCTGACATTTTATCAATAAATCAATCAGGAAAAGAACTGTTAATCATAAATAAATAATCATTAGTTGTAGCTCTATATAGAAAGTAGACATTGCTTTGTTATAAGGAGTAAGAAGCCGAATAAGTTTGGAATCCTTGTCCTACACGGGTCACCCAATATGGACCAAAACACCCTTAAAACTGTCAGCACTTTAATCTCAGTCAATTCATTTCAAATCTAATGTGCTGCAATAGAGACAAACTAAACAAATAGTTCACTTTTGAGACAGCAGAGTGTAGCAGAGCGAATACCTGGCGAGCCTCACTGAGTCATGAATAATCAGACACTGTAGTGCAGAAAGAAAGAAGTCGCACCCTGTTGTTCTGCATTATCACACTGTCTGCACATTTCTCTGTGTTTCTTTCAAACACCACAACCATCCTTTTTTTCCTACCCTTTCACATTTTATGTCTCCTCATTAATGGCTTTAAATATTGCTCCGGTTAGAGGAAAAAAATATGAAGGAGGGCATGGGGGTCCATTATCCCCCCCCCAAATATTCCAAAAATGTGTTTATTAGAAACAGAGGAAACACGAATTGAAGGAGAAAGAAAGGAGTAGTTTACTGTATGTTTAGATCCAATGTAATCAGTATACTTTTCTATTGTATCAGTGATAATATGATCCAGTATGTGAGGTTAGACCAAATCAGTTGCGTGCAAAAATGAATAAAAAAAGAATGCATTTAATCTGGATTGCGTCCTTGTTTTGTTGCTGTGTGTTGATTTGAGAAAATGACTGTGTGGGAAATTAAGCACGTAGTTATTTTCCTCCCTGGAGTGAAATTAAGCCCTACTAGGGGAAACAGATTTTTTAGGGAACTTTTTTTGGTTTTGGTGGACTGGAGAATGCTCAGTAATCATTAAATCTGTTTTACGATAAAGGATTGATGGGTAAATTATCAAAGGCGGCATGGGTTGAGCAGCTGCACCCAGAGGGACAGCATCAGCAGCAGAAATGGTGTTTTTAGAAATAAAACCGCTTTTTAATCGTATACTGTAGAAAAACATTAGACATAGTGTCTCCTACGGGTTTCTGAGGGATGTTTTAAAGGTTGGAGTTTGGATTTACTGCTTGCCACTATCTTGGTCAGTTACATGGGGCTAGAAAATCCTAATTTGGTCCTAGGGGACGAAAGCCTGGGTGCACACTATGAATACTGCTGTCAATTGTTGGTATTTATGTTCTAGATGTGCATCAAGGGTGAGTAAAATTCACTGAGACTTTGGGTTTAACTCCTGACAATGGTTCTGGCTTGGTTTTACATTCTCAGTAACAGGATCGGTAGTGTTTGTAGGTGATCATGTTCTTGGTTTGGGGGATCCTTGTCCTTGTCGCTACAGAGGTATGATCTGGAAGGACATTAATGCTTTGTTCACATTGTTCATATGGATGAGAAATTTTCCCATGATTACAGCCTGTGAGCGTTCACATGATTGGACGACTCAAGACAGTTTTATGATTGCAGTTTGTCATGTGAGGTTTATAAAAAAAAAAAAACAGTGCATTGATAATGTAGCAATATAACCATAAAAGTGAGTTTAATTACCTTTTTTTTTAAAGCCACTTTTAATGACAGTCTTTGGCTGACATGAGGCATTAATGTTTGTTTTTTCAGGCACTTCTGTATTACTTAGCAGTGGCACCAAGTTGGATATATTGAAGTTTTCAGAAACATCAGTTTCTCAGTCATAATTACGACTTGGATGTCAATATTAACTGCTTTCATGGTACCTCCGCCCCTAAATGCAGCAGCAGCTGTTCAAGTGAATCTTCTGTCATGTTTGTCTGCAGCCCTCCACAGGACAACAGGAGAGGTAGCAGTGATAGGGACGAAAGTGTAAAGGGAAGTTGGCGTTTCACATTGGGACAAAGCCAGGAAGAAAGTATGCAAGGTGTTTGCCATGGTGCTCATGACAAGTGTGTTGGGTAAGATCCAATCTTCTTGGAAGCAGCATCTAGTGGATATAGAGTATGTTGGCTTCACCATTTATCTGTGCTTCTTGTTCTGAAGTCAAAAAGTTTGCTTACCTCTTGAAGATTGAAAATGACTTTCAGTCTATGCTTTGGTGTAGACTGAACCACCTACTGTGTCCAACAGGATTAGACAGCTTGTTGGAAGATGTATTTTTTCACTTTTCATGAAGCTAGGCTAGCAGTTTCCCTCTGCTTCCATTTTTTTGTGCTAAACTAGGCTAAACACATCCCAATACCTCTGTGAACTGAATACAAAGAGGAAAGTTGTGACAAAATATATCAAATGCAGAAAAGTGAAGCAGACAAACTGGACACTACCGTCTCCCAAATTTGACTGAATCTCTTAATGAAGGTAAATGCATAACCTTCCCCTTATTACATGCTCTTTTCCTGCAAGTTGTTTTTATCCAGTACTACATATTTCACGGTATCTATGGAATCTGAGTGCAAATGCTCAAATATTTAAATTACATAAGGCAGTAAAGAGAGACAGACTGCAGTGGGTGTTTTCTCTCCCTTATAAGCAAAGTGAGGGAGCGTCTCATTGCGCTCCATATTGTGTTAATTTTATTTTTTTCTTGTTTGTGTTGGACGCGCATTTTTATCAGCAGCTATGAATTTTGCATGTGCATTTTATTATAATCATGTGTCGCTTTTGGGTTGAGATTCATGTGTCGCTGCCGACTTTACGGTCATACCAATGGAAACCACACTGAGCGAGGAAAAAACACACAAAGCAAAGAGAGCAGACAGCTCTCCCAAAGATTGTTTAGTTGTGCATGATGCTGCAGATTTTGAGCTTACTGTTAGTATTTTTTGAGGCTTTGCTGACTTTTAAACATAGAACAAATATTGTTTTTCTGCAGAGTGTAAACCAGTGTAAAGAAACCTTTTTTTTTAACATGTAAACATGATGTTTTAATTTGCTTCTCTGTGTTTTCTTCTACATTTTCCATCATATTAAGAAAAGGGAAAAGAAGGAAAACAGATACTGAGTAGCTCAGTTTTTGTTGTTCTGAGCCTTCTTGTGTTACATCATCTCTCATATCATGTGATGACATGTATATTATGTCATGGATGTTGCACATAGTGTTATAAAATGCCACGTAATACTGTGACCTGTTGGGTCTTATCTTTCAACGTCATGTCATGTATTGTAATGTCCTTTCCTAGTTTGTCCTGTCATGTCCTTTAATATTAAGTTGCACTGTGTCACACTGTCCAGTCATATTTTATGTCCTGTCATGTTGTTTCATGTTACTTTACTTCAGTTTACACAGAAATAAATATAATATCAAAGCTTAAATCATATCATTGTTATTATCATCATGGTAGCTCAGCAACAGGAACATCATATTTACACCACAGGTTCCTCATGTAAATGAGATAATTTGATTACTGTATACATTGGAGCACCTTGCTGCATATTTTTGCATAGTAATGAGGAAAAATGAATTTTCTTCATGATTTTAAGACTCGTAGCTGATGTTAATAACATGTTTGTTATGTAAAGACCAGTATGTTGATTTTTCTCAGAATTATTTGCCAAATATGGATGTCATTAGCATAAGTAATGACCACGTGTGACATTGAGTACAACATAAAGAAAACTTTTGAAAACTGTCATACCTCACCTACTGTATAAATACAGTACTGTCACGTGTCATTATAACGTGTTGTGTACTCCAGTGTGTCTAAACAAAGGATAATATACGTGTCTGTATTTAGTCTATGAGTGAAGTGTCGTAGACCTGTGATTCGTCCCAGATGCCTCTGACTGTCTGTTGTGGTTGTCCCTGCCTTACTTGTTTGTAAATAACAAAAAATGTGTTCAGTATTGGCTGGGAGGGAAAGAACAAAGCCACAGAGAACAGTCTGTCAACAATGGCGAAGTATGAAAGATGATATATTTGATATACAGTGTGCAGATACACTGTAGGAAAGCTGTTTTTTTAGTTATTCAAGAGAGTTACTGATATACTGTAGTAGCTGCATGCACTCAGTAACTCAAACCTTAAACAGAAAGGTAAAATATGCATGTAAACATCTGTTTTTAGTGATAGACAAGGCACATTTTTCTTTTATGTTGGCATAGTCAAACGACGCTTGATATGACCTGACAGTACCAAAGCAAGTTCTTCTGTTTTCTCCCAGATTCACACTCTGTGCTGGGTGTTCCTCCTGGAGTTTGCAGGGAGATGGAGCAGCGAGGAGGTGCGGGAGGGGGAACAGAGAGCCCCAGCCTCCGGGACAGCGTCAGCCCAGAGGAGAGAGGGGAGAGAGGGGAGAGTCCCGCCTCCAGCGGGCCCCCGCCATGCAAGTTGAGCCGTCTGGAGGTCAACGGCAGCCCGGCAGCCCCACGAAGCCGACAGAACGGCACACCACTGAGACCACTAGGAGGTGGGATGTTAACACACACATACTGCTTTCATACATTTCTTAAATACAAGAATTAAGTAATTGTTAGTGTGTAAAGTAAAGACCAGAGTGTTAGGACTGAAGCTGCTGACAGCTCAGCTAGTATATTACATATGTAATTACACCGAGCAGTCTGGGGTCGCTCGTAGTGATGAACCCACAGAAAATTATCACTGGACTTTGTAGTTCCTCTCAACACCATACAGATAGTTTTTAGTGTTTTTCAGCCCAGTGTTTTGGTTTTAAGGCCCCTAACTACTGCTTTGGCTGACTCTCACCACTTTGATCAGTGTCATTTTCATATGCAGGCACTCAGGTGGCTGTTTCCACAAAAAAAACAAAAAAAACACTGTATGCTACCTGCTCAGCACCAAGCCAAACTCTGGGCTTTAGATTTGGCCTGAACAAAGCCATAAAGCAGAATTGCTGATTACATTTGACCTCTCTGATCATTCCCAGTATCCCCAGCTGTGCATCAAGTCAAGCCCATCGTTGCTGTATTTGTGTGCACACTCAGGACACACAAATGCCTTCGTATGCTTTGTTTTGTACATGTAGATATTCAATTCACAGTAAATGAAACAGAGAAATATCCTTAATTTTGAGAAGCCAGAAGCAGAGAATATTTGGCATATTTGTCAGATTAATTTAATGTTTCACCAATAGACACTATCACTGTGTATCTCTTACATTTGTCCCAAGTTTGTCCTTGTTGATACATGTTCTATAACATTTACTTTAGGAATGTATGTACAGTATGTAAATGACTAAGCAAGGAACACAGTATACTATTGCTCTTCACAATGTGCGAAAATGTTAGACTTTAATATGTGTGACAGAAGTCTTAATGCTACCAGAGACATGTGGATGATGTTGGTGTCTACCATCTATGGGTGGGGTGGCCACACACACACACCTACACACACAATCCAAACACAATACCTACACAGGAAACACTCATGCACAGATTCCCATTATTCTCTCATGCAGTTGAAAACATCATCACGCATCATCACACAAACATTGCAACAGTACACACACACACTCCCACACAAACACGCAGACATTCTGCTGGGTTGCCTTCCTCCACCCTCACGCACTGAGCGGTCGGGTTATTGGCTGATAGCGTGCCTGATGCTGCTGCGGTTTGGCTTGGGCTGATCTGTCACTGCTTCGTCAGGAGGAGGATTGATAGCTCGTTAATTAGCAGCTCCTCTGGGACAGAGCACTGGACTGAATGGGTGTGAAGGGTTCCAGGCTTAGAGGAGCTCTCGGTAGTTGCCCAATATTGAGTCTAGACCAACTCACAGGAATCAGTTTCACTGTTATGGCGTAACTCCTCCTTAGTGTTTAATGATATAGATATTATGTCCAGCAGCGCTTTTAGAGCAGATCTGGAAACATGTCCTTGTGGGTTTTAATATGCGGTGCAAACATAAATACAGTTGTACAATCTTACACTGACTTACACTCATACTGGCAGCTGCCCAGTTTAACCAGAGTCTTCTACTGAGACCACCAAGCAGCTATACTGCAGCAGTGAGGGTGCGGCCACACTGATACACTACGTCACTGAATAGCCAGAATTAGTTGAAAAATTGTTGCTGTCAGGCCTAGTTTCTGTAGGAAATGAGATCCTAACAGATCCTATTCACAACGCAGAAACATGGATGACAAAAAAGGAACTCAAAAATCCTCCAACGTGTTTTGACAGATAGAAATTTAGAGACGGAAAACAACACGATATAAATGTAAACAGACACAACAAACCATCTTGACAGTAGTTGCCAAAAGATTAGAAAAGATCTCACCTTGTCTCTCTCCGACCACATTCTCCAAACTGATGCAGAGATTTATATCAGCAACCTCTCAGTCAAAAGGCTGCTTCTTCTCACCAGTAAATGTTATGGGTGAGGCTATGGTTTACTGGTTTCTTATCATTTCCTAAGAAGTTTCCTGGAAAGAACCATGTAATGTGCCACTTACATGGAAAATGGGAATTTCCTTGAAAGAAAAGCTCCATTTAAACCAAAATGATGATGAACTGTATGCTTGCCTGTAGACAATCTTTAAATTTTTACATGCTGTGCACTGACTAAAAGACTCTTGAGGTTACACAAGCAATGTTTTGGAATTAACTTATGATTAATTAATTGGAAGTGCACCAATTGAACTCTGTCTCCACATTGTTCTTCCAGGAAACTTTTTAGAAATGATTAGGAAATACTGCTATTTCACCACAATTCAATTCTGTGTGAAACATCAGAAGAGGTTTTTAACTTTGACTGATCTGAACTAACAAAACCTCGACCATGACTTCTGTTTGGTTGTTTTGGTATCAGTTTACAAGGTTTTCTCCTCTGACTCTTCTTCTCTCCCTCTGTGTCTGCCAGGTTTGATGATCCCAGTCTACTGCGTGGTGGAGCATGCAGACGTGGGCGTAGCCGGCGACTACGAGGGGCGCGGCGACCGTCACGCTGAGTTTGTGTTGGTTCGTAAGGACGTCCTCTTCACGCAGCTGGTAGAGACGGTGCTGGTCGCCCTGGGATACTCTCACAACTCGGCTGTACAGGCACGTGGTAAGTCGTGTGTGTGTGTGTGTATATTCACATCCAGATATTCCTGTATATATAATATGAGCAGTTTTAATGGGCATCGATCAAAAAAAGAAGATGGTGAACATGGATTATTAATTGCTTGTGTCCAAGCCTCCAGTTCCTTTTAATGGCAAGTTAATGTTGAATCGAATACTCTTATTGTGTCAAGGTGAATAACAATCCTCAATATTTGTCTAGAAATACAAAATTTTTAACTTTTATCCACAAGAAGTTAGGATGAATAGCTGATTACTTGCCTTGAAATCAGTGCTGCATATATTAAGAGAAGGGTTAGGAAGGGTAAGAGGTGTATTTTTGCTTGAGTGGTTTCCACTAGTTTGTCCCACCTCAGCTCCACCCAAGCTTCCTCCACTTTGGTGACGTCATAGATTTTACATCTGTGTATTGTCTACAGGCCATAGTTATGACTCAAAAGTCCTAGTCTGTGTATGACAAATAGAAATTGAACAATTGAACATAGAAAGAAAACAATACTAATTATTCATATGGTTTGGCAAAGCCCATACTCATTTGTTGACCAAAATTCATCAACATCACATCTTTTCCATTATTATGTGCTAACGGGAAACATCACATGTTCCAGCTTCTGACCACTTTCTTCGGTAATTCATGAGTAATTAATTATTTCCAGCAGCAGCTGAATAGAACAAAATTGGTTTCCAGATGGGTGGGGTCAGCCACACAAATACAATGAGTAAGATATTCACCAAGAAGGTATTTTGAAGATAAATCTGTCTGCTTTATTTAGCAATATCTCCTGATGTGGTTCAGTCCGTCCACCTAGCAGTATGATGGAAATACTAGGAATGACTGGAGAAAGTTTGGTGCAGACTGAGATCAAAACACGAGGGCAGACGACATCCAGTCAACCATGAAACAACAGCCTTTACACACACACGCACACACACACACACACACACATATATAGAGTAGGGCAGTTTGACATTCTTGGTGTGTCCCGTAAACACAGGGCACTCTCTAACCAAGCGGACGACGCCCTGGGACCCCCCTCGCCTCTGCCAAATGGCTAGGTTTTGTTCTGTAAAATAAGTCTTTTCTTTTCAAATAAATAATTTTTGGCTGGAGTCATGCATTTTTCCCCCAGTGTGGTCACAACCAAAATTATACAGAGTCTCTTCTATTTTCTTCTGCGATTGAATTGCATCTTGCATAACTTTGGCTTGCTGGAGTATTTTTAAACTCTTAACTGGCACAGGGGTTTTTCTTTAATTAAGTTTTGCATTATGGCTAATTAAAAAGAAGCTATTTCTTATTTGGAGTATATGGTTACCTCTCTGGATTTAACATGGGCTTAGGTTAATTGCTGGGCAACCGGATTAACCTAAATTTAACTTAAGTCTATGTTTTGGGAAGCATTCATTGATATTGCTCACTTTAAAAATATTTACTATATATTTTAAGGCTTGTGAACCACTTTTCAGCGACCACAATTCCATAAACCCGTTCGTTATGTTAAAAAACATACCACACTTTGGACAATTTATCTCAGCTAACTTATTTTAAACATTTTTTTGAGTTTTACAGCATTTCCAAATGCCCTCCAGCTCACTGTGGATGTTTTGAAACTAGTTTACAGACATCCCTGTCTCCTAGAAATTATGTTTATATGCTACTAATTTGTTTTGGCCAATACATTTTGAAACATAATTGCTACGTGGATTATGTTCACTGGAAACATTTTTTAAAAAAGTCAAGTATGACACAGAGGTTGTAGGGAGTTGGTCTGGGTGGATGGTGGACGTACAAAGTGCAGGACATCAGAGACCAGCGGTTTGGGCTACTAAAGCCCTTTGATTAGGAAAGGTTAGTGAAAAGGCATGATTTTTGTTAAATATTGAAATCGTAATGCTTCAAGTCAGCGTTGACTTCCCTTGCATTAACCAAGTGTTTTGATTTGCCCAAACATAAAAACTTTAATCATGCTTTAGTTGCTATGAGTGGATATAATAGAAAAGTAGATGAAATACTGAAATGTGCCGTAAGGCCACTATGACTCTCAAGTAGTTTGTAGACTTAACACAAGCAGTTTTCAGGCAACCGGTACATTTCAATCCCAAATTTATGAAGCATCTTCTCATATGAAGTGGCTACTAGAACCAACCAGGTGCCCCTGAACAACTCAACAACAATGCAATGTTGTTGTTGTTTTTTTTTAAGAAAACCTCCTACTGTATTCTGTCATAGTGATGTGATTGGCTGAACAGCTCACATTACAATACTGTACATCATCCTCCCCTTTATGTTTCTGAGATGTTCAGAATGAACATTTTGCAACTTTTCCTAATTGGGTTGCTAGAAAACAGGGGTCAGGCACCTCCGAAACCCAGTACTAAGTGGTTTTATTTATTTATGCAGAGTAAGTTAAATTTATCACATCATGATTTTTATTTTAAGCTTTGGTGCATCATCCATATATTTATGCGAGGCCACCTTCTTAGAGGCTTTAATATATACAGACAGTAACAACTGAAAAAGGAAGCAAGACTCTACTGATATGTATGACCAGTTAAATATGACAAAAAAGAGTAAATTAGGTTCTTAGAAAGAGATTTGATCAAGTATATATTTAGTTTTTTTAATGTTTCCCTGTTTACTCATAAAATATCCATCAGTGCTGACAATAGTAATTTCAAAGGAAAAGTTTTAAGTATGTTTGTAAATTCATAAATCACTAACCAGGGGATGATATGTCAAAGTATTAACAATTATTTCAAAAGAAAAGACAGCTGCAGGATGCACAATATCTGCCAGTTATGAGAAGAAATGGAGTCAGACAAGAGAACAATGACCTCACAGTGTTTATTCAGCACATCAACATCAAAACGCCGCTCTCATTCACAGCCTGCTTCAGTCTTTAATGTTGAGGCTGATTTTACATTTCTCCTCTAATTAATCAACTGTAGAGTCCAAAGAGAACAGCCTTTGTTCTTTTGCCCCTATCACCACCATCCTCATGCGATGAAGACACACACACACACACGCACACACACACACACACACGATTGAGGCTGGCAAGCCAAGGCCAGGCAGAGTCTGCGTTTGATTTAGCAGATCCTAACGCGATTAGCCCTGTTTAGATTTGCACTTCCAGTCACGGTTTAAGGAAGGCCAGGGGAATGTTGAACCCATATGATGCTGCAAGAGCTTCACAGATGGGTCACACGACACAAGCAGGTTTACATCAGCGATAAGAAAACACAACAACGTGAAAACTCATTTCAATTCTAGACTTTCAAACAGCCATTGAGCAGCATGCATTGTGTGTGTGTGTGTGTGTGTGTGTGTGTGTGTGTGTGTGTGTTCTCTCCAGGCATCATTAAAGTGGGACGGTGGAAGCCAATGCCCATCCACTGCCTAACAGACGCTCCAGAGGCAACAGTGGCTGACATGCTGCTGGATGTTTACCACATGGTTACGCTGCGGATCCTACTGCACAGGTGTGTGTGTGTGTGTACTGTTTATAAAGTTCAAATTATATGGGGTTTTGAGCAATATTAACCTGTTTGGAGTGATGCTTAATTTAGATTTCCATCCTTGAGAAATCAAACCAAAATGGTTTTTTTCTTGCCAGGGTCACAATAACCAACAGACTTTAAGGTTTTCTCATAGACAAGCAGTGTAATTGTATTAATTCTGAGTAAATGCCAATCAAACAGCACAGCAGGAGAGCTGAGATAACTTAGGAACGGGAGTGTTGATTGGTGGATGAGAATGGAATGAGGAAGGCTGGCTGCGGTGTGAGGAAGGCTTCATCAGGATCAGCTGCAGCTCGTATAAAACTGCTCTGTACTGTAAGTGAATAAGAGTTTGATTCTGCGTATTATAACGAAGCCTTTCACATGTGCAGCTTTGCGCGGCTGGAGGAGCTGCCGTCAGAGCAGTGGACCCACGCCACGGTGAGGAACGCCCTCAAAGAGCTGCTCAGAGAGACCAACCAGAGCGCTCTGGCCAAGGAGTGTCCTCTCTCCCAGGTGAGTGCTCAACGGCACTACGGCAGCTACATAATGTCTCCGATTCAAACACCTGTTGTATTCACTCAGAATGTCTGGGACGAACCGAGAGAGGTGAAATAACAATTTTTGACATTTTCATTCACGTTATTTGACAAAAAAAAACATCAAATCATCCAAGTAAGTTGTTTGATTGTTAATTAAACATAAACTTTGAGTCTTTATTCATAATTTTACTTTATTTACAATAGATTCCAGTATCCTGACTGACGGATTAGAAATGATAGAGGACCTTTTACATTACAATATTTGTGCAAGACGCAATTAAAGGGAGATTAGATTTACTTCATTTTCTGCATCTAAATATTTAACTTGGTTTGATTCAGTTTGTCACGCATACACACACATAAACACACGCACACACCGATAGCTGAGATGCTGCTAAAGTATTTTCTCTAAACACATGTGGTTTCATCATCAGTTCACCACACACTTAGCGCACTGTGTAATCTCTTTTTTTCTCTTTCTCGCTCGCTCGCGCACACACACACACACACACACACACACAAATATCGATACCGTCCCATGGGAAAGGATGCAAACACGCACACCTCAATTATCCTGCTCACACACACCCTGCAGTCATTAGACACACTGCGAGTGTGTCATTTCGACTTGTGATTTATACACACGACTTAGTCATGATGTAATTAGTGATTAGGGGAAGTGTGTGGGTGGTGTGTGTTTGCAGCCTGACTCATGTGAGTTTTAATCTGTAGTGTTTCCCATGTCGAGCTTTCGCCGCTCATTCAGGGCTGCGTTTGTGCATCTTCTGCTCTGTAGAAGTGACCACAGTGCATGATGGGAAAGGGAGTGGGAGTGAAGAGTTTTTTTAATAAATCAGTGATGATTTGGTCAGCTGCTGAGATTTCCCAATTTCACCCAGTCTCGAGGCACTGCCACTCCCAAGACTACACAGGAGGAGTTTTTAGTGTACAGAAAAGTCAGAACTCTTCAGATTTCTAATTCATTAAATTCTGGATCAAAGTCAGAGCTCTTTTTCGAGGATGTGGTCCTAATCCTCTTCCAAAGAATCAATTAGGTACAATATCATGATGACTTGTTTCCAGGTAATTACGTAATTCTACCTCTCAAATGTGATATTTCTAAAACGCGCCCTCTGTCTGTTTCTCTCTGTCAGAGTATGATCTCAGCAATAGTCAACAGTTCCTACTATGCCAACGTCTCCACCTCTAAATGCCAGGAGTTTGGACGCTGGTACAAGAGGTACAAGCGCATCAAAGGTAACTCTTACACCTCACATAAGCTCTGTTTATATTTCTTAACCTATAGATTTTTCCTCGAATGAAGCAGACGCTCTTAAGGCACAAAGGGAATCGGTAATGTTTTTTCAATTTGTGGCCAGAAAAAACTACCCCGACTCTCCAATTTCTCCCTAGAGTGCTAAAGTGAAGCTGCTCAGCTGTCAAGTATATTTGTTGGCTGTTATGGAGACAACAGCATGCAAAGAGGATGCATTTGAAGATGTCAGTTTAAAGCAGTGGTTCCCAAACTAAAAATAGGGCACTCTTTGTTGGGTGTGCAGTGAACCTAAGTTGCATTGACCATTTGACTTGTCAAACACAGATGTAACTAATAACATTAATAACTACTGAATTGCACTGCAGTAATTGATGGAGCAGAGCCATCGTTAATGTTAATAGTTACACCTGTGATTTTCCTGCAATGACACATTAAAATGTCCTGCTGTGGATAAGTCTGATTAATTTAGTAATGATAAAGAAATGAGACTAGTGCGGCTAGCAAGATTTATTCAAAAAGAAAAATACTGGTAAAAAAGAAGAAAAAAAACCTGTGGATACAACAAGTCTCAGGTGTGTGCAGGAGAAGTATCAAAAAGGTAAAGACGATACCCCTCAGAAATGTCCACATACTATAAAAGTCCACACACTATAAAAGTCAGTAAATCAGTTTTTATGTGAAATATCCAGCAGCAAGAAAGGAATGTCTACAGACTGAATGTAAAAAAAAATATCTGTATCTGCATTGTTGTATCTAAATAAATCCAAATTTACTTCACCGAGTTAACACAAAACATATGTTCTGACTTACCTCTAGTGGTGTCTAGCCATGCTGATAGTTTTTGTTTTATTTGTCCATATTTTGAGAAGTCTGTCTCAAAGTTTTCTGCTTCTCCTTGCATTTGTAAAACTTCCTTCTGAAGAAATAGTCCCCCATGAAAACTTTGGATTAACCGTGACGTCCCACTTTCACTGTATTTGGTTGGAGACCAGAAATATCAGACAGATATCTCAAAATCTCAGCATTTAAACCCAAAACTGTCCAAATACAACTACAGATAAATGAAAAATATGAATAGAATTAAAAAGCACAATGCACACAGAGGTGAAAAACTCTTGTAATCAGACTATTGTGATGCATGTAAACACATTATCCTGATTTTTCACAGTAATCTGCTTTCATATGTGCATGCAGTTTGTCACAGGTGTTGCTTCACCTCTGTGGTTATTTTTTTTTTTTTCAGTCTGTAGGTTTACGATGTTCAGTTAAGTGTCAGTCCATGTGTGAGCTTCACTTCACTGCCACTGATGCAGTTTGGTGGCATGCGTTTCCTTGTTAAATTCTCCTGCCTTGTTAAAAAACTTTTACAGCTTTTGCGACCAACTCTCCTACACTTGAACCATCAACCGCTCAGCTGTTTACACTTTATTTGCCTCACATTGCTTTGAAAACTCATAAAGGTGGAGACTGTCAGAGCTCTTTAAACACTGACACTCACCGCTAATCACAACTCCACTTAATATGGCTCACCTGCCTGGCCGCCATTGTTTTTGTGATTTTTTTTTTTTTTTTAATTTTTTTTTTAGTTTCTTCAGATGTGATCCTTCTTTAATTAAGTTTTTTCCATTCTTCTGTCCACCCCCCGCATGTGCACGAGCCCACGTGTCGGCCTGCATGTGTCTAATCTGCTGCATGAGACGTCTGCCAGTGACAGCTCTCAGTAGGAAGGAACTGTCACACATGGTTCACATTAATGTCACCCTTAATACACATGACAAAACTAAATGCTCTTAACTCCTAATGGAAAACAGCAGCAGCCCCCCGACACACACACACACACACACCACCAAAACCCAGAAATAAGAGCTCCTCTTACACTTATTCTACACACACACACACACATACACAGAAGGTAAAAATCTAATGCCCTGCCAAACCTCACTTCAACTTTTATTCCCCTAATAACCTAAAATGTGACTCCCAAAGCAGCCCAGTAGAGGCATAATAAGAAGCAGCTTTGTGAGGAAGACTGTTAAAATCCAGGAGAACAGAAAGAGTTCAGAAAGAGGAACAGTCTTCAGTTATTTGATAATCTTATCTGAGTGCAAATAGAGTGACTTTGTCATTGTGAGATCATCCCTTGCACCACTGGACCTACCTGTCGTTCTGAAAGGAAGACTTGATTGAAGGAGAGCTGAAATTACAACTTAAGTCTGTTTTAGGCTCATTAATCACCACCAAAAATTACCTCATTTAGATCATTTATGCTGAAGCAGCATGCATAAATGTTGGTAGGTGTGTGTCCAAGTGGGAGTTTTGAATGTATCAGTGATCAGTGTAGAGATAACTAAATATGCTTACAGCTGTGATATTTTCCCCTCAGGTGAATACATCGAGAAGATGTGGTCAGCGCAGGACAAATCTGATATAAAAGGTACAGAATGCAGAAATATTCCTTATATTCCAGTTATACAATGTACTCATAAAATGTAGTAATGTTTGAGGGTCAGCTATGAGCCCTCAGTGACCAAATGATGGGGAATTGATCGCTTTTCCACTAACAAATGTGTTAGATGTTTGCTTTTGGAAAACTAAAGTGAAGGCTAATAGCATGGGCTAGTAGTTGGATGTAAGTTCACTGTGTGACAATGATGTAAAGTTAACAAATGTACTTTTTTTCCCCCATAAAATCAGATTTATTTAAAACTTGAACTGAACTGTTATGCATTTATAGTCTGCAGCTTCTGGGGCATCTCACTCCAACAGAGATGAACTGGGAAAGGCAAAGCTTTTGTAGTAGTTGCACACCAGTTAGTAATTGCTGTGTGTTCAGCTCACTATCAACTTTCTAAGACCTGTCAACTGTTTTAGATGTGAAATCTGCAGGGACATTAGGCTGCTTTCAGAGTTGAGAGCTGACTACAAAGCTTTTATTCTTCCACTCTTGAAGCTGTACGATGTTAAATGAAACAAACCCAAGCTGAGCCCTGACATTAAATGGAAATATTCTGGATGTCTTGCACATCACATTTCACAAAAGTTCAGAAACCTTGGGAACTCAACTATAAATCAAAAGTTCTGTGGGTTTAAATGGCACAGTACATGACTTTAAGAAGATGTAAAGCTCAACTGGTAGGTACAGCAGGTTAAAAGGTTAAAGGCTCAAAAAGCTCTTCAGATGTACAGTATAATAACACAAACCTGTGTGTGTGTGTATGTGTGTGTGTGTGTGTTTGTTGACACAGTGGAGAGGGATTTGGACCTGAGCATCCTCAGTCAGCGTCTTCCCTCTCTCTTACCCTCTCCCACCCATTTGGGCAGCCTGGGCGGCCCTGGAGCTCTTCCCATCAAGAGTAGCCTCGGGGACACCCCGACTTCCACCCAGCCTCACTGTCTGCCTCACCCCACCGGCCAGCACCACCCCAGTCCTCCACTGCGTCCCCAGGCTCCACCGCTCCTGGGCCACAGCGGGCTCCTGTCCCCCCAGCTCTCCCCTCAGCTCGTGCGCCAGCAGCTCGCCATGGCCCACCTCATCAACCAGCAGCTGGCCGTCAGCCGCCTGCTTGCCCACCAGCACCCACAGGGGGTCAACCAGCAGTTCCTCAACCATCCGCCCATCGCACGGACCTGCAAGGGCCCCGGGGCCACTAATGAGCCTGGTCTCAACTGCTCAGGGGCCGAAGTCTCCTCTGACATTTACCAGCAAGTCAGGAACGAGCTGAAGAGAGCCAGCGTTTCCCAGGCTGTGTTTGCCCGCGTGGCTTTTAATCGCACACAGGTAAACTGAAATATTATCTTAATGTGGATCAAAAACTATCCCACATAACATGATAATATTTTCCTATATGTTAGTAACTCTCTGTGTGTGTGTCTGGCTGCAGGGTTTGCTGTCAGAGATCCTTCGTAAGGAAGAGGATCCTCGCTCGGCGTCACAGTCGCTGCTGGTCAACCTGAAGGCCATGCAGAACTTCCTCAACCTGCCGGAGGGTGAGCGAGACCGCATCTACCAGGAGGAGAGAGAGAGGACCACTAACACCAACCACAATCACACCACCAACATCATCCCCAACACCAACACACAGAGACACACACAGGTATAATGTTCCACTCTTTATTTTTGTAATAATACTGCAGGTCACCAAACTTATATCAACTGCAAATCTGACAAAAGGGAAATTGTTGAAACTGTTGAAAGTGCTATTTTTCATCTAAGTGTAACGTTACCAGGAAAGCCTCCACTGAGTTTCATCTCAGTTTTTGTGTGCCCCTCTGTGCAGACTAAGTGCAGCATGTCTGGTGCAGAGCTGCCGTTGAAGCTGGACTCCCTGGTGAACATCACGTCAGGGATCTATGAGGAGATCCAGCAGGAGATGAAGAGGGCAAAGGTGTCCCAAGCTCTGTTTGCCAAAGTGGCTGCCAATAAAAGTCAGGTCAGAAAAGAAACCACTATTTCTAACAGCTTAAAGATGCACTGCTTGATTTTTCTTTTTTTTTTGTTACAGCACCTTACCGTAACTACACTCTCAAATCCGAAAATGTCCTCTCAGCTCACTGTTGTGAAAACGAAAAGTACACGTTGCTATGTGGGTGGGCTGCAAAAAACACACAAGCCTAAACTTGCTTTAAGATAGGAGCTAACGCATACAAATATGCTGTTTGTTGAATGAATGTACAAGACAGGAGCTAAAGCAAACAACAGGACTTAATGTTTTTTAGTTGATGTTGATGTGGGACTGCACAAAAAAATTGAATGACTGATCACGATACTCAACAAGAACACACAAAAAGTCGCTGCACCCTTGTGTGTGTCTGCTGCCTCCCTGGTTTCCTGTTGCACTCTCATCACATACTCATATCATCTCCTGTCTCAGGCTTATCTCCAAGGTGCTCCGAATTTAAGCACATCTTGTTTTTCAACTGATCATCTAAACTGTCGTAGCTTCCAGGACAGTTCAGGACGAGGTCATGATCTGTCTAGCAGTCAAACTAGATGATCCATTTTGACAGGCACAAAGCCAGATTCTGTGTTGTTTTTTTAAAAAAAATATGATTACCTCAGATCTCAAATTGTGCAAAAGACATGTAGTGTGTACCACAAATATAGAGATGTATAGCAAAAGGTTAAATAAAAGGTGGTCAACTACAGTCTGACCTGTGTTCTCATTGAAATGATCATCTAAAAGAAATGTCCACTGTGCACAAAAATGTCCGTTTTTCTCCCCAAATTTCTATTTTTTAACCAACTCCTTCATCACCTTAAGAGCTGAACATTCCGCTGCTGTTTATGGTCTCGCTGACATGCTTAACAATGTTTTTAAAAGATAAGTTTGCGCACATGAAGCTCTTGTGATAAATACTTGTACACACAGTTCAGTTCCTAGGCGAGATTGATGATGTTTGAAGGAGCTGATGAGTGTGTAACAGGGAGGTGTGTGACTGTGTGTGTGGGCATGTAGGGTATCTGATTACCCGCTGTGGCATACCATCATGTCTCCATCCTCGGATAAACAATGCGGGCGATGGAGGGCGAGATCAAAGCACAGAGTGTACTGGAGGGAGAGAGAGAGAGAGAGAGAGAGAGAGAGGAAGAAGATGATTTCAAAACAAGTTTAAATGCCTTAAAATGTTTAACTAACTTCATGCAACTAATTCATTACCAAATATAGACAGAGAGGAGAGAGTTTAAAATGTGTGAGAGAAACAGAGAGACGCAGAAATCCGAAATGATAAAGCAGGAAACTGTGCGAGGGATGAGTGGAGGAACAGAAGGATGCAAGACGGAGGGAAAGATAGACAAGATGATGGAGGGATGATCACATTATTACCATTAATTTCCAGGCTGAAGGCTGCGCATAAACAACAGCTGGTGGCAGATCCTGGGTCAGCCTAGCAGAGATAATCCAATCTTCACACACACACACACACACACACACACACATACACACACACACACACACACACACACACACACACACACACACACACACTGCTCCCCTCAGACTTCTTCCTTCTGCTTTTTTCTTTTGTTTTCTCCTTTCAGGAAACAACTTTTATATTCTGTTCTGCTCTATTATAGGACTAAATAAACATTGTGTTTTAGTGTAGAATTTCAAATAACTTGGTGTCATTGCCAGTTAAATAAAAGAAAAACTTTTTTTCTCATCTTGCAGCTAACATTTTCTCAAATATGTCAAGTTCAGTAGTATTTGGTTGTTCATCAGGAGAACGTTTACTACCTTTCGCTGCTGACCAAGTCTCTTTTTCAGTACTTGCTGATGTTTCTTGCCGCGAAATCCTTCAGTTTCAGGAACATCAACAGGAATGATCTGTCTCTCTCTCTCTCTCTCTGTCTCTCTCTCTCTCAGGGTTGGCTGTGCGAGCTGCTCAGGTGGAAAGAAAGCCCGAGCCCTGAGAACCGCACGCTGTGGGAGAACCTGTGCACCATCCGGAGGTTCCTGGCGTTACCGCAGACCGACCGAGACCAGGTTTACGAAGACGAGTCAAGGCAGCAGCACAACGACAGGCTCCAAACCATCCTGCATATCCCAGACCAGCAGGTACAAACATTTTAGCCAGTACGCGGAGTTTAGTGCTCTTGTAGAATACACCAGAAAGCTTGTTTTTTTTTTTGTCCTTCTATAGTAAAAATACACAACCACTCTCAACCACAGCGCAGCCATGTGCAAGCAAAAAAAAACACAAAATCAAAGTGTTTTTACAAGTGAGAGAATGCGAAAAGCAGCGTGTGATTCTTTGGTGTACAGAAAAAAAAAAAAGTTTCCTCTGTTTCCCTCAGTCTGTCTGATCCCACCACCTGCTCCTCTCAGCAGCCTTCGTCTTTGTCATGTTTGTGTCCCATAAGTCATTGAAAATAGAAGTGGTAAATGACCAGCCCACACATTTCCTGCTAAACACTCCTCCATCCCACCCTCACCCTGAAACCAAAATGCTCGGCAGTCTGGCCTAACCTCAATATTATTCAGAACATACCCTGTAATTATTGAAGCAGAGAAAAAGGAATTGCCATTATCTTTATTTAGGTCCTTTAATTTTGATGGAGCACAGATTTATGGCGTTGGATTCCTGTGTTTGGGTGTGCTGGCCGACCCGCCCTGTTAATAAGCTCTAGTAGTATGGTTGTTTGTGTGATGAATTTGGGAGTTGAGCTTGCATGGTGGTGATGGAGGCTGGTCAATCACACTTCCGCTTGTACTACATTTCCCTTAATGATTCTGCAGAGGGACACTGACAAAGGAGCTGAGTGGTTCACTTATTACTGCGGTGATGAGAGTTTGATGTCTATATTGTAATTACACAGAATGATTACATAGACCGTGACAGAAATGCTGGATAAAACTGTTGAATCTCTACAAACACTTGATTTATTGAATCTTGAGAAATGAAGTGTCTGCACTTGTGGTTCTTTTTAAACCACGGTGATTTTTTTTTTTTTTTTTTTCATGTTGCACCCCAGATGCCCACCCACACAGCACACATACACGTACAACCTTCTCTGCAAAAAGCATAGATGTAAAATATGTGACAAACATGAACTATCAGGAGGGGGTCACAAATCCAGCAACACTATATACAACACTCTATAAAGAGCAACTTTATTATCAGACCAGCACATTTCAGCTTGTGGCCTTCAACAGGGTCAGTATACAACACTCTACAGAGAACATTTAAATAGCATTTATATTAAAACATAACTATCATCAGTTCTAAGTGAAATATGTGCCTTCCCTCAATCAAAAAAAACAGCTGTTTTGCTATGTTGTTGTGCAGATTTGCAGATAATATTGAACTTAAAATACACAATGACAGGATGCTAAATGTTTAAATGTATGTAGTTTTGTTTAAAAGTAAAATTAGAGTAATTTGTCATTATTCAAAGACAAAAAAGTATTTAGTATCGCAACAATGGTGCATTGCACTTTATTGCAGGATCTGAAAGCTTTTTCCTGCAGATGAGGCATTCTGTTATGTTTAACAGTGATTTTTAATCTGTTTCTTCCCTTCGGCCATGTTTGAAAACATCATATAAAACTGTAGTTGATTTAATTTATCCTTCTTTTATCATGTGGTTCATCATCATCATCATTGTCAGTTATAAAATTATCTTTTCTATGTGCAGATGTTTAGAACAGCAATCAACTAATTAAAAACAGAAAAGGGGAAAATCACTTAAAATTTTAATAAGTGCAACAAGAAAAAAATATATATATATATAATAAAATATCCAACAGTAATAATGGTTGAAGAATGAATTACAAAGAAAAATGTTACAGAGGTGGAATGTGTTGTTTGTTGTGCACAGATGTGCAAAATTCAAAGTAGTGGAAAATGTGATTCCATTTTTTATGCTCATTTGAGGTCCCCATGGCGGCCCCAACTGATCATTTAGTTTGTTTTGCGACAAGCCAGCTAAGCCACATTCTTTTTGAAACAAAAAGTAAAAATATCCAACAAACAAGACCATTACCAAGAAGACGGAAGGCTTCTACCAACCTCACCAGTATGTTTTAAACTGTGTACATAACAGAGGTGCTGTGGGAATATGTGAGTAAAAACCGAGTCCAACATAGTCAGCATCTTTACTGTAGCAAAGACAGCAGGGCACGGGGAGACAGGAAGCAGGAAGGAAACATTTTATCAGAAATACAGTGCTTCACATCATTCTGAGGTATTATAATTTATGACACTGACCATGTTTATTCATTAAAAAAATCTAAACTCTTTCAATTGCATCTTACAGTCTTCACCAGCAGATGGATGCATAGAAATGACTCATTTGTCATCTTAACTTGAATATGGCCTTGAATATGAACAGGTGTTCATATGTAACCTTAACACTAACTGACTAAACTCCATCCACTGATGAAGACCATGAGATGAGGATAAAAGCCCTGAAAAAGCTAGTACAGTAAGAAGGCCTTGAGTTTTTTAGTTTTTCAATCCATCTCCAAGGTTAAGAGTGAACTTTACTTACTTTGCAGTAAGTAATATCGTTACAAAGATCTATTTGTCTTATATAAATCTATTATATTTTTTAACAGGCTCTCCACAGACCCCTGCCACCTCTGACAACCCCATCCCCGATTCATGAGGACCCAAAGTCCATCCCCTTGCCGGTCTTGCAAGGCTCAGAGGACGGTTCTCAGCGAGGGATGAGCCCTGGCCTCGGAGGACCAAAGAAGGCCCGCTCGCGGACACGGATTTCCCTGGAGGCACTGGGAATCCTGCAAAGCTTTATTGGCGACGTGGGGCTCTACCCCGACCAGGAAGCCATCCACACCCTGTCAGCCCAGCTGGATCTGCCCAAGCACACCATCGTCAAGTTCTTCCAGAACCAGCGCTACAATGTCAAGCATCATAGCCATGCCAGAGAGTCTGGCCCGGGGGAGGACGACCGGGAGAGCTCGAGTCCCAGCGAGGGAGGCGTCTGCACGGTGGAGCTCCAAGGGGAAGAGGGGCTGTCTGCGTCCGAGGAGTCGAGCGATGACGGGAGAGGATCAGTGGGGGTGTTCAGAACAGAGGGAGAAGACAAAGAAGGAGGGAGAGATGTGGAAATGGAGGTAGAGAAGGAAGAAGGGGATGATGGGAAAGCCTCAGCACCAGCAACTTCCTCTCTGTCCCCATACAGCAGTCTTGACAGCCCCCACTCTGCAGAGCAGCAGAGATAACAGCAGACAAACAAGATGGAGAGATCATGATTAGATGGACGCAAAGGACACTATCAAACTGTGAAGCCCACACACAGATAACCTGTGTGTCACCCCATGTGAATACACACCCACATTATCATCACTATTGTCATCATCACCTTTACCAGAGCTGATGATCAGAGCTCGTTAATATCTGAAGAACTGTGGAACAAGTATTTATGTTAGGTTTGACTGAAAACAGATCTGAAGGTGATATCTTCAGATGCTGCCAGTATTTTTGGTTTGATGCTGCCTCTAGACAGTATTTTAGGACATTGAATACCACTTGTAAATTGCGTTTTCTGCATTAAAACAAGTTGAAGTAATCCCACCAAAATCCTCCAAAAAGTTTGATCCCTGCAGGCTTTAAAGGTGAAAGTAATTCTGAAATCCTTCATGCTGCACAATCCACTCTGCTCCGAAAACCAGGTTTGTTGAAGTACGACACACAGCTGTGTATTTAGCTTTTTCAAGATTCTGACAAAATGATGCATATCCATACTGATTATATGTATGGACGGAGGAGAAGTGGATCGTGCTGCAGGAGGGATTTGAGGAGTTTTTGTGGATGTTTTGTTGCTTTGTTTCCACCATGAAAATCTTTCAATGTTGGAATCCCTTCTAACTAACTAAATTCAGGCTCACCACAGCTTCAGTCACCTTTTTATTTATATGTTTTTGTTTATTATGTTTAGAGTGTATAATACTCAAAGCATAGATTTTGGGTGAGTTTCTTTTTAACACAGGGTGTGGCAGGTTATATTGTAGG
The DNA here is from genome assembly GCF_910596095.1 of Thunnus maccoyii. Classification (NCBI taxonomy): domain Eukaryota; kingdom Metazoa; phylum Chordata; class Actinopteri; order Scombriformes; family Scombridae; genus Thunnus; species Thunnus maccoyii. The sequence goes on from NC_056556.1 coordinate 10,605,710, forward strand.
AGTTACAGTAGGCTGACAGTATTGAATTTGACTTGTTCTCACAAAAAAAAAAACTGTGTTTGTGACCAAAAATACTCTAAGTGTGGCATTTGGCAGCTTTTGGGCTTCATTTTGTGGCTTTGTGTAGAGATATACACTCTTTTTGAGGAACATTTGAGTCATCTGACCTTCCATTGTGACTCACAAGATGTTACATGAAGGCCATTAAACAAACAAACCTGCAATTGTTGCCTTGTTGTTGCCCACATTTGCAGCAACAACAGTCTGAGAACATGCCAAATACCAAACTGTTTGGACTCTACTGTCAACGGTACAAACTCGCCCTACTGCAGCTGTTGAGGAAAATCTTTCCAAACGACACTGAAAAGATTTTTTTGGGTTAAATACTGGAATTAGATACAAATACACAGATAAAAACATACTGAAAGCTGCAGCCTGAGGGGAACTTCCATCAGATTAGAGGTAGAAACTGGCTCATATATGCCCTCTTGTTATAATGAGATGCAATCGTATTGGGACCAAGTATAAACATGCTGACACTAGGCAGTAGTACCTCATGAGAAGGTTGTTCACCTTTTGGAAATAAAGGCATGCAGGGCAATAACACTAGAACCTCCATCCAAACTGAAGCCAATGTTACATTCTGTGTTTTTTTTTTAGATATATAATTTATTGTCCCAGTGTCCTTCCCATGATGCTTTTGGAGGTTCCTGCATCATCTGAGCTCTATGTGAAACTCAGACACTTAAGCCTTTATGGACAATAAATCAACTTAATAATACCCTCCTATTAGTATTTATTACTAACTTTATATTTACTGAAATCTAAGTATTATTGTAATTATAGTTTTGCTATTATTTTCTTTGATATGACGACAAATGTTTTTGTAAATGTGACAAAAAAAGAGGACGAGTAGGTCTGAACTCAGTGTTACACATCTTAAGTTTTAAAGAATGGCTCTTATATTTACTATTTCTAATAACAGACTGGCAGAGAAATGACCCGAAATGCAGCAGTTTTGATGTAAATGTTGACAATCCACCTGCAAAAGTGAATCTGTCATCATATGTGGGATGCAACCACTGTCACTTACACTGTTTTGTGTAATTATTTTGTTTCACATAGGAACAGGGTATGAAAACTGATTATTTGCTTATTTCAGTTCAACAGTCATCTGTCCTGAATGGAGCGCACAAAGTTTGTTTCTGATTTGTTCCACTTTGATGTTTAACCATTGTTCTTTGATTCTGTTGTGGGCAGGACATGAAAGTCTGATAAAGATCTTTCAAAGTATTTGTGTGGAAAGTTTGCTCTTTGTGCCTTTTGAAAACCTCTGAAAGTGCATCAGCTCTTCAGAAAGTTAAAGCTGCTGTCAGTGTGCCATGGCACGGTGATAAATCCAACAGAAGTACCTGCATAAGGTGTGTGTCAAACAGATAGTGATTTACCCATTTTCAAGGTTTTTTCCTGTTGTAATTGTCACTGTCAGGCCTGCACGTCCTTGACACAGATGCCCAGTTGCTGCATGATATGGGTAAAGACAGAATTGTCCGTTTACCAGAAAAAGTTATTACATTTGTTTTTAGTTGCTACAGAGATAATCTCCAGGAGGTAAAACATCATGTTGGGAACAGTCTTCTTGAATCTGTTTTGACTATTGGTGTGGGAGCGCATCCTGTGTTTCCTTTATGCAATACTGTCTGAATTCAGTTAATTTAAATTAAATTCATCTGCTGATTGAAATTTTGTGCCATGCAGCTCAAGAGTACACCTACAGTACATACACTCTTATGTATTGTAATCGAAAAGTCCACACATAGGAAAGAGGAAAGCTTATTATGTAAAAGTATGCAAAAGAATAGTTGTCATTCCACACCTGATCTTTAGTCCTAACATACCTAAACTCCAACCACAAACATTATAAAAAGAACAGCTGTCAAATGCCAAGTCCATACCAGCCTAACCACAGACATATAATGTAAAAACAGTAGCTGTAAAATGCAAAAAGCACAGTGCAATTACATGGGTGGGGGATACAGACTTATTTTAGTCTATTTAAATCTCCTATACGACACATAATGTAACTCCTGAACACTGTATGTGAGATCAAAATGTATGAAGAAATGCACTCAGACTGGCTGTTACACAACAGAGGTGCTCTTGCTGTCTTGTTGAAATAAAAAAATAAACATATATAATATATATATACAATATATACCTAATATTCAAGACAAACAAAACTGATACAACATCAGTGTGACCAATACAATGTGTAATCAATTAAACTACCACATATCTGTTACACACTAGCTGCTGATAAGTGTCCTCTTCTCTCTGGGAATCATTAGAGGCATTAATTTACGAGTCCTGCCAACTCTGTGCAGCTTCACGTCGTCTTTACTTGCCAGAGCACCTGATAACGATTTGGAACAATTTAGCAACTGCCATGTGTGAAAGTCAAACTAATGGGCCTCTTTTTGTTTGTATCTCCATCTGTCAACTTCTTCTCTACGAGACAGTGAACACTTGCTGATTCCATGCGTGAAAAGTGAGACACAGCCACACTGTTAGGTTTGTAAGAGGAACCTTGTTGAACAGCAGTTTGTGTGATTTTTTTAGGTGAGTCTTCATCTCAAGTTGTGTACAAATTGTGTGTCTTTTGCTAAGATTTTAAGACCATCATCTAACCTCAAGCATGGCTTTACTTTACCTTAACCATCTATGAACAGGCATTTGATTTGTAGAGCTTTGGGGGGCAATAACATAAATAAAGTTAACAAATAGGTCAATTAACATTAGTAAATCATAGGCTGAGTGATGAAAAGTTATGGAAAAGTAATTGGATACTGATGGGACATACAGTATCAGTACGTTTTATATTGTTACTAAAAACTACTTATGTTGAAGAAAATCACAGCTAAAGCGTAAAATGTCCTGTGTGTGTGTGTGTGAGAGAGTTTTTTCCATGTTCATCGGGTTGTTTGAAGTGTGCTGAAAACTAATTGGAGATCATAGTTTACTCACATCTAATTTTACAACTGCATCAGTGACTGTTGGTACGGTCCACTGGATTTCTGCTCACACAGCTGGCTATTAGAGCCGTATGGCAGGCTGATAAAGGGCCATTAGAGGTGTGTGTGTGTGTGTTGTGGGATAGGGACGCAGGTGCTCCATGGGCTGATATTACCCAGGATGCTCAGGATGGGGGCGTAGGGGTTATGGAAGAGGGTAGGAGGCTCTCTGTGGAGCTCGCAAACACACCTGTGATCCCGTTAGCACGCTCACACACACTCACACACACTGTGTCATCCCCCCCCTAGCCCCTGCGCTGCAGCACGTTAATACACACTCTGATAAACAGGCTAATACTCGCAGCGGCAGCACTTTACACACCATTGAACGCAACACACGGTAATCAGTGAAGCCAACACGTGGCACGGTGTGTGTCTGTGTGTGATGTTTTGGAGACCTCTGTGTGTGTGTATTGCATTGCCATGTATGTAACAAACAGGGTACAGTGAAGCATTGCAACCTCATTAAGCGAGTGTGTGTGTGTGTGTGTGTGTGTGTGTGTGTGAGTGTCAATATGTGTGTTCGCATCATGCCTGTAGGGATATTTTAATGTTACTGTCTTCATACGTAAAGGAAAAGTCTGTATTTTTTTTCAAATCTTGTTTTCTTTTTCAATTTTTTCAATTTTTCAGACACCCGTCTTCATGCATCTTGGACAGATCAGATCTCAAAAAATCTTAGTATAAATGCATCCAAGAGGCTTTCAAGACAGACTGAAATTCAAGATGCATTATAGCAAGATATTGAAAAGGTGAAAATGCAGAGCTTTACATTTGGCAGCAGCTCAAACAGACAGAGTCACAGCAGGTTTGTTAGACAGATATACTGACACTTGTTTGATGTATTTGCAATAAAACCAAGAACATCACATAGCAGAAGAGGGAGAAGTTGTGGAGGATCCAGTAAAATGAATTATATCATGATTTATATGTTTATATCTTTTTTCTATCAATTTCTATCCTAATCTAGATCACTTGACACACTAGGACAATTTCATTAAAATACTGGAAATGTTGCTGTTATCAAAAGACAAACTCAAAATGTCTCATTGAATGTGTTTGCATTGTATTTTGCTTGCAAGTATTAAAGGTGCCGTATATTATCATCAACTACAAATGGAAACGCTAAACATCTACACTTCATGATACACACAGATGGTGAAAACACCCCTCAATCACCCAAAGATGAAACAAGTCAGAAAACAACCACATCACATCTCCTTCAAAAACAAACATTTAATTATGGTGGCTCTGTTGAATTAGTGGTGGACCGGCGGGTTTTGATGTGTGCCTCTAAATAGCGTGAGCTAGTAACATTTTTTTACACAAAGACATTCAAAGCAAATCCCTTTAAGAGGAAAATGAAAAACAATCAAAGACTAATAGGGCTTGAACTTCTAAAAGCCTGGATCATCTGATCATTTTATGTTCCATTTATAAAGTTAAAAGTTATAATTGTTGTAAATATTAAAAAAAAAAAAGCAATTTGCCAACTTGCCAGCAAGTAAATTTAAAGCTACATTAGAGTGTTCAGTCTCTGTTTTGGAACAACTTTAAGGATGGGCATCTTAATTTTGGTTGGCGCATTGTTTACTGTAATTGTTTCTCTGCAACTGATGAACTTCTGTCAAACTCAATCATGAGGGAAACTTTTCGTTTTTTCCTTGTTTCTTTCTGTAGACATTCAACTTGTCAGTTGCACTTAATAGACTACAGTGTATAGCTGGTGTGACAGGATTCTGGAAAGTTATGTGAAATGGTCTACAAAAAGCGGTCAGGCACAATCTGCTACTTAAGAAGCGGTCATAATGGGTTTGTGATCAAGTGGTTTGCTTCATATTTAACCCCATTTCAGAGAGTTGAGGTTCAAGGTCATTTTAACATATGGAGTCCCACAGGGGAGTGTTTTGGGTCCCTTGTTGTTTTTATTATATACACTCCGTGCACATTCATTTTGTATGAAGAGGCTCTTTGAAATGCCTGCATTCAACACACCACATTGTGTGGTGTGCTTTGAATTGGGAGGTGAGCAGGAGATAAAAGAAGAAAAGGGCACTGTAAGGTCCATTGTAGAAGGAGCCAGGAGGGAGACACCACATGAAGGAACCTCATTTCACCTGCTTGCAGTATCTGCTTGTGACAATAGATAGACAGTCCTGTCTCTTCATGAAAAACTGCTCATATTGTAAGAAATACATCCAACCAAGTAATGCAGGAAGCAGTGTAATCTTATAGAGCAGACAAAAGGAGGCCAATTCATGTGGTCGACATTGGTTTCCTTAAATATCTAATCACGACAATGCTGATTTTCCAACCTTGACCAAGCTCTATTAGTTGCCTAAACTTACACTTCAAACACAGTTCCAGACAAAAGTTTAACTATCATTTAAGTGACACAGAAAAAATATATTTCATCACAAAATATGCAAATTTGGACATCCATGTTTACCAAAGGTAAACTCTAAGTGAAAGCACAGTACAAATTTATTTTGCTTGAGCATTCGCTTGAGTATATATTGCAGCATCGTTCCTCTTAATGCATCCCTGAGCTTTGACCACAGCACAGACCTACTGATAGTCAATGAGCTATTAAGGCAATCTGTGGTTATGTAAGACAACATTGGCTTAATTCACGCTCTGTAAATAATTGTGTCATTGCACAGTGAGCTCGCTTCACCACCCAGGATTTCACACCATTTCCACCACTTCCAGCTTTGGTAATTTCCAAAAAACCCTCTCAACACACAGGCTGTGATGAAACCATCTTGTTAGGAGACACCATGTGACATTTTTATGCAGTTCTTGCAAATTTTTACCTTTTTTTACAATAGTAAAAATGACATGGATAACAGTAAACACATTAATATTAAACATAAATCTCATAAGTATTTGAATCAGTGCAGACTGAGAGCATCTTGTAGAAAATCAATAAGCATAAAACAGATCATTTCCACAATAGGTCAAAGGTGGACAACAGTGACTGGACAGACACAGCTAAATTCTTTACGCCTCTTTACACTAATATCAGTCTAACGCTAGTGTAAGCGATTGGATTCGTCGAGGAAGCACAGCTGGCTTGGTGGCTGTGGTCTCCCGACACCAGCTGCAGACTCTTGTGCAGAAATAGCCACCAGGTGTCTGGGATTTCACGCTCCTTCCCTCCTCCAATGGTTCCCACTGCAGCCTGCTGAAGCATTACTGGGTTGAATTAACACCAGCTGTTCCTCCACGGTGCCGCCATGGGCCCACAGCTCAGCACTGGTGCCTTGTCTCCCTCGCAGAAGACAGAACAGGGTGTGTTTGGATTCATTTCCAAGTTTACTTTGAGTCACGATTTTGTAACCTTTATTAGGTGAAGGGTGCAAGCTGTTCTCAATCTGAGGGCTCTCTCCTTGCAGACCAGCTAATCACAGTTGTTTCCACTCTGTTGACAGGTCATGGAAAATACTTCCAAGACAATTTAATCAAATATAATTGAGAATAAGATGTAAGATTAGAGGCATACTCATAACAATGCTTGTTCACCCAAATTATGAAAAGACACATTTTTTCACTTACCTCTGGTGGTGTCTCACCATGCAAATTTGTTTTCTGCCTCCATAAACTTACCAAACCTTAACCATAGAGGTGATTAGAAAATTAGAAAATGCTTTTTTTTAAAAACAGTGTTGGTTTTGTAAGGCAATGACAAATTAAATTACACTTGTTAAAATCTGGAGGGCACTGACAAACTGTATTTTCTTATTTAGTTTGGAGGACTTGTTGAATCTAAATTTCTATTCACCCCCACTTAAAACCTGGGAAAATAAACCCATCATGCATGGCTAAATACCATTATATGTTAGGCTAAAAGCTACCTTTAAATAGTCCTGATATTACAAGTGTGTATGCTGATCAGTGTTAGTTTGGTTGTGTTCTTAAAACAATTTACTCTAATCTACCCTATTGTGGATATGACACTGCAATATGATTGGCTGGTGGGGTGATGGAGTGTTGTTGCCAGACCAGACTCTCTCCTACATTCTCTTCTCCCTCCTTCCTTCATTATTTCCTTCTTCCTTCCTTTCCTCCCTCCTCTCTGTCTCTCCTCTATCTAATCACGAGTGTTTGAAGCTTAACTGGGATGTAAACAGAGAAAGGAAGTCTTTAGAGTCGTAATCACAATCTTAGATCAAGCACACACATCAATACATACACACACACATACAAGCATACACGCATAGTGGTGAATATAATATACGCATAGGCCTATATTATATTTAAAGAAACAAATATGCATACACATGGATATATGCTGGTGAGTTCATATACACAAATACATACACACACAAACAGTCGTCAGATCAGGCAGCACATACTTCCAGTCCAGTCTGCTAACAATTAGAACAGTTAGTGGTTCGGCATTGCCAGCCAGCCGCACAGCCTGTTTATAATGTGATCGAACACAAATGTCATAACAGTGAAGTTTTGAGACAATCAAGATGCATTATCAACATGACAGCTGAAAGTCAAAGAGAAGGTGAAGCAGATATATAATCGAGCCGGGAAACGATTACCATACCTATATGCACATTTACTGAATCCTCTGCCTGTCAACCAAGCCAATGTTTCTTTCTTTGTTTCTATCTCACTGTTACACTTTCACATTGTTTCTCTCTACTTTGAAGGGAGTAAACATTAATATTTATCATCAGCTCCAGAGATTGGTTTGCAAGTTTGACACAGAGGAATTATAAGAGCCAAAAAACAGTGAGCCTAACTGAAAATAATTACCAGCATCCTGCCCCCTCTTGCTAATTCCCTGATCCTTCACATTGTTTTCTGATACTTAATCCATCATACACTCTTCAATCCATTGCGATCCCTTGTGATCATGCAACAGGAAAGTAATTAAAACTTTATTTATATAGCACTTTTCAAAACAGCAGTTGTAAAGAGCTTCACAGTTGATAATAAAAATGCGTAATAGTACACAGCATGAAAACAGCAAGTAAAGAAATACAATTTATAAGACGGAAACAGACACTCAGCAATAAAAACAATATAAACAAACAAAACAAGATTAAAAGACAAATAAAACCAATAGGAATTGTAGAGCAACAAACTTATAAAAATGCCAGCCTATACAAGTGGGTTTTTAAAAGTTTTTTTTAAATGTGGTACTGACTCATCTGACCTGACAGTGAGGGGGAGGCGATTCCATAGTTTTGGAGCTAAAATGGTAAAAGCACGGTCCCCCTTTTTGTTTTGAGTCTGGACCGTGGGACACGTAAGAGCAATTGGTCAGAAGATCTGAGTAATCTTGGTGCAGAGTAGTGGGTTATAAGTTCAGACATATAAGAGGGTGCCAAGACATGGAGGGCTTTGAATGTGATCAGGAGGATCTTGAACTGAATTCTGAAGCGTATAGGAAGCCAATGTAAATGCCAGAATGGGGGTAATATGCTCTTTTTGTTTCATGTTTGTCAAAAGTCTGGCTGCAGTGTTCTGAACCAGCTGAAGTCGGGCAATTGCGGATTTGCTTAAATAAGAAAACATGGAGTTGCAGTAATCCAGGCGGGAGGAGATAAAAGCATGGATGATTTGCTCTACGATGTTCTTAGGAAATGCTGAACTGATTTTGGCAAAATTTCTGAGTTGTAAAAAAACAAGACTGTACAAATTTCTTAATGTGATGGTCAAAAATCTGATTTTGATCAAACACAACACCAATATTTCTAGCAGATGGTTTTATATCTCCTGCTAAGTGCCTGAGGTATGGACTAATACTCCCTGAAACTTGGTCTGGACCAATGACCAAGATTTCTGTTTTGTCCATATTCAACTGTAAAAAAAAAAAAATCAGTGACATCCAATATTTGATAGCTGTAAGGCCACAGTGTAGAGTATCTAACAGACTCATGAGCCTTACAGACAGTTAAGTTCTTAATGCAAAGATTAAATGGGAAACGGACATTGACTATGCTTTTCAGGACTCTGAATGGAAGCTGATTGTAATAGCTCTCAATCATTCTCCTATAACAGTCGACACAAACTCTTACAGTTTAACCTCATACACAGGGTATACTTGACACCTCAGCACCTCCACAAGATAAGTAGTAGCAACTCAGAATATCGTCCAAGATGTAGGACTGAAACAGGGACTCTTTTATATATGTTCTGGACATGTAGATGTCTGGAACAATACTGGAGATCTATCTATGGACATGGAAAAAATGGAGCGATGATCAGAATCTGCATTCATAAGCATATCATTAGTGACTTTCAGCAGAGCGGTTTCAGTACCATGCAGCTGGCGACAACCAACCAGATTGAAATGGGTCGAGAATGTCATTAGCTTCCACTATTTCCAGTTGTTGTTTAGCAACAGCCTCTTCAACCATTTTTGAGACAAAGGGTAATTTAGAGATTGGTCTGTAATTATGAGGGAGTGTTGGATCAAGACCAGCTTTCTTAAAAAGGGGCTGAATACAGGCTTGTTTGAAATAGTCTGGGAACAAACCGGAGGACAGAGACTCATTTACAATAGAGAGAAGACAAGGGGCAATGACTTCTAATACCTCTTTGAACAATCTGGGGGGTAGAGAGTCAAGACCACAGGAGGATAAGAGCATGTGTAGCACAATATCAACAGACTATTCAGGGAAATAGGGGTAAATTCGTGTGGAGGAGGCAATTGGCGAAGTTACATATGAGGTGGGAGGCGTTATAGAGGCTTTGATACCCTTAACTTTTGCAACAAAATAAGCTAAAAATTTATCATGGACAGAGGAGGCCGAAACAGTTGAAGGAGCAAGGCTTACAAGTCGATCAATGGTGCTAAACAGAACTCTAGAGTTATACATTTTTGCAGCTACGAGGTTTGTAAAATACATAAGGCTCTCTTTTTTGATTAATGAAGTATATGAAGACGATGACTCTTTTATATAAAGGAGGTGGACTTGTAGGTTAGTTTTCTTCCACCTTCGTTCTGCTCTTCCACATTCTCTTTTTAGTTGTATCCTCACTTACCCAAGGTGATGGATTTGACTGGCACCTTGACATTGCCCTAATGGGAGCAATGTAATCTAAAACTGATGAATGGAAAACATTAAACTGATCAACCAAGTCATTTACATCATGAAACTGAGTTAAGCTGCTACACTGAGAAAAGGTCCAGAGGTCAACAAAATCATTCAAATTCATCCACTGAGAGTATCCACTGCAAGTTTGGTGGAAGCTTGACTTTGTAGAACAAAATAAGCACGGTAAAGGTTAAATGCTCAGTGCTTAAATGATGTGGCCGCAGTATCATGTCACATTCAGGTGGAGAGAAGGTTCAGCTGCATCGGGACACAGCAGGAGAGCATTAACGGCTGCTGCTGGATTGAGCAGCTTTAACTGGATTAACCAGGGGAGGAGAGCTCGCAAGTGACTAAAATAAGGTTAGTGGGCATGAAAAGGAGTGTGTGTGTGTGTGTGTGTGTGTGTGTGTGTGTCATGACTCCTGGACCGGCCTTGCTTGTGCATGACTCTCTCAAAAACTCAGAAACACACACACACACACAACTATGTGATTTTATTTTCTAGAGGACGAACATAATAGGCCTTTTTCACGGGAGACATTTTGACATGTCACAGTAGGAGAAGCACAGGTGTAAATAATAAAATTAATGATGGCTGAATTCCATTTAGCTGCTTCAGTTTCAGGGTCCTGCTATTGTCAGTGTCTCTGTCGCACTGTCAGTGGCTCACTGGGACACTCAAATAGAGCAGGGCCATCGTTAACGTTATTAGTCACTACTATGACAAGTCAAAATGCCTGCTGTGAAAAAGGCCTATGGCTGAGCTAAGAAACACACTGACTGCACTCTTTTATTAGGGTTCTTATTAGTTTTCTCACATCTGCTCTCTTCAGAGACCATGGTCACTGTTTCACAGTGACGTCTAGCTCAGGAGTTCAGCTGATAAATGAAGTAATCCGCACAAAACAATGCCATGTTGCATATTTAATTCTAAACGTACCAAATTATTAATTCAAGTATCAATATTTAATATGCATCTGTATTCGTATAGCATAACAATTTAATTTTATTAAGTCCATAGGGAATTGCAGTATTCCTTTTGAACCAACTACTAGTTATGCTGTTAAGTCTTTATATTTGTGTTTTTTGTGTTTTTTCAGAAAGTATTTGACTGGATTAACAGAGATCTTTTAATAAATACACTGATTTATGTTAGGTTTCCATTCATCAATTAATTAATTGTCTTGTCATGATGCTATTATGGCACACTGTTGGTGTCATCTGGGAGGTGACTCGTTTTCAGTCAACTTTCAGATCTCTAATAGGTATTTTTTTCTGGGATTACTGTCCTATAGTCGACAGTGGATCGACAGTGATCCAGCTACATCTGTCTGTCCCGCTCTGTCTGTCCTCTTCGATCTCCCCAGTCGTCTGTCTTCCTGGCAGGCAAGCAGTCTATCCTACACAGGGACCGAAGCCTCCTCGGCAGACAGCGGCCCTAATTTCATTAATTATAAACCAATATGCTGCTGGCAGCCCCTCTGGAGAGGACTTTACCCAGCACTGGCATCTGTTCAGCGCAAACACAGCGAGGGATGCAGGGATGGAGGGAGGAGAAAACAAGGACATCTCTGACTCCCGCCATGGGTGAAGCATGGTGCTGTGCAGGGGAACGCATGGGGGAGGAGGGACGGGGGGGGACTGGTTGGTGGGGTTTAAAAGTTCGTGTTTCCAACATGGAAGCTTAAAGTAGCATTCCAAGACATTTTCATCCAAATAGGGAGAGTATGATCGGACCAAGTTTAGTTTAGGAAGAAGAAAACACCTTCTCAACTTCATTTCAAATTCATTTATTTAATGTAGATTACTGGAATTAACCCATGACCGCAGACTTTCCATATACTAAAGTTGTGAGGCTTTGGCACCAAGTTTTTATTTGTATTTCGATTGTCTTCAGAAGTACTGTGCAGTAAACCCCCCAAAATCGCAGCAGGACATCAAACCAAATTGTTACTTTATGATGTGCTGCGCTGCAAGAATTATGGTCCTTAATTTTTCTTGCTTCTTCTACACCTTTCTGTTTTTCACTGCTGACTCCTTGTGCAAGAAATCTTCTCCTAAATGCTTATCTGTGCATACTGTATGCCTGTGGGAAGCCACTGGCACTTTCCATTGTTTTCATTTGCCAAAATAGCAGTCGCTGACATTGCATATAGTGAAATGGCGGTTATTGTTTTGTGTTTGTTATAGTGATGTGATGGCACATTTTCCTCTTCAATCAGGATCAACATCACGGTTAGAAGTCACATTAAAGTCACATTTTAAATCACATTAAAAAACAATGTATTCCCATTAATCTATGGAGGAGAGAAAGCTTGGTGTTTTTGGACTCTATGCATGTGTGTGTTTCCACAATGTCCAGATAATTAAGACATCTAATCCTAATGACTGCAAGGTAGCACCCAACCACAGCATTACAGCATACTATGACAAAATGACCCTTGACCTTCCCTTTAATGCCACCAACAGGCCAATAAAAGAAAAAGAAACGAAGAAAGAAGGAAACAAAGAAACAGAATACACATAAACAGGCTGTTAATTGATACACCAGAATCACACACGCTGACACACAAACACACCCATGTGCATTCAAAGTGCAAAAGCATGTTACCAAAGTGGAAGCTGTTTACTCCCTCATCATTCATAAATTATACACATAAACACACACATTCACACACACATGCACAGGATCACAGACAGAAGGTTCTGTTTTATTCCTATAAACAGCAGGACAAAAAAATGATGAGTGATTATTAGCGTTGTTGTGTTTTCTGCGGATTAACACAAAGCAGTAATAGTGTAATTTGGATAAAAAAGAAAAAACAATTTGAAAAAACTATAAACACACAATATACCAAACTTCTGAAAAATTCTGACTCTTGATTTGTCATTATTTTCACCTAGTTATTGTTACGTGTTTGATGCTGTAGCTGCCAGGTCCCCATGCACTTCAAAAACAAACCCAACCGCAACGAGTGATGGGAAAAGGTGAGCTACTTCCTGTATCACAGAGCAGCTTTAATGTGATTTTCAGCTCTAATTAGAGTTAAGTCACTTAGTGTGTTGTAATGTTGTTTGGCTCACAGAGCAGCAGACGCCGTCCATCAGCCAAATGAAATATTAAACTGACCTACCGCTGGATGGTGTGTGTGTGTGTGTGTGCGTGCGCGCGCGTGTGTGTGTGTGGATTCATATGTGTAGTTGTGTCAGGAGACCTCCATAGCACACTATGTGTCCATTGCTGCCACATACAGTAAGCACACACACACACCACACAGACAGACAGACAAACACATACACACATTTCTGACCTACATTCACTATACACAAACAACAGGGTGTCAGGAGGGGCTGGGCAACAAATGAATGTGTGTGTGTATGTGTGTTGGGGTTGAAAATCTGCAGGTGCACTGGGCCGTGAATCTAATGCAAAATTAGTGTTATCTTGCTGCCAAATAATTCATGATCCCGCATCCGAAATGATAGCAGAAGGACTTGACTTGTCATCCCCTCGGTCTTTGTCACTCTCCCTCGTGAATGATGTTTTATTCAAAATGTCACATGAAGCAGAAACTAGTAAATAAGTACAGCTACAATTGGCAATTCTCTGGTTTGATCCCTAATGACTTTTAGGCCTGATTTCAGCAGCATACAGTGTGTAATGGAAAATGAGATCACCTCTATTTATATATATATATACAATAATACAATACAACAGTCATAGAAAACAGAGCTAAAACACTTTAAAAAGTTTAACAGTCAGGTTCTGGTACCATCAGCTCTTCTAGAGGTAAGGACCATCATTGTAGGCTCATCATCACGTCATGTATCAAAAATGAACTTTCAACCAGAGAGGGCAATGAAACTTTGCCCTTAAGCCTGGTATTTAGTTTCTCTTTAAAAAGCAACTTAACACCTCATTTTAGCTCGAACTAATCCAAAACATGCGTTAAAACCCAAACACATCTTGTTCCCGTCTTGTGGTGCAGTATTTTTCTCCCAGTAAGGAATGTCCAGTTGTCTCTGCACTTAAGTATTTGTCACTGTTAACTCTACTGTTGTCCTGTTGAGAGCTGCAAACAGACATGTGCTGCTTCCATGGCACGAGGTGCCACCGGTAGCCTGTTATTTTCAACCACTTTTCAACAGTTGCAAGTGTTAATGCAAGGATGAGAACCTTTTCCAGCTTCCCACATGCGATTGCGGTCAATTAGTATTCTTTGGAAAGCAAAGTAAAGCATGAGGTACTTCTACGAGACATCAAAACCCAACTCTTTGTGGTGGTAGATGGTGGAACTTAAGCAAACAGTAAATAGCTGGATTAAAAATCAGACAGAGAATATTATATACTAAGAGAGAATTTTACAACTCTGTAAAGTTGTCATGGTCACTACAAAGTAAGCTACCAGGCGTGTGTGATTGCATGCATTTGATTGGCCAATGCAGTGTGTTGCTGGATGATATTGCATTCCTTTGTGGCAAAAATTGAGTCATTTTCAGAGTGCTGCTGGGACGACCCAAATGACCTTCTACTTGAATCTACTCTTCAATTAGAAAAGGTCAGTGAAACAATGCTTTTCAGTTCAGTTTTAGGTAATTACAACAAATCATTCCTCCTCTGTCATCTAGTCATATACTGTGGGTCAATAGTCAATAAGGAAGTAACATTAGACTGATAGAACATCCTGATCCTTTTTGAGAGAACAATCAGGAACTCCACCCCTGATAATAATGATAATAACCATTACCAGTTAAGCTCCAAGATCAAATAATCCAATGACTAGTGTAGTGGGAGCCACATAATTATCTCCAGCTGGACTGACTTCATGTCAAAGAACCTGACTTGATGGGTGGGTGCAGTGACATCACAATTTTGTACCTGCTATGTTCAATAAAGGAACTACAAGAGGTAAAAGAAAACAGCAAGGAGAGTTGGCTTCACTTTTAGCTCTCTGGCCAGAGACCAGTTGACTGTGTTTACTCTATTATAGGTCAGTGTGTGTGCACACCCACTAACTATAGCCAGGGCCCCAGCACATAAAACCCTAAATAATATGTCTACATTTAGAGAAATCATCGGGTGTTGCTGTGGAATGCAACACCATTGTGGTGAAGCATTTTCACAAAAGAACAAACAGAAAGCCAGAGGAGAGATGATATATTGTAGTTATATAGATATGATGCAATGTCACCGACACATGTTTATAGACTCTAGTTGTCTATGTGACTGCCAGTAATGCATGTAGTGTAATGTCATGTAGTGTATGTCTACACATCCACTGCTTTTTAAATGTTGTTGCTTCTCTGATAAGAACAGCTTTGGAGGAAACACTAAACACTAATTTTATATTCTTAGATACCACTGGGATACCAATTGGAGAATAAAATCTGTCAATTTGATTAGTAAAATGACAGATTGAGACAATGTCATTATTATAACATTATTTTTAAGCATCATTTAGCTTAATGGGCTAAATTAAGCATCAGTGAACGCTTAGAGAAAGACTCAGAGCATTATCTCCCTGGTTCTTTGAAATGTCACAGCAGCACAGGTGTAAACAATAAAATTAACGATGGCTGATTTACATCTAGCTGCTTCTGTTTCAGGCTCCTGGTATTGTGCATGCTGGCTCACTGTCACACAGAGCCATCGTTAATGTTTTTAATAACACCTGTGCTTCTCCTACTACTACTATATTATCATCCTCACTCTCTTTATTTTCTTTCTTACATCTGTGAAGTAACACCACACTCTGACCTGAAGTCTTGCAGGGTTTTAACTGGGTTTCATAGAGAACACTCACAAGACATCATACTGTATCTGAGCCATGCTACACTGCCATCTCTTGGGCACTGAGAAGATGGCATTTTGCCATACATACCAGCACATAAGGTTAAACAAAATTAAAAGAAGCAAAAACAGTATAGGATTGGACATTAACGGGAGAATAACTTTACAGGAGTTGGACTGACTAAACTAGACTCTTATGATTATGAAGGGGTTTTAGACTCTGGTGACACTTTCTATGATCACTATACAGTATCTACACTCTGACATGAGCTGGTTGGTCCAGTATGCAGCGCTGTTTGAACAATACTACATTTTAGATACAGTATGCAGACATGCACTTTGAGTCATAATTACATTACTTTACATAGTCAGATTGATCATTCAAATGTATTTTAACCAGTCAAAATACTGTTTAAGATAAAATAAATCACCTCTTAAATTCACAAATTAACACGTTACATCTAATTTGTTTTTTAATCTATAATTCTGTTTTTATGAGTCGGTTTGATAATTCAAGATATACAGGATAACTGAATATATCTCCTGAATAACATCTGGTTAACCAAAACTCCTCTGAGGATTCTACACGATAATGAAAAGAGTGTGGTCTTACTACTCAAAAACATACATAAATTATGCGGGTCATCTGGTCCACTGGCGTAAGGTTAAAAGGATCATTACTTTATTCATTTTCCCAGTGCAGCATTGAATGAATACTGGTGGGAATAAGTTGGATACGAGGCCTGGATGCTACGCAGGCTACATATAATCTTTGTTTTGTCGTGATCAACAAAAGTTGACAAGAAGCACAGCCAGTAGGAAAGCCTTCCTTCTCTGATAACCTAAACACACTCGCATGCAAAGACACACACGCATGATTGCACATCATGTTCACACTCAGAGCCACATGTCTTAGTTGATCATATTTGCCAGCGAAGTCCTATGATTATAACATAAACAAAATGGAGCACAAAGAGGGAGGTCTGAGCCCTGTAGTCACCTGAGTATTCACAGACATGAAGGTGTGTGTTTATGACTGTTTTCTTTTGCCCGCTCCCTGCTTGTAAGAAAACAGCTGACCTTGCTGTGCTCTGCCGGACTACAAAGTGATTTCATCTCAGTTCATATACAAGCTCTTTTGTTGAACCATCACATCTTGCTCGCCACCACCCCTCCACACCTCCCCCAGCAAACCCACTGCCATTTAGAATAACAGATGAATAAATGTACGAGGGGGAAAAACAGTAGACTGAAACCGCAGTGGAACTCAGTAATGGTCAGCCAGGCCCACCACGCCTCAGCAAATGTTTGTCCAAACCTGTTATTTCTGGCATTGTACTGTCTCAAAGAGATCATTTTATTCTCCGAGAGGAATGCAGCAGCTATAAATAGTCTAGAGATGAAGGAGGGGAAATCAGAGATTTGTAGAGTAATTACAGAGCCAGAGTCGAACCCTTCTGTTATGGCTCATTTTTCATCAACCTCTGTCTCCACGACTGTCTGACTGACTGACCAACTGAGGTAAAAGGGCCATTTTTCTCTGTGGGAAATGTGTGTCAGACCTGATATTTGACCTCGATTTCTTTTATATCTGTTCAGTAAATACTCATATGATATTTGTAACAGTCAAATGTTGTAAAAATTTGAGAAAGCAATGACAAATGATGACTAATACGGTGTGTGTCATTTTGGAAGGAAATGACGAACAACACAACATTAAAGCCCCTGAGAACTTGGCTTCAAATCTTGGGTATATTTTGATAACTTCAATGCATTTCTCACTTCAAACCAGTATGAAACGCATATAAAAATGCAAAAAATATAGAAATCTCTGAAGCAAAATAACCTTTGGCAGAAAATTGTGTGTTCATGTAGGACCCCATCATTCACAATAAGAAGCTGATTGAGAAAATAAGTTTTCAGGGCCTTTAAGTTTGGAGGACCTGTTGTCATATGTCACCTATCTTAGCACAAAGACTGGAAGCAGAGAGAAACTGCTGCCCCCGCTCTATCAAAAGCAAGAAAACACACTTTTTCGTTAAGTCCAAAAACCTGAACGTCAGACCCCTACTGTCACAAAACAAATGCTGTTCGCGAAACAGTCCAGACATTAACCATTGCCAACTTCTGGAGACACTGAGGCTAATTTACCTGAATTCTAATTTTGATAAAAAACATCCCAAGTGTTTGGCGTAGCCGCCTGGCCTGTTTGGGTCCTTTTCCTCAGCTCAAAGCTCACTTCAGAGCCCCATTACTCACATCCTGACATTTGAGATAAACAAGGAACATGACGAAATGACTGACTGGAAACAAAATTTTGTATTGAAACATGAAGTAAAGCTCAAGGGTTTGTGTCCATGTACAAAGACTTTTCACAATCTTGCTCTAAGAAAAAATGGCCCTAAGTACTGCCACTCACACAAGAGGAACATAATGATAATATAAAAAGAAATACACAATATTAACATGAAATCAAGCTAGAAACAAGTCAATACAAAGAGCAGAACTAAAAACTACTGGAACATAAACCCCTGAGACACATTGATAACTTAATCTCTTTTGTTTTAAGTGAAAACTCAAACAGTCAGGCAAGTTGCCCTGACAGCACTTGTGTCTTAAATCATCTTTGTGAGGCATAAAAGGACTTTTAGCTGGTAAATTGCTATAATTATCAAACATGCCCTTCTCATTTTGCACAGTCAGACCTCGTTGGCAAATTTACCCGGCAATTAAGAAAAGCTTTAAATGAATGACAAGTAATGGTGTGGCCTGCATTACTAAGATGAGGACAAACAATTTGGAGAAAAGAGGTTGCAATGACGGGAAATGTGCAAGACGGGCGGAGAGGGAATACTGTACACATCCTGAGCTTTTTGTCGAGGGTTTTAAAAGATGTATTCACAATAGTAAGAACGTGTTGTATGAAAACCTAAGAACAGTTTTACACATTGTTCATTCATTACTGATATTACCAGCTATCAGTCGGGCTCTTTTCTCTCAGTTGGAAACACTTTGTAGGCTTTGTACTGTCACTTTGTTGTGGTCTGAAGGAGGAGGAGGAAGAGGTGGGGGGCATAAGATGCAAATGACAGTGTTTCAGAGCACTCTGTCGCCAATCATAAAGAAATTACAGCTCTGTGAGTCTTGTACGCAACATCCAAAGCGGCTGCTTAAGGATCAGAGAAAAGTTGAAGCTCCAACTGGTTTACATGGATATATTGTACATGAATTCCTTGAGGCCTCTCTTGCCTGTGAAATGTCTCTGTCCATTAAGTCCCTATCTATTAATTATCAGTCCAAAGTAATCCAGGCACCCCTTTCCTAATGTTAGGAAGGAGGATCTCATAATCATAAGGGAACTGCCTCCAAAAATATACATATTAAATGGAAAAAAAAATCTTGCCAATTTAATTTATTTGGCCACAGGAAGATGATTTCAAGACAATTTTGACAGTTGTGGTTAATATTTGTGGGCCAGTTATTCCTATAATAACTGTAATTTCTGAATAAAATGGGTCAGTAAATGATTTTTAAAAATGTGCTGATTTTAGTAAAAAGGAAAACAGTTTGTAGTTGTAAACAGATCCTTAGATCCAATTTGCAAAAGCTTTGACATCACCAAATGTGTCAAGTTTGAAAAGCAGGAAACTAAGCCAACAAAGAAACATGCAAATATGTGAATACTTCCGAGGTCTAACTTTTAATAATCGGCTTTGATTTGATATACAGTACAACAAGAATAAAGACTGTCTGTAATAGAGAAATGGCGCCGTGGTGTGGGACGTTTATAATACTGCACACATCTGGCTCTTCACAAGACAGTTGAATTCTTTACTTCTTATATTTTCCATCCCTTTTATAAATATATACATGTGTGCAACCAGCATTGACCACAATTTAAGTTTAGACCTGTATTTCATATTTTATATTCAATATCAAAATCTAGTCAAGAACATGTTTCTGTCAGTTTGTAACATAATGCAGTAAATGAAGCTTAATTTACCTTTAGGCAAAATTTTTAATCTTTTTTTTAAAAGGACAATATTCTGTTGCCTGGTCCTTAAAACCATTTTTGGTTTTAAAATTATTTTTTACACAGCACTGCCTCTGGGTGGCCATGTCTCCACAGTTCAACTGCATGGAGCTTATACACGAGAGAAATTTTTGTGACCATGATGGCATTGCTTTGACCCTTTACTACAATAAATGTACAAGCTGTAAACACACAGTAATTAGAAATTTAATCTCCAAATGTGCCTTCATCAGCTCACAGATGTCTACTTTCTGGCAGGAAAGATGCCAAGGACAAAACAACAGTTGCAATTCAAGATTTCCACCAATTTTCTTATAGAAATTAGTGGAAATAATGGATTAAATGTTCAGCAATCATGTTATGGGACTGGGCATTCAGCAGATATCTAGGTTTACTAAAATATATCTGGAGATACAAACCACTGCTGGATAACAGGTAAAACGTAGCATTTTGCCTTATCCCCTAGAGCAGTGGTAGGCAAATGGCGGCTCATGGGCCAAATCCAGTCTTACAGCATAAACATTTGGCCCCTTGATGAAAGTTGAAGTTTAGAAAGCTTGTGAAAATCCCAGTGAATATATTTTTGTCACATCTAATAGCCTACTGCCCACAGATGATGAGAGGCATCAATAACATGGTTGCACCATGCTAGTTGAACAGTGCAAGGCGCTGAAATTAAGTCTAATTAACCCATCAGAAATTCACTTTTAATGGATGAATTCCAATTCAGTTTTAATTCCACAACTTTAGCCTATTTGGGCATAACAGATTTGTTCTTCACAAACACATTTAGGTGGCAGTCTAACAGAAATGGTGTGTTGATGCCATTTTTTTCTAAGGACACAACAACAGCACTTTCAATCAACCAGAAATCTCTTGTCTCTAAGTGCAACACCAAACATTTATTAACCAGGAAAAGTCTCACTGAGATTGAAAATCTCTTTTTCAAGAGGGACCTAGCCAAGACAGGCAGCAGCACAGTTAACAGGGTTGCAGACATAAAAAACATAACAATAAAATAATATTTTATAACATATTTGTGTATGTAGTGGTGGAAAAAGTACTCAGATCCTTTACTTAAGTACCAATACGACAATGTGAAAATACTCCATTACAAGTAAAAGTAAAATCCTACTTGAGTAAAAGTTAAATTAAATTAAAAGAAATAAATTAAACTAAACACGATGAACAAACTGAACAACCCCTGGAGAAAGCGGCCCATGGTTGAACCTGATGTTTGACCCCTGGTAGGCGGGGCACCGCGGGGTGAGTGTCGGCGTCCAGAGCGCCACACAGTCGGTGGAGGGAGGCAGGGGGAAGCACGGAGCAGAGCTGGAGGTTTTTAATCGACTATGGTTCATCTGGGATTGTAACCTGCATAAAACTTTTTTAAGGCGAAGACGTTGACCAGATAAATGTGGCTATGGAAGAAGAGAGCCAAAACGTGAGTGAGCTGCCAGTTAACTTATCGTTTGCTATCTTGCTAGCAAGACGCCTAAACTACGTAGTTAATTAAAACGTTGCGCTTAAGTATTTTTTATTTACTTTGAGATTAGTTAATCATATATTATAAAGTTATGAGCTGCTTTCATTTCACACTTCTCATCTCAATTTCTAAAAATCAGCCCAGAAAGAAAGTGCTAGCTTAGCTTGTGCAGCTAATGTTAAGTGGTTCAACCTGCTAAGTATTAACATCAGAAAAGCTGGGATTTTATTGAAATTTGCTGTGTGGCTAATTAAATACTGATGTTTGGTGATTAAGAAGCTTTTGCAAAACAGTTTGGAACTTTTTGGCAGAAAAAATATTCATGCTGATTCACATTGTTGTTAAAGCTACCCTCCAACTAAGCTGAAAAGGGTGCTAGCTAATATACTTTCTTGAATAAATGAAAGAATAATTAATTGAATTTTGTGTACAGTAAATTACACTATCCATTTTTGGTGGGATTTATTCAATTTTTCTTGGTGATTTGTATTCTTATGATTTATTAGATGTCACTGTTTACTCATCATTTTAATTTAATGTTACATTTGTAGTGAGTACAGTTAGCATTTAACTACTGTCCAACAAACATTAAGGCTCTAATGTGAAGGTGCAGCATTGAAATAAAATCAAAATTAAAATAGAGTGTACAATTAAAGGTGCTATAAGCAAGAATATCCCGGCCCATCCTGTCTTGCAATACCACTTTGTACCTCAAGAGGCGATAGTGAGTCATTGTAGTGTCCAGTCTGCCCTCAGACTAACATGAGAGGACGAAAAAGTAGTGCTGCCCCTTGCTACCGGCATCAATGGCGGAGATTTTTAGCCAGGCTAAAAGCTGTTGTAATCTAGGACCATTACTATGTCACTTTATGAAGTTTTGATATTTTTTCAGGCAGGAAAGTAACCATTTAGAAATAAATAGTGTTTGGGAGCCTCTAAGCGGCGCTTTTTCAAAACGTGAGTCGGTCTGGCAGTAAATGTACAGCACAGGCTACAGTGTGTCAGTTAATAAATGCCGTGTGGCTTCTCAAGACCAAGAAATGTCTCGTCTGTCCTTTCCCCAACTGCTGGAAAAGTGAAGGGGTTTAGCCCCGAAGTTAACAACAATGGGTTAGCCTAACCTGACGAGGCATAACAGAGAAATAGAGAACGGAGAAATGTCTGGCTGCTAACCACCACCACTGGCTCATATGCAAATAATGCATAGAAATGAAGGCTTAGCAGTTGTAACGACACCACAGTGGCTTATATTGTAGACAATTTTACCTTATTGAGGCTTTTCTCATGTTGTAAGAGTGATTTTATCTACTGGCTGCAGGTGTGTCAACTGTGTGTGACTTGACAGATTGAAGTTCTTACTGTTTATTATTTAGTTTGTTGGAACTTTAATGAAATGACAGAGTTGTTGAAGGTTTTGGTTTTTACACTTTCTTCAAAGACAAGCTTTTTTTTCTTTGCTTTGTTGTTCTTTTGTGCATAAAATGGCATTCAGTACTCTTCTAGTGGTAGGTTACTTCCTGGTGGGATAGTACAGCACTTCATCCCACGTTGCTGATAATATGTGTAAGAAGAAGAGTGTAGTTACCACTTGCTGGCCCAGAACCAGGCCACGTTACCTTGCATTTACGGTTGTTTTCTTTTTTCAAGTTGACATCCTGCTGTCCATCTCAGACCGGCAGCAGCTCCTCCACCCCTGATTTACCAACACCTGGAAACCACAGCAGCAGCAATAGTGACAGCCCGACCCACCACCTCCCCCGCCATGGCACTGTCATCCCCAATCGGATTTTTGTCGGGGGGATTGACTACAGGGTGAGAGCTACAAACTTGCAGGATTGACTCACATTTCTGATAGCCTACAAACATGCAGGTTTGGGTTTGTTGGGTTTGGTGGTTATTGCCACACATAGCTACTGCTGGCTGTAAATAATCTGAAATCTTATCAGCTACCAGTTTCTTTTGTGGCGAGGACACAGTCAAAAATGTGTGTCTGTGTCTGTGAAGGTTAATGAGAGCGACCTGCGACACGTCTTCTCACAGCATGGTGCAGTCAAAGAGGTGAAGATTGTGATAGATCGCTCAGGAATGTCAAAGGGGTGAGTTAATTTCATTTGCTTCCCCATATACAGTTAGTGACTAATGATGACCATGACTTTGAGTTTTATTCACAGATTTGACATTATTCACCTTTATATGTGAGAGAAGAATTGTTGAACATACAAAGTTGCTTTAACAGTACTGAAGCTCTGCAAAATCCCCTTTAGTGATGTAAAATGTGCATTTTCTGTTTTGCAGACATGTGATCAGTGATGTGGCTGCTTCTGTTTTTAAGAGCAGAATGTCACTGCTATGCAAACCATGATTGAGTAGCAAAATTATGGATGTATTAGGCATCATTTTATGCCCATTTGCACTTAATAAGCCTCACATATTTCATATCTTTGGAGACCTTGTGATCTTGACTGTGTTTAAAACTTCTTTGGGTTTAATCAGTGTTTTGGCAACATACAGAGAGCGATGTTTCTGTCTCTCTGAACAGATATGGGTTTGTTACATTTGAGTCCCAAGAAGATGCACTGAGAATCCTTCATGATGTAAGTAAAGCAGGACATAACTGTATAATGAAAATAAATTTTAACTACATTATTTATATGTAGCTAATCTACCAGGTTTAATTGTCTAATGTGATTTCTAAGGCCAATGGAATCTGTTTCAAAGACAAGAAGCTCAGCATTGGTCAGGCTATCCGCAAACGGCAACCTTCAGGACAAAGTAAGTCAACAGTCTGCTGCTGAACGACCTTTGACGAATGGCTCATGGCTCAATAAAATTAATAGCAGTTTGATAAGAAAATTCACTCACTATTTATGATGGTCTTTGCCACAGTTACAAGGTCCACTTTAATAAGGTACGTTTTTAGGACTAGCACTAAAAAGTAATTGAAAATGTTTTACATCAGGGCCACAATATGAACCCTGAATTGGATATTCTATAAGTCTATTTTCTAAGACATTTTTTGAAAGAAGTAAAAGATCCAGATTTACTGTTATGTGGTTTCTTTCTTTTCACAGCTAAAAGTGTCCCTTTGGCCGGCCCCAACCATGCCATGCCTCTGCCGATGTCTTGCGGGACCCTGCACCTGACCACCTCCACAGGCTATCCCTACACCTACCACAACGGAGTGGCCTACTTCCACTGCCCCAACACGAATCCTCCTGCCCAGCACTGGCCGGTCAGTTCTCGCTGATATCACATACACATAATGCACAAGATCCACTGTGTATATCAATATTAAATGACTGGACATTTAAAAACATGCTAGTCGCTTGAAATATTGCAGTTGTTGACATCAAAAATACTGTTGCACAAACATAATACACTTTTCTGTCTCACTTACCAGTTAGCGGTTCTTTCCACTTCTGTTTCTATCCGCCCATTTGAAAAGAGGCAATAATAAATACAAAAATAGAAGAAAAAAATTTGTCTTTCAAAAAATTTGGTTGGTAAAGTAGAAGGTTGCGAGTCAAGGGAGCACCAAGATGTAAAACCATGTTGGATGTTTTTGTGCTTCTTCTTGCAGCATACTCCTTCAGTGATGCTCCCTCAGTCCCATCAACCTGTCTACCAGCAACCAGCATATCACCAATACCAGGTCAGTTCCAGTGGAGATGGTAGCGATTAGCAGTTTACTGTTGCTTAATAGCAATTTTTATTAATGAATGAGAATAGCAGGTGGTTGAACTTTACGTAATAGTCTGCTCTATTTCTACCTCACTCCCTCTCCAGTGTGTCCCAAACCAGTATCAATGGAATGTCGTCCAGGTAGGTAAAATAAAGCTTTAAGTTCTTTTAAGTTGAGGAGAATTTGATAGATTGTTGATCTATTGTTAATGTCTATCTTGTCCAGTCACCGATGCCCTCCAGTCCAGTCGTTTACCCCCAGCAGTCAGAATATCTGTACCAGCCCACTGATGGAGGCTTTGTCCAGGACACTATGCCAGAGGTGCGGTGGTCGTTTAACTGCAGCTGCAGGGAGAATCTGTTCTCATGAGGAATTGCTTTTTTTAGTTTATGTCAATTTGTAAATTTTGCAGTTGGAATTATCAATTATCAGATGTAAAGTACGCTGGTTATGACCCCAGTTACACCTGGTATTAACATGCAATATGTATCTGGATACATTATCTGGGTAATGGCCTTTGCATTTACACATTTATTCATAAGAGTTCTCATTATCTTGATTCTGCACACTTTGTGATCAGATCTCAATAGGAACTTCTCAAACCACTCCTGCACTGTAGCATGATCCACTTCTCTGCTGTCCATCTGTGTGCTCAGTGTGTTATGAAACTGCTGATTGTGAATGTAGCCTCCTCTTCTGCTTGCTCTGATGATGTGTAACAGTTCACATAAATACATATAAAATCAAAATGCGTTTCATTGAGGCTCTGCTGGTTATGTGAGTGTCTAGTGGAGCTCACTTTGGCGTGTTCTCATAATTTTGCAGTATGTAGAGCCCTCGGTGCAGCAGGTTTACTCTGTGTATCCTCAGAGAACAGAGGGAATGACACCCATTGTTCCGCAACGCGACCCTGGAAAGGTAATCAATGAAACAGCTGAAATAACTGATAACTTACAGTACAGTGCATGAATTTGCCTTAGTTAACTTACCAAATAGTGATGTACAGTCTCTGTACTGTACTACAACACCTTTACAAAGATGATGCCAAAGATGCATTTAACACAAAGCTTGTAATTGAATGATAATTAAGTAGGTAAGGAAAGTGACCAAACATACATTTTTATTTATCAAACTTTATCAAAGCAACATCAGACAAGCTTTGGCGTTCCTTAAAATAAATTGTAATGGGAAAATACACACTACTAACCTTTTTTACAGAAAAATGTAGAGAAAGAAGACTGAAGTTGTGTTTTGTTCAGCCTGCTGTTGGCACTGCTGTTTACTTAGTTTAAGAAATAATAATAAAAGTACGATGAAATCTAGCCATTTTATTAAAACACAAAAACATACTTTTGACAAAACAAACGTAACCATTCATTTTCAGTTGTCACATCAGCATTTTTGTCATGTTTGTATACTCTATTTCTACAAACCTTCACTGAGTCATAATGTCATCTTTTTCCCCACAGAATCGGATGTTTCCACACTCGCGGATCCACCTAAAGCCAAAGTACCGCCGCTACGCCCATCACAAGGACTATCACTGCCTGCCAGAAGCAACAGAGCCACTAGACGCCTCCATGCTTTACACAACCTCTTATGTAGGCTAAACCCACAGACAGCTTTTCAAGAGTTGTCGTGTTTCATGGGATTTCAGAGCCTCTTTCTTAAGATGATAATTTTGTCTGTCGCACCTGTTCCCACCAACTCTCCACAGCCAAGGTAAGCTTTCACCTTGTAGGCCTCACAGATGTTACGGAAAACTTGCAGCTCTCACCTGATAGTTTGATCCAGCTGGATGATTGAAGTTGAGTCCACATTACACTGGCTCACATTACATACTGTACATTACAGTTACAGTGGTTGCTCTTCACAAATTTTTCCTCAATTAACACACATAAACTTAGCAATAATATAAATCAAGCTTTCTCTGTAGTAGTTGTGACATAATACCTTGGAGGTGAATAAACCATACATTTGCTCTTGATTACAGCTAAAATTTAAGTACATTGTCCCACCAAAGTCTCAAACCTGAATTCTTTTGTTCAGCTTTTATCAGATAATACTCAATTTAGTCTTAAAACCTTACAAATTTACAATATTAAAAACAAAGTCACTTTGAATAATTCTATTTTTAAACCCGTACATCATTCCTAATAATAAAACATTCACTGAAACGTTGCTAAAAATCTGCAACAAACAGGAAGCTCAAATCTACCATCTCTCAATTTTGACTTGAACATAACTTGAACCCTTTCTTTGTTTCATAGCATTGTTACAACAGCATAAATCTCAGAAACCTCCACAGACACAAGTACCATGATGTATCTGAGAATACCAGAGATCTATTTTGTTTATTTATTACCATGTCAGCTTGTTCTCTTTCTACCTTACTGTACAATGGAGCAATGCTGTCCATCCTCAGTGTATCAGTGATCACATTTATATGTGGAAGGATATGAAAAAAATAAGCTAAGCTAATCAGGCTCACTGATTAGTGAAACAGGATGCTAAGAGTTAACAGTGGGGTAATCGGTGTTGGGACCCTGATCCACACTGATTGGTCCACAGCCAATTCATGTTAGAGCAGCGCCTAAAAACTATATTTTATATAGTTTTTCGATATGATGATGTGAAAAAATGTGGCGTGAAACCTTCTGCACTGATAATTTACAGCCACTAATAAATAGGCAGCTGTACCCTGCAGACTTGAATTGTAATGTTGAAACAGTACATGTTACAGCAACATGACCACAGTACTTTGTGTATATTCTATATAAAGCAGGCTGATTGTTTGGTGTATGTTGAAGTGCATATTTAGCCGTTTCTGACAGTAGGATTCATCCATGAATGAGTATAGTGGTTACTCAGGAGTTTTTTTATTTCAAAAATTATTATTTTATATTTGGAAGTTCGTGGAGGTTCACTAAAAACAAAAGTATGGAGGTAGTATTTAAAAAATTTGAGCAGGATTTTAAAGCTTGCAGGGTAAGCACAAGACAATTTAAGAGTGAGTGCCTCCAGAGAAACTTTATCTCTGTACTGTATTTGAGTGAGCACAAGGACTCCTGCAGCATGCTGTCTTCAAAGCTACTCACTCAGATTTGGAAGTTTTTTATTCTTCTTATGCAAAATTTGCAAAATCCACTGGATTTGACCTGGAAGCACTAAATGTAAAACAGGATTTTGATTACAGTTGTTTGAAAGCAACCTTTTACATTGTTCAAGTGCTCAGAATCTCAGAAAACAGAAGATTTGTTAGTGCAGATTCGGCATATATATTTGTTGCTGTTTGCTCTCAGAACTTGACTTTTTGATCTCAGCTTGAATTTGTTAGCTATGTCATTCATAAAGTTCATTAGAAATACATAATTGTGTACCTTGAAGGAGTAAGTAAGTAGGAAATATGTGTACAATAACTGATTTTAATTTTTGGAGAATTGTCTTTCTCTGGTGGCTATCCTTTGTTCCATTCCATTTGTCAGTGTAAATTAGTCGGTCTGTTACTTTTATAGTGTTATAAAAGTTCCTTTTGTGCTCCACTTCTGGACGTTATGTTGTTGAGTTCAAATGGCGTTTTAAAATATTAAACAGGCCTGCCTTAACCCTCTGGGTTCTGAGACATTTTCTTCCTATTACTGGTGCCTCGACTCTCTTAATAAACCGTATTAATATTTGTATAAATTCAGAAATATAAGCTAGAAGCAAGTATCGATATTGTTTTTTTCAGCACAACATGGGCTATTTGAATATGTATGCTGCAGTGATGTCACATGACATAAAAAGTTATAAAACCAAGAAGTCAAAAGAAAAAGTAAAATGGAATTTGAATTTCTCAACATTTTATCAATGTTCCTAAAAGTACCTAGAAGTCTGAAAATCTGCAGCAAGTACTGCAAACACATGTTTTGTGTTAACTAAATATACATATTTTTAGTTCAAATTGTTCCCAGTTCTTGAATGGAAATAAATGTTTCCTCTGGTGTAGTGGCTGTGTTTTACATTCATATGCATTTCAGATGACAGAGAGGAAAATACAGTTGACACTCTCGTCAGCTGCCTGTTTGAATGTTAGTGTTGCACCTTTCCAAAGCTGCCTGCATGTGATGTATTTCATGGATGCAGTGCCATAAAAGACCAGAGAGAGGGGCTCATTCATAGCAAACATTGGCAAGTTGCAGCATATGTTTCTTATCCCAACTGGGATAAATAGGATGAGCCAGTGCATGAAATGATTTGTTGTAGTTGCTCTGGTGCCAGATGAGTAAAAAACTTAAAACAATATGAACATTTTTTTAAACTGAATTTCTATAATGCCACAGCTGTAACAACAAAGGGAAAAGGCTTTATTTTGACTGCATGTACAAATAGACTATGCAGAGTAAATCAAGATGATTCTAAATGTGTTAAGTAATAAATATCTGCATAAATATCACATACTGTCAATGGGTACTTAAAAACATACATTCTGGTTACATTCTTGGTCTTACCCTATCCTATAGTGATATAGTTATACCAGAGAATATATTCATGTTTGATATTTGTTTACATTATTTTTCTTAATCATCAGCAAATGTCAAATAAGACCCAATATATATCAATTAAAATCAGAACTGACACATGACTTAATTATTAGTAACCCTGGTGCAAGAGAAAAATCAAACCTTTAGAGGTCCAAATGTCATAGTTTAAATATTTTGAGGTTGTGTAACCAACCATTGCAAATAAAAAACAATTTTAAAAAATGGCTAAAAGTGCACAAAAGCGTAAAGGACAGTCATCCCGACATATAAATGAATTTAGCTAGTTTGAATCCCGTGACCACTAGGGGCCCCCAATAAGGAAATTACACATAAATTCCTTTATTCTTTTGACATTCATTTTTGTTTTTTGCATTTATTTATTTCTTTTTATTCTGTACAACTATAATTTGCAGCTCCTCAAGTTTCCATGTACAGCTAATATACTTGTACAGTGTGGAGGTAAATGAGGGAAGTTACACTTAGGGCCCCAAAAACATGCTTGTTCCGGCCCTGACATATAGAATCTTTTTGAATGAAAAGCACACAAATAATGCCTGTTTTGCTGATTCTGTGATCAGTGACCCCCGGGGTCACTAGCACACTGTGGTGTTTTGATCAATAGTGATGAACTTGTGAAAACTGGACAACAATAACTCATCATCACACTGCTGCGTTGCTATACATAACGAGATTTGTGTTATAAAACCTATTCGGATGACAATACTTTATGCTGTGCCATCACACAGCTACTTAATATAAAAGGACAGCGGCACAGAGAGCATCTACTGAGCATCAGTGTGGCCCCCACTAAAAGAACAATGGGAAAGGTAAGCTCATTATGTGTTGTTACTGAAAATGCAAAATTTAAACATGCAGGCCTTGGCATGTAGCAGGAGTTGATTATTAATCAGTGCTTTATCAAACATTTGCAGATCATATTCTATGAGGACAGAAATTTCCAAGGTCGGCACCATGAGTGCATTAGCGACTGCACTGACCTGCTCCCCTACTTCAACCGCTGCAACTCCATCAAGGTGGAGAGCGGCTGTTTCATGGTGTACGAGAGACCTCACTACATGGGCCACCAGTTCTTCCTCCGCAGAGGAGAATACTCAGACAACCAGCGCATGATTGGCATCACTGAAAGCATCCGTTCCTGCCGTCTGATTCCTATGGTAAGCCTCGTTCAGCTGCTTTGAAGGAAGTGTCACAGCATGTATTGCTGTGTGAAAGAAATAGACTAGAGAAAAAAAGCTGTAATACATACGTTAAAACTGAATAATGTAAAAGAAGGAAAAGTAAAACAAAAGCAATTAAACACAATCTTAACAGTCAGTCCTACTACTACCTCTACATGAAAGCTTAGCTAGAGAAAGAGTATGTATGTATGTGCAAGAATATGCCAAAATACAGAAAATAAATGCAAGAGGATATGTAAGTAGGTTAACATTAATGTACTGTTTGTCTACACACACGATATATTAGTTCAGACACATATTGATACACAATTATTTTGTCTATTTGTGGCATGCATGCAACTTAAGTATGTGTGATCACTGTGATAAATAATTGCATGCTCTCCTTGAAGATTGTGAAAACCAGGTCTTTCAAACCTGAAATGCAATAAACTTGTGTTTCTAATCTGGTAAAACATTGCTGGTTATCACTGAACAAACTGCTGAAAGACGAAATGATAAACGGTACAGTATTGACAGTTTTTAGAAACAAAACTATGGGTGGAGACTAGTTTGAAGGGCTTGCTAATCCTCAACATCTGCAATAAAGAAGTAATGTGTTTGATAGAAATTCCCCAAAGCAAAAACATCATGTTGGTTAAACTCCACCTATCCAGCACTCTGTGCAGCTTAAAAGAAATCTTTTACTTTTAACCTGCAACAAGATAGGTGGGAATTAACCAAGTGGGTAGTTTTGACCTGCATTCTCTCTAATGGCCAGCAGGGGGCGACTCCACCGGCTCCAAAAAAATTGTATTGTATAGAAGAAGGAAAATGACCCTACTTCTCACTTGATTTACTATTTCAGTAAGCATTTTCCAATGAGTTTGTGGTCTCAATTTATGGTCCCATTCAGAGTAAAATAGACCATAAAGCAGGATATGCTTTAGGGCGTGGCTGCCTTGTGATTGACAAGTCGCTACCACGGCAGTGCATGAGGTGCTGTAGTTGGACCCTGAGGAGCTCCTTCCCAGCTCCACGCTCTCGTCCAAACACAGTCATTTCTCATCACTTCTGGCTCCAAAAGAAATATGGCAACGGCAAAATGGCAGTCCACAAACCAATGGGTGACGTCATGGTGGCCATGTTCATTATTTTTATAGTCTATGGAATTAACACTTAAGGACTATTCCTGTTGCATGTGTTCAGAATCACCCAAAATCATTTTTGCACACTATTAAGACAAAACTGTCTGACTAATAAATGTTGCTCTTCCTGCAGAACCGTGGCACCTTCAAGATCAGGCTGTATGAGCATCCAGACATGAGCGGCCAAATGCAGGAAGTGAGTGACGATTGCCCCAACATCCAGGACCGCCTGCGTATGTCTGACATCAACTCGTGCATTGTGGTTGATGGCCACTGGCTGCTGTACGACCAGCCCAACTACAGGGGCAGAAACTACTACCTGAGACCTGGCGAATACCGCAGATACAGCGACTGGGGTGGCGCCAGTCCAAGGATCGGCTCACTCAGGCGAATCACTGACCTCAACTAGAAGTCTTTTGAACCTTCTTCCTCTCTTTGTTCTCAATAAACATGCTGGGCTTTAACTGTGTGTGTTTCTGTATCCAAAACATTTTAATATAGTATGTTGCCATCATGAATTTGTTCTTTAACTCATCTTCGAGTGTCTT
Organism: Thunnus maccoyii; assembly: GCF_910596095.1. Classification (NCBI taxonomy): domain Eukaryota; kingdom Metazoa; phylum Chordata; class Actinopteri; order Scombriformes; family Scombridae; genus Thunnus; species Thunnus maccoyii. Next base: position 10,638,231 of record NC_056556.1, read on the forward strand.
TGAGTAAAATGTGAAATAATAATATTATTGCTTACAATAATTGTCTGGTCAATTTTGTAACCCATACTTCTTCCTCTACTTAAAAACTTAAACCATGAGACCTAAACTTGCACCAAAGCAAACCTTTCAACCTGTTGAACCCCTCAAACCAAAGAGCCTCAAGACAACAAAAAAGCAGGACAGTGTTATTTGGGTAGTTTTATTGACAATATTTCACATGAACAGTGTCTGGACATCAGCTTTGCTCACATAGTGATGCGTCTGATGGAGCCCACCCTAGGACTCATGCTTCCCCACTCACTGAACCTCCTGTATTCACCGGGGCGCACCAGGTACTGGCGACCCCTGTAATGGGGATGCTCATAGAAGATCCAGTAGCCTTCCTTCACGTTGCAGGAGTGGATGTCGTTGAGATGGAAGCGTTCGTACACGGAGGGGCAGTCATCAGTCAGCTCCATCATCTGGCCTCCGAACTCAGGGCGCTCGTAAATCATCATTTTGTGAGAACCTTGGTGCTGCAGAAAAGACAAGGTGATTCATTAGCTTCTAGACTGGTAAGGGATTATCAATAGAAACACCTATAAGGCCCACTGAAACTGTCTGAGTGAGGCTCACCATAGGGATCATACGGCAGGATCGCACACAGTCATTGAATCCCATCCAGCGCTGGTAGTCAGGATAGTCTCCCCTCCTCAGGAAGTACTGGTATCCCATGTAGTTGGGTCTCTCATAGACCATCCAGTCACCGCTGTCCACTCTGATGGAGTTGCAGCGGCTGAAGTGGGAATGCAGGTCGGAGCATTCGCTGCTGCACTCATAGGAGCGACCTTGGAAGTTTTTGTCCTCGTAGAAGATGATCTGGAAGCGGATCAGTTGAAGGGTATTTAGATCATTGTTGGTTCAAATAAAGGAAAATATGCATACTATACCACATGAAAAACTGCTTCCGGTTGACTGGTTTCGGTTGAGTAATCCATGCAGGTACGCAGAAGCGCAAAAGACACAGTAAAACAAGCAGCCTTACCTTACCCATTGTGTCGGCTAACCTTCGTCACACTGTAGCAGCAACCGTGGGCTCCATGCTGCCTTTATAACCCATGGATGACCTGTGTCATTGTGATTCAGGACAATGACCAGGCTCGTCAGCTTTTTCTCACAGAACATTTTTTTTGTATTTTGTGTGGTCAACAAAGCAAATCAGCTCTTTTCCTTTGAGCAGAGGACACTCTTTGAATTTGCTTTGGTTGTTGATGAAACACTCAGAGAATCTACAAAAAACTGAAAATATGAAATTATTATAATATGTAATGAGTTTATGTAATTCTAACTTCGGGTTTTGGCTACCGTAATTAGTAATGTGTGAAATTTGTAATTAGTAAAAGGTGAAACTCATATTTGTTTGTCCAAAGTTTATTTCATCATCTCAGATTTAAGTACAGTACCAGTCACACACTTTCTCATTCAAGTGAATGGGAAGGTGTGTGCAAACTTTAGTATCTTTACACAACAGAACATGCAACATTTTAAAATGTTAAATCCATTTTATCCTTCTTAATGCAGATGGTTGTGCAGATGATGTACACACTGCATGACCAAGGTTGTCAAATCTATTGCCTTATCCATTTCATTATTATTACACTGAAATAATAATTACATACATACATACATAATACATTAATACAACATTTTTAATTGAACATAGTAAAACCAATACTTCTGCATATTCTGAAATCCTGTGAAGTGAACACAACCACTGCTTTGCTTCTGCACATAGCAGCAGCTTTTATATGATTTACAATTCAGAGACCATTAGTTTCTTTATGTCAGCATTACAATTTGTTTCTACACGGTCACTAGTTTTTTTACAGTTTTGCTTTTGTTTGGCTCCAATCCCCCATATTGTGATATTCTCTATGGGCTCAGCTCTAGAATGTTATTTCAATACAGTCTGCACGTGACAGATTTTATACAGTAGAGCTGCTCAACTGAGAGCATCAAGTCTAAGCAGCTGTTAAACACGCTTGTATCAATATATTTAATTTGAATCTGGGTGTCATTCTGTCGGATGATGTATATTTAAATAGTTTGTGCTTTTACACATCAAACATCCATCAAAGAGTGATACGTTTGAGTATACTGTCAGTGCATGTTGTACACCATCAGTGGACATGTTTCAAAAAGCCAAGAACTGTAAAACACTCACATACTAATCATCTGTCATGAAGTATATCTGGAAATCACTGGTGCCATCACATGTTTAAAAATAGTATTCTATCATGTACACGCACGTGCATTTCTGCTGTGCAGTGTGCACTTAAAATACACTAACAGTGTACAACTGCAACATTATTATTATCAGGTTTATTATGATTATTTATTCTTTATACCTTGTTAAACTGTCTGAAAAAGATGTTATATTGTACCTGGTTCGTTTCCTGTCATTCTCTACTATCAACTGTGGAACAAAGCCATACAATTCCCCCTAAAAATACTAATAATTTTATATTTGATATATGTTAAATTCTCATTGTAAATACAATATGCATAAATTACTGTTTGGTTTAATCAAACCTCAACCAAGATTAAATAGTAACACTCCTGTCAAGTTCCTACTAAATTTCTTGATTTGTTTCAGACAAAAATTTTGATTCAGACAAAATCAAAAATGTGAAAATCTTTGGGAGACACCCAACTGAACATCGCTGCAGTGAATGTAAAATGTTAGTGCAGCAGCACAGTGTTACTGATTAAAGCTCATTGTAATGGGAAGCTCTCAGCTCATTGCTTTTTTCACAGTAATTGCAAAAATAGCAGCCTTTCAATTGCTTTAACAAAAATATAGGAAGTATTGGTAAATGTATACGTTATGCATTATGGGTTGTTTTTTGTTGTTTTTTTACAAGTTGTGTTTGAGGTTCTGCACAGATATCATCCTCTAATATAACTTACTTCACATTAGAAATTACCACAGACTGCATATATAGTCTCTCATTTCTGACAAAAAGTATTAAACAGGGATGAAATATAGGGTTACCTGCCCTCAGTGCTGTGTAGTCAGATATGGGTTGCTGTAAATTTTCTTTGTATACTTTATCCCAAATTGCACAACTGTTTTGTATTCTAGCCAAATTTTGGGCATTAGTGGATTCAAACATTTTCTAAATACCATACTTAACAGTTTCTGATTGAGTCTGTCATGTAATTGCATTTTGAAACATTTCACACAAATATGCAGCAGATCATTTTATTGTGCACATCACAGAGTAAGAGGTAAATTCACTGGCTGGATTGTACAGTACAACTGGAACTACATGCAAACAAAGCACAAATCACAGTTTCAGGATAAAAACAGGGGTCTTTTTTTGCTTCTCATTTTGACAACTTGCTAATATTCATAAAACAAAGCATCTGCAAAATGTATTAGCTGAATAAAAGTCATTAGACAGTTAAGACTCTGTGATGCGTCTGGTTGAAGTGAACTTCATATCGTCACGGCTCAACTCCCGGAGGTTCCTGTACTCTCCTGGCCTCAGATAAAACATCCTGCCCTCATAGTTTGGCTTCTCAAACATCAACCAGTAGCCCTCTATCACATTGCAGGATTGCAGATCACACATGTGGTAGCGATCCTGGATGGATTCACAGTCGTCAGTCAGTTCATGCATCTGGCCTTCAAAGTTCACTCTCTCGTAGATCCTCATCTTAAAAGGCCCCTTGTGCTGTAAAAGTACAAAATGTCAAAATGGAGTTACATATATGAAACATTTCTCATCAGACAGTTCCTCTACATCATTGACTGTCTTTGTCTCTCCTAGGTTGATAGTATCGTGCATATATTTACCACAGGGACAATGCGGCAGGACTTAATGCAGTCATTGAAGCCAATGGTGTTCTGATATTCAGGATACTCTCCTCGGGTCAGGAGGTACTGCTGGCCCATGTAGTTGGGTTGGTCATAGACCATGAATGTTCCGCTCTCCACCCTGCAGGAGCTGCATCGGCTCAGATGAGAGTCGATCTCAGAGCAGTCGCTGATGCACTCATACGAGCGGCCCTGGAAGTTTCTCTCCTCAAAGAAGATGATCTAGGGAGAAAGACACAGATTGGGTCCAACATTTGAAAACCTCCAGAGCTGCATATTCACGTGACTTCATTATCGTAAGAAATTGTAGTAACATAAATCACACTGTGTTGCATGGCAGATTTATGCAGTACAATATTTTGGACAATTTATAGCATAAAATTATGACATAGATTGAGGCAGTGTATATATATATTAGTTAGATTCTGTCTCATGCTCTGGCTGGTGCAGTCTGTATCCTTCATTACCTTTCCGCTCATGGTCACGCTATTTGATTTCTGTTGTTCTTCTCACTGGCGCGCTGCCTTTTATGCATCATGTGACATCGAAAGAATCTGCCCCTCAATTGTATGAAATAACTGAGTCAGCTTATCAGCATGGAAGTCCCTACTGTATTATACATCAAAGCCATGAACACTGCAATCAGTTAGATTAAACAGTAGTGGTATGGATTTGACAATGACAAAGCAAACTCTTTATGTTATCTCGTCAAGTGCTTTCGGAATTTATTGCAATACCTATGCATTTTGGAGTCATTATATTCATTATACAGTAGGACACATTAATGTTTACAGAGCAGTGTTGACATTTAGACTGAGACAAGATTAAATGCTTTGATATAAGGTTCTGCACATGAGGATCAGTATTGATGGTGTTCTCCATCTGCTCAAATAGTTTAGCTTGAATCTTTGTGACAATGTTTTTGTCCCAGTAGTTGCATGGCCTCTTAGTTATCTGTAGATATTCGTGTTGGCCAAAGGAAATATCCTCATTTTTTTACTTGTCTTTCCTTTTGTGTCACCATCAGGCCAAAATTCCCATTTGTATAAAATCTAACAGGCAGCTTGCTGTATTCTCTGAGCACATCGATGCTCCTCAGAGGATGAACCTTTCCCATTTTGGATACCCCATAGCTTTCCACTAGTGCCACCCTTAAGACAAAATGTCAGCTTTGCATCTAATAGGTAGATTGCAATGAATCATGCTCCCAAGAGAATAAACCTTGTGATGTCATGACCTATAATATGACATAGCCCTGGTAAGGCTCCAAGAATACAAAATTTGTCACTACAATGTTTGTTATTGTGGGTTTTAATGAACATTGTATCAGATGAGAGAACCAAAAACCAATCATGCCACCCAAATATATTCTGTAACTTAACATTTTTCACACAATGACTCTCAAAGTGATATGATATTCTCTTTAATATGAAGACCTTATGTTTTTAGTTTTGACAAAGATTAAATGCACACAAAATATGCATAATCATTATCTTTTAATCACAAATTTACAGGTGGCTTTACAATCTGTACAGTAATACAATATCCTCTATGCATAGACCCTCTTCAAAAGCAGAACTCATTTATAGGCCTTGAGGCTGCACCCAACTACTGTAGCTGATGAGTTTGTGTGAAACACTTTCTGCCTCTTATCACCTTTCTCCTGATTGGTAATATTTAATTGTCCATACTACATTTTTAGAATTGCATGGCCCATATTTGTTTTTACAATAATCCTATGATGAATAACATTTTTCTCACTATTCTTTTACATTTTTCTATATAGGTCTGTTTACCTTGATACATGCACCTAATACTACTACTTGAGAAGCCTAAATTCAAGATTCAGTTCTTAATCATTTATTTAAAAAAAAAAAAAACTTGATGCATATTAAACTATGGTTGTGTACCTCGAAGTAGAACCATGAGGTAGCTCTGATGAATTTCTATCATGCGTAATGCCTAAATGTTATTTTTGTGCTCACTAAATACTACAGCAGTGTATGAATTGCTTCGGGCAACCTGTCAATAGCAGCAGCATGCATTACATCATGAGGCACTGCTGAATTAGGAACAGGTGTAAAAATGGTGGGAAAGTCGAGCCACCCAAACATTCAGGATCAGTGTGCGATGAGTTGACTGTTCAGAGGATTTAACTATATATACTATATATATATACATACATAGACTTTGTAGCTATGATATTAACATAATTCAAATGTTTTCACAGCTTGCATCAAACTTTACTGTGAGTCATTCTCAAGGACATTCTTGCAACTGGAAAATCACTTTAAAAAGTTATTGTGAATGAAAAGCAGATTTTTTCAAGTTTTATGAATTATTTACAACAATATGTACCATGAAGTATATGCGCCAGCAAACCAGGCCCAATGAGAAAAAGTGGTGAGTTTATATATAAATATATATATAGGATTTCATATGGGAATTAAAGATTTAAATCTTACCTCTGACTAAATTGTAAAGCATGTAGTTTTACTCAATACAAAGAAAACAAAAGAGATACTTCAAAATATGATCTTTATTTTTGACCCACAGCTTCTTTAAAATACTGACAATCAGCATATATCCATGATGCGCCTGATGGAGCTGATTCTTGTCATGTTGCTCATTCCCATATCTCTGAGGTTCCTGTACTCTCCGGGTCTCACGTAGGTCATACGGCCTCTGTAGTTGGGCTGCTCAAACAGCAGCCAGTGGCCGTCCATCACGTTGCAGGACTGGCAGTCAGACATGTAATAGCGATCCTGGAGAGACTCGCAGTCCTCCATCAGCTCTTGCATCTTGCCTCCGAAGTTCTCCCTCTCATACATCCTGATCCTGAACTGTCCCCTGTGCTGTTGGAGGAAGACAAGACATGATATCAGTCTACTGATTCTCAACAATAGTTAAAAACAATGGAAAAGCATATGTAATTAAATATCTTACCATAGGGATCATACGGCAGGAGCGAACGGTGTCCATCATGGCCATTCCCATCATGCCCATCATGCTGCCCATGCGCTGGAAATCAGAGTACTCCCCTCTCCTCAGGAAGACCTGATTACCAACAAAGTTGGGGCGGTCATACACCACGAAGCACCCATTCTCCACCCTGCAGGAGTTGCAGCGGCTCAGGTGCATGTGGATGTCGGTGCAGTCACTGCTGCACTCATAGGAACGACCCTGGAAGTTCCTCTCCTCGTAGAAAATGATCTGCAGTGAAAAAACATACAGTTGTGAAATGACAATACCCACCAATACAGGACTTTAGAAAATGTATTATTTGGCTAGAAAAGTATTACTATGTATTTTACTCTATATACCCAATGAGAACCATTGCCTTGCACAACTGATTAATCAGTTGATTAATACTTTTACAGCAACAGCAAAAGGAGATAAATTTAAAAAATTAGAAAATTTAAGAAAACATAGGATGACTATTACCCTGCCCATGGTGATGGTTTGAGTTGTTGCTGCTGTTGCCAACCCAGCGCCGCTTTTATATTGACCGTCGGCCGCAGCACACCTTGCACACCTTTGTGTGAAACATCATGACTCATCACAAGGTTCACGTGGGCCGGCATTCAGTTTTTACAACAGACTCCAATAGTTATTATTGTATGTTGAATGTAGGTTGGGGTGGGAGGGGGGTGGGGGAGTGGAGGGGGTCATGTCAGGCCATACCAGAAGCAAAACACCACCCAAGTTATTCATACATTGAATTTTTAATTTTCAAATGATACAAGGCCAATGCTTTGTCGTTGTTGTTGTTGTTGTTGTCTTGTAGAATTCATTATGTATCTTACAATTTGTTGAATACCTTTAGTGTTACCATTAAGTTCAGTCTCATCCCTAGATCTGGTGATTCACACTACAGAAGGGATATTTAGTAAATAGTTGAACTTGCTGGAAGATAGCATAAAACACAATATTCTGTCAACAATAACTATTGCAGATTCTGATATATGGTAAAGACTGCCACACTATAGTGCTGCAGTGTGCCACAATATAGAGTGATGAGTCAAAGGTTTCAGCACAAGCCACGTGGAAACAGTGCGGCTGTGAAATGTATAAAAAGGGAAAGGGTCCACTGAAGCTGTACATCTGAGATTTGTTCACAAATATCATGACCATGGGCAGGGTAAGTGAAGCTTTCAAAATTAGAGAACATTTAACATTTTTAAATTGAAAATTCACTGCCCAATACAGTGGATTTTATATTGATAAATCAAACAAACATCAAACAAATATCTAATTTCTCTTAAAATATTTCTCATTGTTTTTTGCAGATCATTTTCTACGAGGACAGGAACTTCCAGGGTCGTTCCTATGAGACCAGCAATGACTGCCCTGAGCTGACCTCCTACCTGAGCAGGTGCAACTCCTGCAAGGTGGAGAGCGGCCTCTTCATGGTCTACGAGAAGCCAAACTTCATGGGTCATCAGATGCTGGTGAGGAGGGGCGAGTATCCAGACAACCAGCGTCTGATGGGAATGAGCATGAGCGACTGCATCAGATCCTCTCGCATGATCCCCATGGTAGGTGCACTAGTTTGATACACTCAGACGCATTGGGGCCTAGTTACACCAGAGATTACAAGAGTGAGATTCCTTTACCTTGTTGCAATTCTAGGCAATGCTAAAATGCTTCTGTAATAACAACACAAACTAGAAAAACTCTCAAACCTTTTAGTAATAATAATTAATTATAATTATAATTTTTATAAAAATAATTCTATAACACTGACTGAGCTAAAAGGGCAACCTCCTCCATGTTGGATGGCAGCTTGTTCTATTGGTCGACAGCACTAATTTATAAGTAAAGCAAATGCAAAAGTCTTGCACAAAAGGCTACATACAAATCTAAATAAGAATCAAGCATTAGCCTCATTCTTGACCTTGGGAAGATATCTGTAATAAAGTATTCTGAACTCAAGGCACACTAACAAGCATTTGAGTGCTTTCAACTGTATTTCAAAGCCTTCTTTGACACATTGAACTGTTCAGATGTCATTACACAAGCTAAGTACCAACTTTTGGTTGCATGATGACACCTGAGCAGGTACCATTAGTTGAAGGCTGTGAGATACAGTCATGGAAAAATTAGTTGTTGGACCTTGAGTTTAGAATATTTCATCACAATTTTCAGTTTGTTCAGACCACAGCAGTACAACGATTCTGCTCAGACTTTGGTGCAAATATGGCTGCCATAACTGTTATTTGTAGTAGCTCAAAATGGCAGAAATAAGTCCTACAAATGTTTTATGCACACATGCTTTATGTTTTTTAACACCTACAGCATTGTCCAGTTTAGTAAAATTGATATTTTAACAGCTTTGAAAAATGGCCCAGGCTTCAATAATTTTATTGTAACTGTTATTTATCCTGGGATAACAAAGTGATGACAGGATAATTATCTCTAATTATCTCAAAAGGTTGTTTTCTTGAGATGATGTGATAAAACCAAATCATTGCAACCATGGTTGTTGTTGGCTTCTGTATGCCAGTCTCATTACACAATTATATATTGTAAAAGCTCTAATGTGCAAATGTAAAAGTTGGGTTGAAATCTAAAATAATTTCTCTGCTGTTTCTTAATCAACAGCACAGAGGACCCTTCCGTATGAGGATCTATGAGAGGGAGAACTTCGGAGGCCAGATGCACGAGCTGGTGGACGACTGCGACAACATGATGGATCGTTTCCGCATGCCTGACTGCCAGTCCTGCCACGTGATGGACGGCCACTGGCTGCTGTTCGAGCAGCCCAACTTCAGAGGCAGGATGCTGTACCTGAGGCCAGGAGAGTACAGGAACTTCCAAGAGATGGGAATGAGCAACATGTCTAGGTTCAGCTCCATCAGGCGCATCATGGACTCCTGTTAGTTCAAACTCTAAATGTACTAGATGGAAAAATAAAGCAAGCTAAAATCTAACATTTCTGATGGCTGTCATTTTAGTACAAAACAAGCATTTTAAAAGAGTGAATTGTGACTCCTAGTGGTCAGGCCTGTGCAACTGTTCATTTCACTTAATGTTAGCAAACAGTTTTTAAAATTCCTAACTGGGTTTGAGAGTGAGCCATTGAAAAAAAAACACAGGAATTGTTATCAAGGGGCTAAAACCTACAAAACCACCAAATACATAAATAATGCATATCTGTTTCCACAATACAGATGACAATGAAAATGTTTCAGACTGAAAGCAAGAATGAACAAAGAGAAGAAGAAACAGACATAGAGGATAAGATAATAAAATGATGATAATAATAACAACAACAATAATAATAATGCCTTTAATTGTACTGTACATTTCATTTGCAGTGAATCTCAAATTGTTACAGTGTTAAAAACATAAAGAAATGTTATCAGCTCTCTGTTTTAGTCCAAAATGTTTGCTAGCAGGCAGGGCCAGCCCAAGCCTTTATGGGGCCCTGAGCAGAATTTGATTTGGGGGCCCCCAATCACCTCGGCACCTCCAAAATTGTTGACTATTGTCAATGCTTGATCATTTGCATGCTTACTATAAATCCAACACACCCATTATCAATTTTATTAGTTGTAGCTGTGTTGCTTACATCATACCAATGTCAGCCTGGCATGTTTTTACCCCTCTATGGTTTTTAATTTTAAAAGGTAGCAAACTCACAAGAGTGGTCTGGTGATGATTTGCACTTTAATATTATTCAAAGTGATACAGTACTATGTGGCATACTGAACATGGTGTACTGAAAAGTAACAAAACAAATCAGCAGATAATGCATTTACTGTAAACAAGTTAACCACTTTAATTACTTTTTGGTTTAAAGAATTGCAACATGCAAAAGTGCAGAACAACAGTCAACTACATTTAGAATCAAATAGCTTTGTTAAACAGAACCTCAATCAGTAAAGTTTCCTTCTTGTATAAAAAAATATATTCAAATGTACAGACAATATTAAATAAATACTTAAATAATGACATAAAATGAAGAGAGGAACCTGTAACAAGATAACAATCATGGTTCAAGAATAAAATATAAAGCTGCATAATTATTTTTGAACACTATGTACAGATGTGCAAAAGGTACAGAAAAATGAGAAAAAAATCCAAAATAAACTACTTAAATTCAGATATTTTTTATGATGAAAGCTCCAACCAACAAATTGTCAATTTCAATCATACAGTTGACTGTATAAACCTATAGTTTTCATTGGCCAGCCCGTTAGCATCATGTTGCGTTTTTGTATGATTATCACTGACATAATATATCACAAAGAAAGAAGATTTCAGGCTGTCTTGTGGGACATCTCAAGCGCTCTTGGGGGCCCTCTGGTGGCGACTGGGGTCCCAAGTAGGCGTTTGGTTGACTTATGCAACGGACCGGTCCTGCCAGGAGGATTTGAACCACTTGCTCTTTGGCAAACCAGCTACTAGATTACAAGGACAGATATAGTTAGGAGAAAAGATAAAAGGAAAGATTTTATAGGTTAATTTCTTCACTGTCTTTAATTTGATACCTCAGCTGAAAGCAGCGAAGGCTTGACACAGTCCACAATGGTGAATATCATTTTGGTGATTTGCAGCAAGCCCCCAAATGTTAAAAAACAATAAATTATTATAAAAGCATGACACAGTCAATATATCCAAACAGAACATCAAGTAGAGTGCACTGCACACAGTATATTGTAGTTTTTTTAATGATCCATAAGTGATTAGGTCTGTTTTATTTGTATTCTGAATTAGAAAGACAGTTAGAGAATATATTGAAAACTCCCCATTCACCTCTTAGTTTGAACCTGTTATAATAAGTATGTTGTGCTTTTCAAACTACTAGTGATATGTGGAATCTATAAACTGGATCAAATTTGTACAAGAAGCAATAATCCTTTGTTGACAAAACATGAAAGTCAGTGCGTTCATTGGCAGACAACATTTACCGAGCTCCTCTTGACCTTCAGAAGTCTATGGGAAAGATGTTTGTTGATGGGTAAAAGGGCTCAAACGTTTGTGCAAAATTTAATACCACCTGATGGTGGTATTAAAGGGAATTGTTGTAAATGTGCACACAGTATACTGTAAGTTCAAAAGAGTCTTTTGATCATGCTTAGGGAGATGCAGAGACAAGATTATTTTCGCATCAGCCATCAGAGGTATTTCAAAGTTCATTCATTATCGTTAAGATTGCAACAACTTTGTGGGAGAGGAAGAAAAGAAATAATAAAATATTTCCTCACAAAACTAAGAATATAAAGCAGTTTGTGTGTAATTAAAATTTGAAAATTTTGTTGTGACATAGAAAACAGTTCACAATTACAGGCCTGAGTGTGAGCTGGATTTTTGACTCTATCACCCTAAAATATTACCTGCTTTTCTCGAACTGACCTCTATTAACACAGTAAAAATGAAGAAAAATGAACAAAGTGTATTAAAAAAACAAAAAACAAAGCACCTTTGACGCAAATCAGAAATGACCTGGAATGGCTACGTACAGTGTGTTGACCAAATTTGTCGGTCTCCTGGAAGTTTGTCCAAAATTGCTGAAGCTATAATAAAGAAGCTTTTATACCACAGAGGAACTGCTTTCACTATATTATAAAGTCATATTTCTTATATGAAAAAACTCCATTGAATGCTTTTTAACAAATCTAGAAAGTAAACATTTTATTCTGCAGAGAGTGATTCCAACAGATATTAACATTTCAAACAATGTAAAATAAACCATGTATATAACGTTTTGCCATTGGAGTTCTTTCATATTCCACCTCTTTGTATAAATTTCTAGTGACAGTGGTTAAATGTCAGAAATATTTCCAGTCAGATATTTCAGAGCATTTGCAGCTGTCAATAAAATACAGGAGGTATTATTTAACATTGCTGTATCAGTGTCCAGAGCTCTGCTCTGAGGACACCGCTGCCTTCACTGTTCCAGCATGTGTTTGATACAGAGTCATCATCAGACTGGAACAAAGGCAAATCAAACAGCACCATGCCATTTTGCTGATATGTAAATCTACCTCATTTGGGTATCAAAGACTTGCCACACTCTGCACATTTTGTTTATCGATAAATACTTTGATGGGGCTGCAGCAAAGAATGAGTTTTACAGGGCATCCAAATGGGGAAGGTAAGATAAAACCTACTACAATCTGTATGCTTTTTAAAAACACTTTTTCCTTTTAAGATATCCAGGTGAATAAAATGCTCACAATGTCTAACTGAAGCTAATCTTTCCTCTTACCTTTGACACAGATAACATTTTTTGAGGAGAAAAAATTCCAGGGCCGCTGCTACAATTGCAGCAGCGACTGCGCCGACCTGAACACATATTTCAGCCGCTGCAACTCCATCCGGGTGGAGAGCGGTGTGTGGGTGATCTATGAGAGACCCAACTACAAGGGTTTCCAGTACATCCTCAGTCCTGGGGAATATGCCGACAACCAGCAGTGGATGGCCTTCAGTGACAGCGTCAAATCCTGCCGCACCATAAAGAATGTAAGAGCCCTCATTCAGGTTTCTTCAAGCATTTATAGCGAGGAAAACTGATGATTTTAGGTTTGAAATATAATGTTTCTGGTAATAGAAAAGTGTCAGAACATATGTTTGGGCAGTGAACAGCAGGACAGGAATGCACAAGGGCACAAGCTGTGGGAACACTGTTAAGCCAACAGCCTACACAAGCAGAAAATAGCAAGCATATTTGGCAGCAATTTGCATCCAGCAGTTTTTGCGAAGAAGTTTGGCAAGAAGATGTTAAAGGGGAATATACAAGCTCAAAAGCTTGTTTAACATTGCACTAATTAATGGTTTTATATAATAATTGTTTCAATTTGAAGGGGGTCACTATAGTGACAAACCTACAGAGAATTAACTCTGCAGTTCCCCTCAGATCTACAGAGCGTTTTAGCATCTTTCATCATATTGTTTTGGTTTTAAGGCCTGCAACTTTACCTTTTGGTTCTCAGAGCCCTCATCAGTTTTCTTTGCAGAGGCAGCAGGCAACTGTTTTCATCAACACTTTCATCAAAGTTAACAACTAGCTGCTGTACATAGCAGCACATTTAACAGCTAAAGAGCTGAATATATTTCTCAGGAATTGGTCCGAAACAGAGCTAAAAGGTGAATGAATATTAACACCAACAATTGACAACAACAACCATCGACAGGAGGTCAGAAACTCAAAATGAGTGCTAATGTTGCTCTGTGTCAGCCAGTTTTGAAATATTTTGCTTTGCAGGTCAGCCATATCATCTGTAGAGTTCTGCCCCCAAATGGCTAAAACAGAAAAGATCAATGCAGCTTTAATAATCTTCATTATAACTATACTTGTATAAGTACTGATGATGTTTTAAAAAGGTGTACAGTACTTCCACTTTCAATGCATTGAAAACCTCCAAGTTTCTTACTTTTGGGGGGTTTTTGTAACACCTTTGGCAATGAGAGAACTTCAATTATCAAATTCAGTACTGAATCTCAATACTTTTTCGGTACTGATCTAAATGTGTCCATAGCATAGCATCAAAAACTGAAACTCAAGTACTGAAAATGGGCATTTAATGTCTGGTCAGATACACAGTTTACTTACTCTTTGACCAGATAGCTCCTAAAATTAAAATTTCACCAGTTTTCTTCAATTTTACTTAAGCTAAAGTTCAGACAACATTTAACATTTCTAGAAAAATGTTTATATTTCCCAAAGTAAAGTATTCAGAAAGGATTTGTTTTGGTAATGGTACCGAAACTGAAAAATGTGAGAACTTCCCTGAAAACATTTGTCTTGTGTTTCTAGGTTTATGGCAGCGCGTGGAAGCTGAGGCTGTACGAGAGGCCAGACTTTGGAGGGCAGATGGTCGAGTGCTCTGACGACTGTCCTTCAGTGTACGATACTTACAAGCTGCGTGAGGCTTACTCCTGTGTGGTGACCGATGGCGCCTGGGTGTTCTACGACCTGCCCAACTACAGGGGGCACCAGTACCTCCTAGAGCGGGGCGAGTACAGGCAGCACGGCGACTGGGGGGCGTCCTCACCTGGTGTCGGCTCCTTCCGCAGGATCACAGAGTTTTAACTCTTAGCTTTGACCAGAAATTGATTGAGCTTTCCAGATGCCCAAACTGATATGAAACAATAAATAAACAAGAAGCAAACTCTGACTGTGTTATTGTGGATTTTCTGTTAATATGTCTCATGGTTGACCAGTTAGTTTGGAAGACTATAGCAGCAGTGGTAGCTAATAAGGCTAATTGTTTTCTCTCATGATCAGAACTTCATTATCTTATATTAAGAAGTGGTTCTCATATTTGTTTTGTTTTTCTTGATTAGGTTTTACTTACAACATAATTAACTGATCATGCATTTTCTTTATGCTATCAATGAAACATATTTCTCCTTCTCACAATGAAAAGGGGGACTCCAATAATTTAGTGTTGCTATAAAGCTACAGAAGACATTATATTATACAAGCTGAGTACTCCTTACTAGCTGGTAAAGTGACACTGACAAGTAAAATCAGTGAAGTGACCCTTTAAACGTCTCATAGTCTCAGGATTTTTAGTCAATTTAATCAAGTAATTTCTCTCAGAAATAAGGTCAAAGTAGGTCTATTAGAGATAATTATAATGGCCTATCCAAATTGGAAAGGGTTTGTCTTCTGAGGAGCATGAATTCCTCAGTAAATCATTGTGATCTGGGGTCACCAAAAACAGTAAGATTCATCCTCTGGGGGCCGTGAATATCTGCAGTATATCTCTTGATGATAATGCTGGATTGACAGATAAAAAATTGTGTAAAACAACGTTGATCCATGCATTACTGCTTTGTTTCCACAATGCAAATGTCTTTTTACCGTTGTTACTGTTCACAAATTCTATTTAATTTTCCTTGTTGGCAGATATACAATTCTTGTACTTAATTACTTAATTAAATTTGACAAAATCTTACTGAAGGTCCAGTTTCATTAGATTCTGAAATATTTATTAGTTATGCACTGTATGAAACCATCATTCAGTATCTCCTGTAAAGTCCCTGGACTCTGGAGCCTTCCTCCCCTACTGCTCTGTCACTGACTCAGCTCAATGGTTTCATATCGCACCAAATGTCCTGCAGTGCCCTTGTTTTTGTCGGCACGCTCTGCTGCACCCAGTGGCTTTTGGGACGCTCTGCACTTTGTGTTTGCATTGTTTAGGGAAACTGGATTCGCTGTTTCAGAACAATGTGATAAGCCTGGATAAATATTTGAATCGCTGATTGAATAATCCAGTTCAAACAAAGCAAACCATGTGCTTGGTTTTGTTGTTGTTGTTTTGTATAAAGAGAATATTGAATGAGGCTGCTTTAATGTTTTATAAAAGTCACCAAGCCTATTGATATTAACTATGGAGAAGGTACTTCTCACATAGATAAAAATGCATTATTCCACATATTTAGTCCTACATATTTCATGCAGTTCAATGCAGACTATAGGCCTACAGATAAATGTGTGCAAAGTATGCACATGTATATAAAAAAAGGAAAATATAAAATGCACTTGAAGGTGCAGTGTGTAGAATTTAGTGGCATCTAGCAGAACAGACTTGGCAGAAATGGATTATGATATTTAGTATGTTTCAATTAGTGTATAATCTCCTGAAAATAAGAATTGTATTTTCGTTACCTTAGAATGAGCCCTTTATGTCTACATAGGGAGCGGGTCCTCTTCCACAGAGCCCAGAATGGACAAACCAAATACTGGCTCTTGAGAGGGCCTTACACATTTTCATGAGTTTCGTGGCCACTGTAGGTTCTCCTACATGCTTGAAAGGGAGGTTTGAGGGCAAAAGGTTGCAATCTGCAACCTTACAGCTAGATGCCACTAAATCCTAAACACTGGTCCTTTAAATTAAATGTAGTCTGGCGATAACAGACAATCAGAGATCTCCACCTACTGGTGTCTGGAGATTTCTAAATACACGAGTTGCTTGAACGGCAGCAAGAATGGCCGCTAACAAACCTACATCCCTTACATTTTGTCAAGGACACAACATACTGGGAATTCAATTCTCCTCCGTAGTGAACTGCATATCACCGTCCCAATATGAAGCACCACCCTAAAGACCCCAGGTTTTTTTTAAACTCTCTAATTGTTTTCACACAATTTTAACAATGAAACCTGGGAGACTGTCCTCAGTCTCTATGAGCAGAGTGTTTAGACTGACCTGTGAGTCTAAATCACATGTAATCATGTTTTGAAAGTTTGTTTGTATTCCTTTTCCAGATCACCTTCTAAGAACAGAAACCTCCAGGGTTGAGTCCACAAATTAAATAATGACTCCAGTGACCTGCACATATACTTCAGCTGCTGCAACTTTATCAGAGCGCCGGGAGGATTCTGGGTAATCTACGAGAGACCAAACTACATGGGCTACCTGTATGTGCTGTGCCCGGGAGAGTATCCAGACCTACCAGCGCTGGCTGGGCGTCAATGACACCATCAGGTCCTGTTGCATAATAGGACTGTAAGTTAAGAGAAATCACTCATGCTTAATGGAAAAACCAGTGTTTGTTTTTAGCCCATTTACTATTAATCACGACTTTACAAGTATACTACAATATTTTATAACTACATGCTGTCTTCGACAAAAATCCCTCTGCATAGGAGCCTTGAAATATAAATATAAATATAAATATAAATATTAGATATGTTTAGGAGGGTGTTTGCAAGCTCCATTCAAAACATCCAACAAGAAAACAGCAATGCATACATTTTTTCATATACTTTTTTTACTTTATTGTACCAGATTTTCAGTATACTACATTTTTTCCCTCAAGGTTGGGAATTCGTTTATGCTGAAGGTTTGGGGGAGGTCAAACTTTGAAGGTAACAAGTAACAAGGCTGAACACACATATTGACATAATTGGTTACTATTTATTTCCCATCTTCATCTTTTTCTTTAAAAATCTGTATTATGAAACATATTTAATGTGTTTCAGATAGTTGCATTCTTTAAACACAATATCAAGTACTTATTTTGCTTCTCAAATGTGAACAAATTAAGATAAAGCTACTGCAGAGATTAAGCTATATGATAAACAATGTTTGGGTAATTTATTATAACATATGATTTTTAGTAGATGTTTGATACGTTGCAATGATTACATATGTTACAATGGCCTAAATTATATTATTATACTGTATTGTAAAGCTAACTTTCTAGAGCTTAGCATAACTCAAAATACATATATAAATATATAATTTTAGCTTTATGAAGATTTTAAATTTAAGAAAACATTTTTATAGCCTTGAAATACTGTAGAATATCCTCTGTAAACTGTAAACAGTTCACAGGATATAGTATATTTAAAAATGTATTTAAAAATAAAAATGATGAAAATTCTTCAATGTAATGAATTAAAGACACAGAAGGACATCATAGATTTATAGATCGGACATTTAACAGGCTGTAAACAAGCAACAAAAATTATACAAAAATTACATAAAAAATTGACACAGGATAGCTATGACCATGATATATAATATACATAGTATCTAATACATATTATCTATGATAACAACAAAAGTGATATGAAAAACATTATTCAATGCTATAAATCTAAACTCAACTAAATCTTTTTCTAGAGTCGAACAGCATTCAGTCCAAATTTCTGCATCGCCACATATAAAGGCCATGTACTTTGAAACAATTGCAGCATCAGCTAATTTGCCAAAGTTAATGGGGAGCTCATTTGAATGACAATCATTGTACTGGCAATGCATTTCATCACCCTTTATATAAAAGTGGACCATCGGTAATGCGGTGTGAATGAAGGGCTTTAATTTGATTGGGTGAGGAGAGGAACATAAGGTGATTATGGAGCGCACAGGGAAGGTAAGTCCTGCCACTGTACAACATACTAATACTATGATACTAACTGGTGGATCGCTTCTTACTAAATGTCTCTGAATGATACATTTTAGTCATATTTTAACTGGAAATTTTGTTTATATCTTCAAGCGAGCTACAATATCTGTAATTTTTTTGAGTGACGGAAAACACAGGACTTACAGAATAAATGCAGTTTGTTTTTCAATGCAATAATCTTCATTTTAGTGGACCAAGATTAATTTAATCACTAAATTTCTTAATGTTGGTTTGTGACCGATCTCACAATAAATTCATATTTATTTGTACAAAATGTAAATGCATCATTTGGAAATAGTTAAGTCACACTTGGGGACAGTTTCACTCTCTATTCACTCTGAATACCTCTGTTTGGAAAATTTCACAACTGATATGAAGTGCGTGATTGTTTCCACAGTATATTATCCTCTTTTTTCAATTACAGCTTGATGAAATGGGACCAAATTTCATCAAACAGTGCAAAGATATTTTTACTCTATTTCTCTTACAGAATGAATCCAATGCTTATGAAAGTGTGTATATCCTATGGTCACAATTTTAGAAGAAAATAAGACTCAGGTTGAAATAAACTAGAATTATTAAGTTTAACTTTAAGTTTTACTGGTAGTGGTAGAAGTTCTCTTTGGACAAGTAGTTGTAGTACTCAGTAGCGGACTGTGGGGTCTTCAATGGGCCTTCAATGGTCAGATTGACAAAGCTCACTCATCACCAGCAACTAAAATCAAAACAATATGCAAACTATACATCATTAATTCAACATAAAAATAAATCCATTGAAAAATCACCTTCCGACATATTTTAACTCATGGGCTCAAACCACTTGCTCAACAAGTTAAAACTAGGCAAACTTGTTTATTTCTCCCACTAAGACAAATGCATTAGCAAAACTGTCAAACTGGCCTCCCAATGGCCTAGTCATTCGCTCATGTTGCTCAACAATCAGCTAACAAAAAAACAAAGATTTTTTGAAAGGAAGAAATTAGGCCATACAGTGTATCTCACAGCAGCAAATTCAAGCATTGCAAATAAACAACCTCAATAACTTATTATAAATTATTTTAACAATAATATTATAATTACTAATATTGTATTAAATAAATATTACACCTCTCAAAAATGGTAGGGCCTACACAGAAGGCCCTGAAGGCCCTGATGGACCTCCTCTGGTAGTACTACTAAATTAGTGGTAGTGAAGATAGGGTTAGTGGTAGTGTTATTGTACTTCTGTATGTTACTGGTAGATGGTAGTGATAGTTGTAGTAGAAGCAGCACCAGTGTTTTTTGCTGTACTTACTTTATAGCTCAGACAGCTTCTCACTCAGAGTATTGCTTGCAGATCTTCTTCTACGAGGACAAAAACTTCCAGGGTCGTTACTATGAATGCAGCAGTGACTGTGCCGAGCTCAGCTCCCACTTCAGCCGCTGTAACTCCATCCGGGTTGAGGGTGGGGCCTGGGTTATCTATGAGAGACCCCAGTACATGGGCTACCAGTATGTCCTCATGAGGGGGGAGTACCCAAACTACCAGAGCTGGAACGGCTTCAATGACACCATCCGCTCCTGTCGCCTTATCAGACATGTAAGTCCTGTTTTATTTGTGCATGGCTGTCTAGCGTTCGTATCAGATACAAAGAAATAGCTGAATGTGAAGCTGTTGGTTATTTAGGGCATACATCAGTCTTCTTATAGATGAAAACACTTTGCATTCTGAGGTCATTTTCCTGTTTAAGATATCTTTGAAAGTTTGTTGCACAACTGATTTGTCAGAACATCTTTGCGGCTGGAGAGGATAACATAAACCATGACAACCTTGGCAATGGCAAGGACGTTCACATTGAGAGCTTACAACAATAAAATTAGGAAGAAGGGAAAAACACTGTGCTTCAGCAGGGTATCTTTGCAATTTCACCTGCAAATTTAAAGGTACCCTGTGGAGTTTTTAGACCTCTAGTAGCACTATTGAGCAGTGTTTCTCTTCATTAGCTTGTGTAGTGTGCTGAGTAAACTGTGGCAAGAGCACTATTGCTGGTAAAGCTGGTAAAGTACGTGAAAATCCAGAGCTTTACAACCCATTGCATGGCTGAATATGACAATACACTCTACATCATAAAAGTTTATATGGTAGGAGAGTGTAGCTCAGTTCAAGTTAACATAACTTTACTGCCTCAGTTGGAAGCTGAAACACAGGTGGAATTGTTTTTGTGTTTTTGTCCTGGAGACAAAGGAGGATACATATCAATTAACATTTCTCATCAATATTCTTTATTTTCAAGCCTTCAGCCAGGCACAGGATCCGCATCTACGAACGTCCAGACTTTAACGGCCAGATGATCGAGTGCAGCGAGGACTTGCCCAACCTGCTGGACCGCTGGCAGTTCCGTGACATTCACTCAGCTCATGTCCAGGACGGCGTCTGGGTCTTCTATGAGCATCCAAACTACAGGGGGCGCCAGTACCTGCTGGAGAAGGGCGAATACAGAAGGCATACAGAGTGGGGGGCTCTTCATCCATCTGTAGGCTCCATTAGACGTGTTGTGGACTTGTAGACCACATCTTAAACCAAACCACTCCCTCCGTTCATTTTCCCAATATCAACTCTCCTGCAAATAAACACACAAGTGTAGGCAAACTGCAGCTGAATGAGTGTGGTTTTATTTCTTGTGGTTACAAAACAAATCATAATGAAAAAGTAACACATGTATGCAAAAACAAGACAGCACAGAGTTTAAAGGGTTCATCCTCTGGGGAACATTAATTGGCTTAGAAATTTCATTACAATCTACACCTGATACAGTTAGATTACTACACTAAAAATTTAAACATGGGTCTAAAGGGGCTACACAAATATGCACAATTTTTAGACAACGTTCTCTGCATCAAGTGCTGGTCAAGGAGAAATTTTGACCTAATTATGATGTTAGACAAAAGGTCATGTGACCAACAGGAACAGTGCATTAGATACTGTACAGTTAATTTTCCTCTTGGGACCATGAATATAGTTAAATTTAATGGGAATCCCCATGGTAGCTGTGATGAAATCTTAATCTGAACCAAAGTGTTGTGTAAGCAAACACACTGACATTAGTCAGTACCAAGGAATTATGTACACATTGGATGTTTCCACACCTTAAGATTTACGTCCAATATCAACGTTCAGTAGCAAGGCGGAAGGTAAGACTTGCAATTAACGTTATAATCAACAGTAACCACAATGTTTCCTTAACATTAACAAAGTGTTTTAGTTGACTAACCCTTGCTGTGTAGAACATGTGCCATAAACACAATCTTTACCTAACATTAACCATACTGTAGTTGGCATGTGCAGATGTTGTAGAAAGTGAGAGCTTAAAAAAATATTGTCATTGGACATAAACCAGGTTTTTGCAGAATTGCCATTTCTTGTCTGGTTGTATAGGTGGACATTCAAAATTTAGACAATCACCGAACACAAAAGCTCAAGTTGTGTTTGACCAGTCAGCAGCTTTTCCAAGGTATTTCATCCACTGGTCACCAAGCCGATAGTTAAATTTTTAATTAGGCTTAGACCATAAACTGTAAGGGTTAAGCTGATACAGTTAGGGGAATGATATGATTCATCAATGGTCTGACATTATCAATAAACTAAAACAGTTGAAGCATATCTGTGTATATGTGGTTGTTTTTCAAATATGAACAGTGACATTCCCATGTGCATGGTTGTGAGTTGAGTGCTGATGGCTATATGGAGGTGAGCTGTGGGTACTAACATCTGGTGGCTGATGGCAAAGCCCAGAAACAAAAAGGCTGACAAAGCTCTCTGATGATTCAGGAGGATTCACCAACAAGGACCAATGGTATGCCAGCAGCCATTGTTCTTAGAAGGCAGACTGTGCCAGAGACAGTGTAAACAATACAGCAGAGCAGAACATTACCCCCTGATGCACAGCACAACAAAATTAAAATAAAAATAGTGTGTTGGACAGCTTCATTAGATTGCTAATATACACTATCAAGCCACTTTTGGACCTCTTATTATTTAACTCAACTGCTTCAGCAACATCCATATTACCAATACTGAAACAGGTCTTAAAATAGCAGATTCATTCTTTCAGTAGCACTTTCTAAGAAGACACCTTTTATAAATGGTTTATAAATTGAGTGATGAAATGAAAATTATGTTTCCATGAGTAAAAGAGACATTTAACTATCGGAATACAAAGTATGGAGTATGAAGCACAAGAGACACCTGGTGGTGCAAGAGCCCCATTACACAGGAGGAGGACTTTATGTATATACAGTCGCTCATAGGTAAATGCATAAATGGAAAAAAAGTTGAAATTCTCATCAGTATCTGATTATATCAACTTAGTAAGTCAACATTATGATTCATATAAGCATGGTTTAAAACTGAGTAGTGATAATGTGGCTTTATGAGTCTTCTTGTCTGTGAAATTAAAATACAGTACCTGTCAAAAGTTTGGACATACCTTCCCATTCACTTGAAACTTTTGTCAAAGTCAAAACCCTCCCTAAAAAGTGAGTTGAAAAAGTTCAGAACTATTCAAAACTAATACTTAGCGTCTTAGAGTCATAATTTTGCAGATTATGAGAAATTATGAGTCAAAACTACAAGATAATATATGATATATTAATATATTTCCCTATTTGGTTTTCCTTTTCTTCTTCTCTCTTTCCACTGGTGCACACCATGTATTGCAATGCTGCATCTTTGCATTGTTACTGTGTAAAATCTTTATGCAATGCAATGAATAATTGGAAACAGAAAAAGATATCATATTTAGTATTAAAAGTTTAAAATGTCAGCAAGTAAAGCAAAGCCATAAAATGATACAGAGAAAGATCTAATCAAACTACAGTAAGGAGCAGAAGGAAAAACAGCATCAACACAACATGTAAACACAGGGCCATGCAGACATTTTGGGGGGAAGGTGCTCAAGCAGGAAAAAAGGGCACTGATAACTGAATACATGAATTCACACACACACGCACAGTGAGTGGAGGGACCAACCGGAGCAACTTTGATCGATTTTACAATCACTAGGGAATCGATCAAACTGTCAAACTGTGTCTCATCAGAAAAAATCCTGCAGTTTTTTAAGAATAAAATCAACCTGAACTAGATCTAAATCTACACATTTACACTCAGGAAGTAAAAGTTCATCAAGTTAGCCTTTGAGTCCTGTTCACCAATAAATTCAGACTCTTTCTCAGAGTGGAAACCAGTGAGAGAATAAAAATTAATACTATCAGTCTTGTTGTCCTGCTTCAGCTGGATCGGAGAGGAAACTGCAGAAAGAGGTGTGACGGAAAGAGGAGGAAGAGGAAGAGGGAGTCATACCACCTTAAAGATGGCTGGCAGAGGGTGATTTAAGTGCAGGGCGTGACGGTGACATCTTATAGCCTGTCTCCCCCAAAAGCCCTTGGACCCTGAATACTGCTGCTAACAGAGGAGCTGCTGACACAGGATGAGAGGAGAGGAGAGGAGATATATCCAAATATGATTGCATAGACTATTAACCACGCAATGCATATTTATTTTTACCAGTTGCCTGACAAATGAACTAACTGGTCTACCAAAGTTCACTTGTTTTCATTGACGACACTATTTTACACCAGACTAACTTGTTTGTTGTTAAGCTTAATGTTGGGCTATTGCCTAAGTTATGCTGGCTGCTGCATTGAGATGTTTTAATAGTGGTTTAATTTCACAACAGTGACACATAATGCCGGAGCTTAGGACAAACACTATCATTACCTGGCCGTCACTAATGAAGGCAGGTCTGGGAGACCTGGATCATGCTGCTCCCTCCACAGAGTGCTTGATTTGTGTGTGTTAACTGTGGTGGCAGAATAAGAACTCAAATGCAGTTAATGGGCTTAAAGCACACTTTTAATTGAGAATTGATGGCATCTTATCTAGTCAGAGGTCAAAAGTCTGTGCACGTGCCTGTGCAAACACATTAGATAAGAAACTACAAGACTGCAGTGTCTAATTTCCTGATACAGTTAGATACTGTATCATACTTGTTGATCTGCCATAACGGAAGAATTAAAGATCATTGATATGATATGTAGGCCTACATATAGCAGTAGACACGTGGTGACCAAGTAAACATGAGACGTTGCAAATCAGTAACAGAACTGCTGCACTCAGCTGATGTTTGAACTAGAAACTTTTATCGCACACACATATCCGTACTGGCATTCCCCGATGCTGATTAAGCAGTTTGTAAGTAGAAGACAAACAGTCGCTGCACCCTGCAAAGAAATGTCCTCTGAACAAGTCAGTCTGAAGTCTTAAGATGAGACTTTTAGGCCTACTTTGAAAAGCAAAGTCTATCAGTGGGTTTTCCAGTGCTCACTGCAAATAAAATGCTCTGCAATCATATTCTATATTGACATTTAAGAGGAAAACTATCTTTAAAGTGGCAATAAGAGATGTTTTACACTGTTGGTTGTCTTCTAATTAACTAGTTCAAGGCTAGATGGTCTTTTGTAAAATGTGACTTTAATTTAAATTGTGGTTTAGTACAATTGTGGGTGAATTTCTAGCTTCAGGCCGACATAATTTAAAGTAGGCTGTGGATAATTGGAAGTCCTGTGAACACCTTATTAGAAAAGCTGTTGGACATTGTTTCAGATTTGGAAACTTTAGAATTACATCACTTCCTAACGTTTAGAGATACATCACTTCCCAAACCGTCCAGAAAATCAGTTTCTGAATAGATTTAATGCAAAACAAAAGCTCCTAGTTGCAGAATCATGTTTCCAATTAGTTCTGCATATTTTTTTAGTTTGCATGGAGGAAATGGACATGTTTCTTTGCTAAATTTTCCTTTAAAAAGTGTGCATGGCTTCCAGTACAAAAAATAACCCAAGGCAGATTTAAATGATAGCTGAATCTTTATTTTGCTGGTGTTGTAGTCTGCAGAGTCTTTCTCAACACAACAATGAGATTGCACTACTGGTTGAACTTGTTTCAATAACCAGGCAGGATGTTACATCATAATTCATTCATTGAATGATTATAATCGGGGATGATGCTCTGAAATGACTATGTTCAGTAAGAAATGTTGCATTGTGCTGGGCTGCTGATGAACTTTACACATTTGGTGTTCTTGTGTCTATTTTTCTAACACAGTGTTCATAACTGCTGTGTTTTATTTCAGATTTCCATCCACTATCAAGAGTCATCAGTGGTCAACGAGGTACTGTATGAGAACCTCAATGCTGGCCTATGAAAGCACTAAATACCAGATTTAACACATGATCAGGTGACACACTCTGTGATCTCTCTGTGTGACTGTTAATGAAGTGGAAAGAGATCAAAGTGGGATTAAAACTGGAGAAACTGTTCTGCCACCCACTGAGAGAAATGGACTTAAAAGCAGTCATGTGTGATGTTGGATTAAGTCGATGAAACATGCAACAGTTACAAAACTGCAATATGTGTGTGTCTCAGGAGAGGAAGTCCAGTCCTTCTACACTTCAGTAAAAGTATCTTGACCCTTTTCCTTTTAGGTGATTCCAGGAGAGACTGTGTAAATATGTAATGTCTGCCTCTCATAAAATTGTATGTTGGTATTGGCTGTAGAAATGGATGCAAGTCAAATCATTTGCATTTGGTCAGAGGTTAAAAAAATACAGAGAGGTTGTTCAAAAAAACACAAAAAAATAGAAATGTTCCATAAAAGTGTGTTTTTCAACACCGTTTCACTCAGCTTGTATTGTATATGTTTAACTTTATAGGTGAAAATAAACCTTCTGCATCTAAGTGTTGGAGCTTGATGCTTTCATTCAAAGTTAAGTATTATGTGCTCTTTGAATAATAGAAAAAAAAGATTGTCTAACTTGATTTGGAGACACAACTGTCTGCACGTGCCAAGGAAATCTCACAGGATACAGTTTTTGGAGAGAGCTACAGCAGCTGCTTGGCAACATGATAGAAAATGCAGTCAGTGGCTTTTCAATAGTGTTTCTAGCCACCTACAATAAAATGACTTCTAGTCCGAGATGAACTGATGAAACTTGAAGGGATTATGTCCCACTTTACATGACGTTTAGTCTTATTTGAGGCTGCAACTAGATATTATATTCATGATCAATTAGTGATTAATTGTTTAATATATTAAATGGCAGAAAATAGTAAAAAAAATGCTGATCACAATTTCCCAGAGCCCAGCGTGACATCTCCAATTATCTAATAATAATAATATACATATTAATACTATTTATAATAATTGTGATTATTATAATAGCAGGAATCAGTGACTGTATATGTAGATTAAAATGAATATTGCATTGCAAGCGTCCTCTTAATTGCCAATTATTGGTGCCATAGTGTAGTGCCATTATGTCATTATGCCAAATCATATTTGCAAGTAAAGATTAAGGTGAACTATAACCTATAGGAGAGATGGCCACCATATAATAATCACCAATTTAAAAACAATAGATCATATAATATGTTCTTTTTTTAATGGTATTCATAAATCATATTATTAATTTCATTGTTAAATATATACATATAATTATGTCAATGCAATAACCAATTAATAATTCATGTAATCTAATAGAATTCAGTATTTATAACAAATAATATTAAATCACCTAAACTATCCCAATTATTTATTGCTAATTTTAGGATTTTTTAAATTAGTTTGAATGTATTTATTGAACTTATTTATTGACTCACCCATTAAATAATGGTGTGGCAGTTCAGCACTGGCCCTTTAAGAGAGCTGTGGATCCATGAATGAAACGCAGCCATTCATAAAAAACGCAAGGGACGGGCGTCAGAGCAGTCTCAAACGGGATTGGCTAGTCCTTTGATTGATTTGTGTAACAGCCAATGGGAGAGGCAGCACAGGGCTCGGTTTAGATCC
Organism: Thunnus maccoyii; assembly: GCF_910596095.1. Classification (NCBI taxonomy): domain Eukaryota; kingdom Metazoa; phylum Chordata; class Actinopteri; order Scombriformes; family Scombridae; genus Thunnus; species Thunnus maccoyii. The sequence continues at coordinate 10,665,849 of NC_056556.1, forward strand.
AGCGATCAGAGCTCCTCATTGAGAAAAATCCACAGATCTGCAGGGGATGTAGGGGAGGAAATCTGCGTCGAGTTCATTTTTCATACTGCCAAGAAACTTCACTTACCGAGTGAGTCCTGCATTATTATTTTATCACTTTAATAAAACAGTAGGGGAACATGTGCGGGGTTTGTTCTGCTTTGTTTGAGTGCATCAGCCGCATCGTCGCGGTTTGTTACAGGCAGTGAGGGGAGCAGATACGCGTTAAGAGGCGAACGCCATTTTCTGAAAATCAAAGGCAACACTGCGTCCATTTCCCCGCATCTGTCCGCTGTGCACAGCGGCATTTCCGTTTGCAGCAGCTGTCTTTACGGCCTGTTAGCATCGTGAATCTTTCTCTGTGCTCTCTGGCAAATTTCTCAATGGTGAGCCAGTGGCCCCCCCACCTTCTCCTCCTCCTCCTCCTTCTCCTCCTCCTGCGGGGATCAAGTTTCAGTTCATTGAGAAAAACAAGGACGTCACGCCAAACTCCATTCACAAAACTTTGATTTTAATGTGCTGCTTATAGTCAACATCCGGGCGGAAAACACCCGAGCAGAGGAGTCATATGATTTAATTCTGTGTTGGTGTCGAAACAGCAAATGCAGCAAACTTCTGTTACAACTTTCGGCTTGTAATTAACAGGATATTTCTCAAACAAAGGTAGTTATTGCGAGAGCTGTTTATTCTTGTAATTATGAGATCTTGTAATTATGTCTGCTGTTAAAGGTATGAGAGAGTTTGCTCATAATGTAATTTTACCATCATACTGCACTAGTGCAGGTGGATTCACTTTTACAGAATGTGTTTTAATTGTGTTTAATAGGCAATGAGGAATTAAAATCGTGGTTGACCAAAACTTAAAGAACAATACACTGGTATTGGTTTTCCAAGTTGTAACCCATTTTACTGTTACTATTTAGTTACTAACTTAAAGTAGAAAACCACACTACGGTATGCTTTGGAATAGAGCTGTGCAATATATCAATATTATATCAATATTGTAATATGAGACTACATATCGTCATAGATTTTGGATATCATAATATCATGATACGGCATTAGTCTTTTCTTTTCCTGGTTTTTAAGGCTGCATTACAGTAAAGTGATGTAATTTTCTGAACTTACCAGACTGGTCTAGCTGTTCTATTATTTGCCTTCAGATAAAGCTGGCAAGTGGACATTTGAGTTAAGACTGTTTTATCACACACAGATATTTTCAAACATTAATAAGTTACTTTATCGTTTTAAGGATTTATGTAATTATTGGCATGTATTTTAATGCTTTTAGAAGTTAAAATCTGTTCCCTGTGTTATGTGTGGCTGCATGTTTTAAAGGAACAGTTCAACATTTTGGGAAATACCCCACTAGTCTACAATCAGTAAGGTCATCACCAACCTGGCTTGCAGCTAAGCTTTCTGCGCAAGCAGGAGGGAAAGACGTCACGTTTTATTGGTCTATACAGCTGCTTTCTGTTTATCTCCTCAAAACCATTCAAACATCTTTTAAAGAATGCTTCTCCCTGCAGCCTGTATTCACGTCAGATTAAACTTGCAAGAGGTTGCATAACGCTATCATTTGACAACAGAGCTTTTACAGCCACTGTAAACCTTCCTGTGAGGTCATTGAGGTTAGAAAAGCACAAACACACAGAGACACAAGAAAGGGATGGTGGTTATATGGAAGGAGAAGGTTAGCAGCGTCAGTTCTCTGTGGAAATAGATTCAAACTTCTTCAAAAATATGTTTTCTAACTGCTGTTTAATCTGTACACCAACCCCTCTTTTATTCCAGGGTGAAGACTCCTTCAACATGGACGGCTTTTATGACCAGCAGGTCCCTTTTGTGGTCCCAGAGAGTGTGAGTTTGACACATTAAGTTATATTTCTCCTTCTTTGGAAAAGCAGACGAAGGACTGATTAAATTCATGATTGCAATTTAAGCTCATAATCAGTTCTGCTGTTAAATCTGTGATTGTAGAAATGTCACACAGAGGAAGCGGAGAGATGTCCTAGCGACAGGAAGAGGAAGTTTGTGGACACGGGGCTGGCTCAAGACACAGAAGGTTGGTTGGCTCATCACGACATCTTTCCCATATGTAAAAGTGTTTACTGTGTCAGCATTTAGTGGTTATTCTGAAGGAAGGAATTGCTTGTGTAGTTAGTAATGCAGATTTATAGACAAAACATATTGGGAAACTACCACATCTAATTCAAGTGCTACTTATTGTTTAAAGTCATATAATTGTAGTAAGAAATTATACTTTTTTATATAGTTTAAATGGTTCTACAGATTTATGACACATTTCCTACAGCTAAAAGGTATGTTACACTTTTAGTTTCTGTCCCAAGTAAAGAGAATCAGCTGTTAAATTTGTAAAAGTATCACACTGTTTCACTCGGTAGAGTATTACAGATATTCCACATGTTAAATAATGTTAAGACCATTTTATTCTACAATGATGTTTTACAGAACTTTTTCAAGATCTGATCCAGCTCCAGGAAATATGGATCGCAGAAGGTGAGACCTGCAAAAAAAAAAAAAAAAGAAAATCACCATTGAACACTGCATGACCAAATGCACTTTGGGAAATGTAGGAAATCACTAACTGAAGAAAAACAATCACAATAACTTCAGGAATGTGCTGCACAAAGGGATTCTGTGGTGAATATTTGATGAGAAGAATCCTTTTAATTTTCTTCTTGTTTCCCCCCCTGACAGCTCAGGTTCCTGATGATGAGCAGTTTGTCCCAGATTTCCAGTCCAATAACTGTGAGTAGCTGTTTCTCGTCTAATATTTATAGAGAGCACTCAGAGCTGTACAACAGGGAGCGAACACTTTGCGGAATAACACACATTCTTTATTTATGCCTCCATCTCCTAATGAGTTGTCTCTGAAGACTGGAGCAGAGTAAAACAAGCAGCGCTCTGACTTGCAGTGTGTTTTCTATGCTTTTATTGGTCTAGTTTCAAACAAGAGGTCACATGACTCACAAGTAGTTCATTTAATGGAGAGATATTAACAAAGATAACTGCTGCGTCATGTCCCATACGCAACTTCAGCTAAACACAAAGTCTTGTGTGGTTGTGTTAAAAGATAATTGTGATTTATTACGACTTGGGTTTAATTTTCACTGTTTCAGAAAGCTGCTGTTGTGTGTTTATAGTGTTCAAGTTTATTGTGAACACAGTATATGACCCTCAAACAAGCCAGCAGTGGCTCTGTGCCAGCTCAATGATAACTAGCACGTGGCGCATGCAGGAAATGTGGGGGCTATAAAAAAAAAAAAAAGAATCCCAGGGACTCTGCCTGTACTTTTTTTTTTTAAAGTGATGATGTCACAGAAATAGTGCATTTGGCGCTGCTTCCAAACACGTACGCCACTCTGTATTTATTGCCGTCTGATAGCTGCCTCAACAGAATGACTCCCGGTTTCAGACAATAAAGCTGACAGTGACTGCGTTGTGGATGGAAACATTAGTGGCGTCACTGCGATGCAGATTACAGGAAGGCTCAGATCAGATAGGAGGCTTGTTTTCTTTCTTCTGCTCTAATGTGAGAAGAAGACCAAAGGCTGCAAAGAGAGTTAAATGCTTGTTTAAACATACTGTAGACGATATGAGATTAGCGTATGTAGTGAGAAACCTGGACTAAACATCACTGAAAATAAGAGGTAGAGATTGCTCTTCAGCTGTTAGTCATTAATAGTATAATAATAATTACCTGCTCAGGTGGTGCTGAAGGTCCTTTTATTTGTTTGGTGTTCTTCAGGCTTATTACAACTGTTCACCGTTCCTGGAATTTTTTTTACTATTTTTGGCGAAAAATGTTGTTTCAAAAGGTATTTTTGTTGAGTAACAAGGACCAATCAGCAATTAAAACTAAAATATCTGCATGACTAGATGCTCCAAGAGGCAAGAAGAGAGTGTTTTTTCAATAATGGAACTTTAATCTCACATTTACAAAAAATGTAGAAAACTATTTTAACCACTTAAAGGATAATTGCGGTTTATTTCAATCTGATGTGTTTTCCTGAAGGATTTGAAAATAATCATTGAAAGAAGTGATAATCGCATACAAATTGTGCACACAGTGGCTTTAATTTACTTCAGAAAATTGTTGCTCAGGATGACGTTCATCACTACTGCTGGTACATTTATAATCTAACACCTGTTTAATCTCCACAGCAAAATAATTATTATTCATGAGAGATTGTGTGTGCTTGCAGTGATGTTTCATGGACCGCCTGTCAGCAAAGTGAAGCAAGAGCACAGTCCGTCCAAAGACCTGTCTCCCTGCAGAACACCTCACGCTGACATGTGCCTTTATAGTTACAGGTACTGAAACTAGACTTAAGGATTTTCTTTTTCTTAGATAGAATATCAGAATAACAACTCTGAATGCTTCCTGTTGTCTCTTCTCTCTTAAGTGCCTGTGACAACAAGCCAGCTGGGCTCACAGGTGTGACTCCGGCCTCCTCACCTGCAGTGCGATGTGGTGCCACCCATCCTTCAGGACCTCCACCCTTACAGAGGCAGTTACACCCATCCAATCCCCAGCTGACCAATAACCACATTTCTTCCCTAAGCCCCTCACACCACCGCAGCCTCCCACAGGCCAACCAAAGCCAGCAGTTTGCGCTGCCACGTCCCCCCATCAGCTGCCCCGCTGGATCTTTCAGCACAGAACAAAGGTGAGTTCTGATTCATATTTTTATGTGATTTAAGATAGAAACAAACATTTACTAAAAAGCCGTTTTTCTCTGCTGTTCTTCCACACGTCAGGTTTCAGCGGCAGCTTTCAGAGCCATGTTTGTCTTTCCTCCCTCCGGAGAAAACAGCCAACACACCGTACCCCCCCTCGAGCCGTGACAGCCGCCCACTGTACCAGCGCCACCTCTCAGAGCCTCTGGTCCCCCACGGCACCCGAGGTTTCAAACAGGAGTTGGTGGATCCAAGATACCCAGAGCCAGGGCCACCTGGTCCGGGTCTGGCCCGGCCCCAGACCACCTTCAACCACGTCACCATCAAACAAGAGCCAAGGGACTTTGGCTTTGATTCAGGTGTGTTTGTGTGTAGACTTAAAAATCATTTTAAAATGACTTGAGACTTAAGACAAAGAATCTAATTTGATAATGTTACATGTATGTTGTTGTCTTTACAGAAGTATGAAAGTCTAACTTAAGTCTTACAATAGAAACTTTTAACACATCTTTACTTTTGTGTCCTCCAGAGGTTCAAACCTGCCAGTCATCATCATTTGGGAAGTCTTCAGTCTTGTACCAGAATAGCAATGTTGGTGAGTTTGTGGTGTCATCTGAGCCTGCAGAGTTTCTCAGAGGAACAAATGTTAACTTTTCTAAAAATGTTTTACTTTTTGACTCACAGGATTTGGTCGTGACAGAGAACCACATCTGTATTACGATGATACTTGTGTTGTGCCAGAGAGACTGGAAGGTGAGACTGAATCAAGATAGTATTAGCCAGTGTTGACTTTGAAACTAGAATTTGAACTCAGAAGGATGATGATTACTGATGATATTTTAGGAGGAATAGAACTAAACATGTGGATGTTCTCATCATGTCCTGTCTGATTCTGTAACCAGGTAAAGTGAAGCAGGAGGGTTTGCCATACCAGCGCCGTGGCTCGCTGCAACTCTGGCAGTTCCTACTCACGCTGCTGGACAACCCAGCCAACGGACACCTGATTGTCTGGACGGGACGCAACATGGAGTTTAAACTGATCGATCCTGAAGAGGTCAGTCATCAGCAAACCCCAGAAAGGAACATACTGAAAGGCTTAAGCAGGCTAAAAAAATGTATTAAACTTTGAGGAACATGAAGGATATGAACGTTGCAGGGTTAAAAGGATTGATTTTTGTGTTAAATAAACACTGTTAAAATAGTTAAAAATGGGACTTAGTCTCGCTTAAGACCCTTTCATTAAATTTAAACTGAGGACTGGAGTGAAAAAGAGGCAAAAAGATGGATTAAACCTTTCTTATGCCTTAATAAACAAAAAATATACATTTATTTAGGAAGCAGGGAGCTATCTAATAATTATACGTTATATTTTGGGCAAAAAAACATGAAATCCAGCTGGATATTTTATGGAGGGTCTCTTGTCCTGCATTGTGTCCAGGTGGCTCGGCTCTGGGGGCTCCAGAAGAATCGGCCAGCCATGAACTACGACAAGCTGAGCCGCTCACTGAGGTACTACTATGAGAAGGGCATCATGCAGAAGGTAAAGGAATAACATGTTTAAGTTCTTTCTTCTATTATCTTATCCATATGTACTCATTTATAATGAAGTATTAGAAATGATCATGTTGCTGATGGGATTAGTTGGATTTTTATTTTTTAAAAGTTTTGCTCCTCATATTTGGAACTGTATAATCTGATCTACATGAATTTGCCAACTTTTTTATTCTACATAGATTTGCATAACTACACTCAAAAATCTACTACAGAAAGAAAGCACTCATATAGAACAGACTTATAGAGAGAAGTAATAATCTGTACACAGATCATTCACTTTCTACAAGGTCATTAACTAAATTTGGCCTGAAGGTGGGGCTACAGCCTGAAACAAATATAATCAATCAAAAATGCATGCTGGGTTCATGAGACTTGAAGGTGATGCAGTGATCAAATATATATATAAGGTAATAAAAAAGTGCTAGTATATTTTATAATTCAGAACACTGTCATATTACAAGTTAAAATCTGAATATGGTTGTTCATTTCAACAAAATCATTAAATGCTTGAAAGTTGCATAAATGAACATCATTAATTCCTCTCTCCTCTGATTGGCTCCTCCTTCAGGTGGCTGGAGAAAGGTACGTCTACAAGTTTGTGTGCAACCCCGAGGCGCTGTTCTCCATGGCTTTCCCAGACAACCAAAGGCCGAGCCTGAAGGCCGACCCGGACGCCCTCCCACCGACCAATGAGGAGGATGGCCTCCCTCTGCCCAGCCACGAGGAGGAGGGTCCTTACCTGGCCGAAGGAGGGGAGCAGTGCATCCAGGGACTGGCTTTCCCTGACAGCTACCCGTACTAGACTCAACAGCCTGGCAGCTGGAGTGAACATGAGATATTTTAAACAGCAGGAACCTGAAATTACTGAGCAGTGTTTGAGATGTTCAAAATGTACACCCACATTACGTATGTAACAGAAAAGTTTTGCTTACGAAATCCTGATTCTACCTAAATCTCTGGGACTGTTAATTTGAAGTCACTCTCTCAGCAAAAATGCAATTCTTTGTCCAGATCTACTGCAGCTCTGATTTGGTTTAATATGTTACGATGGTTTTAGGGCCACTGTTAGCAAACAAAAAATCTGTGATCTCAAAATTGTATCTCAAAGTTGTAATATTTTGAGAAAAAAGTAATAATATTACCAGAAACAGACATAATCTCGAAGGACCAGTGTGTAGGATTTAGTGGCATCTAGTGGTGAAGTTGCAGATTGCAACCAACTGAATACATCTCACCCTCCCCCTCTCCTTCCAAGCATGTAGGAGAACCTACAGTGGCCATGAAACTTGGGACAAACACGAAAGGCCCTGTCTAGAGCCGGTGTTTTGTTTATCCATTCTGGGCTGTACTGTAGAAACAAGGAAGAGGACCCGCTCCCTATGTAGATATAAAGGTCTCATTCTAAGGTAACGAGAACACAACGATCCTTATTTTCAGGTGATTATACACTAATTGAAACAAAATTATGAATATTATATTCAGTTTCCGCCAATACCATTCTGATGACACTAAATTCCACACACTGCACCTTTAAGAAGTAGTAATTCTACCTGGGGGAAGAAGTGGTAATATTTCAAAACTAAAGTCTTTATTTCACTACAAAACAGTGAGAATGTTATGGAAAAAAGTCACAATATTTCAAGGATAAAGTAGTAATTTTACCAGAAAAAGTCATAATACGGGTAAAGTGGGTCAAGTCATAATATTTTGAGGGAAAAGACATAAATTTACAATAAAGTGTCATTAATACTACGAGAACAAATTTGGATTAAATTGTAATCTTGTGAGAAAATGTCACTTTGAGAACAAAAAATGTTATAATTGCGACTTTATTCTCAAAATATTACAGCTTTTTTTTGTAGTTATGGCTTTAAGCTCTTAAAATTATGACCTTGATAACGACCCCACAGAGGTCACATAGCTGGGACTGGAAGGTGAGACAGACAGCTCATAAAATTATGACTTTTTTTCCTCAGAGTATTTGAATTTTACTCTAAAACTCTTTGTCACAGTGGCCCTAATACTCTGTTGTAATGTGTAGCATGGCCGTCGCTGTAGTTCTTGCGTGCGTAAACTCTGGGATCTGTGTTTCAACCAAAAAATATCTCCAAGCCATGGCACTCCTTTACTAACTTACTTATAATTGTTTTTTGTGGGGGAGTAAACATTATACTGCTTGAAAGGGACACACGTATTTTCCAGATGTTTTAGTCCTCCTATAAACATGTATATTGAAATGTCTTTTGTGTACTTTATCTTGTTTTCAAAGCTAATATTTTTGGCATTATATGGACTTGTAAGTTTTTTCCTATAACTGTTTTATGACAAAGGTACTGCTACTATTTTTGATTCTGTAATACTGCCACGATGATGCTTCTATTAAGCATGGACTTTCTTACAAACAGCTCACCAGTTATTGTACCGAGATAGTTTTCTGCATTTTGTATAGTTGATTTGCTTCAATGTGTAGAAAAGGTGTATAATTATATATGAATATATTTTTGCAAAATGCTGCATTTGCTTGAGCTGCAGAGTTTAGCCTGCTAATGTATTGCATCGATTTCAGCCTCTCCAAGGTGGAGTGACCTTATCCTTTTGAGTCCTGCAGATTTGCAATGGATGTAATGGTATATTTTGCTATGTGATCACATGACAGGCTGGAGAAAGGATTACTGACACTGGTGTGACGTCTACCCTCAGATACTGTATGTGTGCCTTCTGTTGATCTTTACTGATACAATAAACTATTTTACTCTTTTCTTTCTCCTCACTGCAGATCATTTCAAAAGCATTTTTGTAATTTAAGGTGTGTACAAAAACCTTCGTTATCCCCCCTTAGAGTTTCTCTTTGCCTCCCGCTTGCTCAGCCTCCATTAAAGAAGCAGCAGCGTCCTCTGCAGTTTGCAAAGAGAAGTGAAAAAGCTTACAGCACCTGGTATTCCCAGGCGGTCTCCCATCCAAGTACTAACCAGGCCCGACCCTGCTTAGCTTCCGAGATCAGACGAGATCGGGCGTGTTCAGGGTGGTATGGCCGTAAGCGAGAGAAGCACTCACACACACACTATTTATGCATGATGTAACGTCATGTATTCTGTTTATATGTGTGCTGATTGTTTATGTAGCCTGTCGACTGTCTAGATAAAACACATCTTACTAGAAGACTAAATGAGCCTGTAACAGCTGTAACTGTGCGCTCCTCTCCATGTCTCAGCTGCTTATCTGTACACATTATTATATAACACACAATCTTCATCATTCTTGTTAATGTTGGGGGATTGTATCACTGGAATCAGAGGTTCCTGCTCAGAAAATACACTGATGTCTTTATCTACATAAACCCACACAGATGTTCATGATGCTGATGATCGACATCTATAAAAGGCCTGTTTGTCAGGGGATCTTTCGCTTACGGCCATACCACCCTGAACACGCCCGATCTCGTCTGATCTCGGAAGCTAAGCAGGGTCGGGCCTGGTTAGTACTTGGATGGGAGACCGCCTGGGAATACCAGGTGCTGTAAGCTTTTTCACTTCTCTTTGCAAACTGCAGAGGGCGCTGCTGGGCTTTTATGAACACAGTTGCACCAATTAAAGACTGATCATGTTGTTTCAAAGTGATTTTTCATTGTCATGATGCTCCTGTTTTCCTTCTATACACTTGTAGAGAATGCCCCCTAATCCACCATTAACACTGTTTTAACACACTGCATAATATAAATATTAAGAGTACATATATAAGTATCACAGCAATCTACAGCACTTTAATTGAAATGTATTCATTGATTTTTTTTCAGCCAGTGTAAAACTTAGCTCACTGTACATTGATGTAACTTTCGCCACCCAGGCAGAATTAAAGACATAACCCTTGGAACAGGGTGATTTTGACACTGTGATGCTAAATCAATTCAAATGTTTTGTTAAAGAGCACAAACAGTTGCACCTGTAGAGTCCATAAATGAGCAGGAGACAGCAGCATGGCCTCACTGAAACAAACCACCTCACAGCCTGGCTGCCAGGTGTTACGGACAAACTGGTCCTGCTTGTTCAAACAGGTGTCTGCACTGAAGCAGTTTTACGTGGAGTGGGGTGTTACCCACCCTTGTGGTAACTTTCTGACTTTGTTGAAGTTGTGGGTTCAACCCAGAGCTAATCAGATCAGCTAAACTGCTGAAGATTGAAAAGCTCTGGTGAAGATTGGTGGACACCATCTGGCCCTGTGGCTCCCTGTGGTAGACAGCCTGTCAGAAGCTTTATGGTCATAGGTTCAATCCTGACTCTGACTTTCAATGTTTTATGTCAGACACACTGCTGAAGGCGGAAAAGCTCTGGTGAAAACTGTTGTTGGCCACCCGAACTTGTGGTTCACTGTGTTGGACATTAACATTGAAGTTTAGAGATTGTGAGTTCAATCCTGACTCTGTCACAGATTTTTTCTTCATAAAGTCAGCCTCACTGCAGGAGATTGAAAACCTCTGATGAAGAGAGTTGGATATGATCTCGTCTTGTGGCTCACTGTGTTGGACACCTGTATTGAAGTTTTAAGGTTGTGGGTTCGATCTCAACTCTGTCAGTGAATTTTGAAAGTGATGACTCAGAAGAAAAGTTTAAAAGCACTTAGAGAAGATCTGTGAGCATGAAGGGGACCTGGTGGAGTGATGGCATCGTCAACACAGATCTCAGATATGTCTGCGGACGTGAGGTGGCTGGTTCGATTCCCTCTCCTCCATCAGTAACTGGAGCAAACTCAAGTGTGTCCCACATGGGTGGGTAAGGGGGAGGGCCTTGTCCTCCCCCGATGTTCCACAGGTCCGTATGCAGGGGGTTATGCAGCAAAAAGTCCTGCTCAGCTGAAGTTTTACTGATGAATGAAGGCGCGAACAAGTTTTTAAAAATGTTGGAAGTCTCTTGCCATTGCATGTTTGTTGCTTATTATGTTCTATCTTTATTAATACACAAAACCACCGCCTGCCTATCGGGATAAAATGCAAAATTCTCAAATGACACTCAGTGTCTACATACTGTTGTAGACTGCTGTGATACTTATGTATGTACTCTTATACTTTATATGCACTCTTATACTTAGATATATGTACTCTGTATTTGGTTGGAGCCAATATCATTACTTTGTAAACCAACATTACAGACAGAACAACCAAGAAGATCTTTATCCCTCAGCGGGGATTGAACCAACAACCATGTACTCAGGTGTATATTACCTGTCACTCATCCCAGTGAGCTATCCTTCAGGTTAGTTGGCTAGGTGTTTATCTCTTACACATTTTGTCCTTGCACCCCTCATGATACACTTAACATTTCATGAAAATAACTCATTTGTACATGGAGGGAGTACAGCTTGTGTGTGGTCACACTTGTCTTTTGCCTTGTAGGGGTTCACCTGTCTCAGTTGGGCCTTGAACCAGGAACCTTGTGAACACCAGCCCTTTTCTACAACCACTCAGCCAGTGAAGGCTCCTAACCACCACCCCTGGAAAATACTAAATCAAATAATTGCATATGCATCATGCCAAAGAAAGTATGATTAAGAAATTCTGTTCTTGTAAAGCACAAGTTGAAATCCATTTTCATCCTCATATTTTCGTGACCCTGGCAGAGTTAACAATATGATCCTTGGAACAGGGTGATTTTGACACTGTAAGACTGTCAGTGTGATGCTAAATCACTTAAAATTTGATAAAATATATTTACATCTCAAACACATCTTGTTTCTGCAGCCTTTATGTTACACTTAACAATTCATGAACAATTGTTGTTATTGTAATTTGGGACATTATCTCTTGTGCACAATGACACCTGGAGGCTGTCTGGTGGTGTTTGGGAGGGACAGGTGGTGTACTTTCTTGTTGGGAGGGTTTATCTGGCTGGGTTGAGGACACATGCCCTTTTCTCTAACCACTAAGCCAGTTAATCCATCCACCCACCCAAGGAAAATGTACATTGATGTGACTTTGATACTTGTGGCTCACTTTGTTAAAATATGCTACTCAAAGGTTTTACGGTTGAAGCCAGAGCTGTTTGGATCTTCAATCTTCATGAGTGTGTCTGAAAGTAACGGGATTGAACCCACAACCTTTAAACTTCAAAGAAGTTGTCTAACACAGTGAGCTTCACAACTAGATGGTATAGGAGAGTTTTCATTGGAGTTGTTCAACCTTCAGAAGTGTGACTGACTTGAAAAAGCTCAACGAGAGACTGAGGATCTCATGGTGTGGCCTCATGCAAGCAAGCCACCTCATGGCCTGGCTGCCGGGTGTTATGGACAAACTGGTCCTGGTGGTTCAAACAGGTGTCTGCACTGAACTTTAATTGAAATGCAAAAATATCCCATTTCAAGGATTCTGCCTGCGTAGTGAAAATATGTGATTTTGTAGTGGTGGGTGGTTGAAATGGCCTAAAGGTTAAAGAAAAGTGCAACCATGCTGCTGAAGGAATGTAGCTGTTTCCCCATAACGCTACGTTATGTGAATTTCAGACTTATATCCCTTAACATGTCCATTACAATAGAGGGAACGCATCCTGACAGCTGAGAGTGTTACTGTCAGATACTGTTCCCCCTTTGTTTAGTAGGAAAGGAAGGTCACACACCTCTCAGATTAATAATCTTGACTTCTTTCCTCAGACCAGTGGAGCCCTGTGATTTTCAGACTGATATCACTAAATTTGTCCATCATATCAGGGGGAACGCATCCTGACAGCTGAGAATGTTACTGTCAGATACTGTTCCCCCTGTGTTTAGTAGCAAAGGAAGGTCACACACCTGTCAAGTTCATACTGCTGACATGTTTCCTCATAACAACTAAGTCCTGTGATTTTCAGACGGATATCACTAAATTTGTCCATCATAGCAGGGAGAACGCATCCTGTTACTGTCAGATACTGTTCCCCCTGTGTTTAGTGGGAACAGAGGCTCACACACCTCTCAAATTCATAATCTTGAGTAATTTCCTCATAACAGCTAAGTCCTGTGATTTTCAGACTGATATCACTAAATTTGTCCATCATAGCAGGGGGAACGCATCCTGACGACCAAGAATGTTACTGTCAGATACTGTTCCCCTGTGTTTAGTAGCAACGGAAGGTCACACACCTCTCAAATTCTCAATCTTGACTTCTTTTCTCAGACCAGCGGAGTTCTGTGATTTTCAGACTCATATCATTAAATTTCTCCATCATACAGGGGGAATGCCTCCTGACAGCTGAGAATGTTACTGTCAGATACTGTTTCCCCTGTGTTTAGTAGCAAAGGAAGGTCACACACCTCTCAAATTCATAATTTTGTCGCCTTTCCTCAGACCAGCGTAGTTCTGTGATTTCCAGACTGATATCACTAAATTTGTCCATTACAACAGGTGGAACGCATCCTGACAACCAAGTATGTTACTGTCAGATACTGTTTCCCCTTTGTTTAGTAGGAAATCAGTTAAATGTTTTAGTAGAGAGCACAAACAGTTGCACCTGTAGAGTCCATAAACGAGCAGGAGACAGCAGTGTGGCCTCACTGAAACAAGCCACCTCACAGCCTGGCTGCCCGGTGTTATGGACAAACTGGTCCTGGTGGTTCAAAAAGGTGTCTGCACTGAAGCAGTTTTACATGGAGTGGGGTGTTACCCACCCTTGTGGTGACTTTCTGACTTTGTTGATGTTGTGGGTTCAACTCTGAGCCAATCATCAGTCCAGAACTTGACTCTGTCAGCTGAGGGCACTAGGCTGGTTTTATAGGGCGGCTTCAATGCCCTGACCCTAACATTTTATACCAATTCAACACATATAGTGAACCTTTCAATCAATTATTCTTATTATAGATTCTACACTGAAATTATATCTTTATCACAGGTGGATCAGTTTAATTTCAATCAACAGACCTAAACCTGTCCAAAACTGTTAACTAATAAACATTGCATGTTTATCCTTAGAAATTTCAATTATAAATTTTCAATATAAATAAATTTAGATCTCATGTCAGCCATATCTCAGGGAGGCGTCTTCGCTTACCTTAAAGAGTTACTCAGAAGACCTCAGAGATGAGCACAAGCCAGGAACTTTGGTTGGAGTGTATAAAAATACAAACCAGTTTTATTTGGTTTTTACATAAATGAGTATTACAAAATGTCAAAAGTAAAATACAAATACTTGAATGTAAAAGTCAAAAAGGTTAAAAAGAAAGTCAAAAAGGCCAGAAGACAAAAAATGAGCCAGAGCTAAAACACAAAAAAGGCCTAAAAGCAGCAAGACTCCAAAAACAAACAATAAAAAAGGCAGAAAAAGCCAAAAAGGAAAAAGCCTTGAGACCTCTTTGGCCTCCAATTTTATATCATTCATTTTAAAGCATCAACATCTCAAAATCCATATATACCGGTAGTCACCAACCAGAACATCAGCAAACTATTGGATAATTTTTGTTTGCGTTGCACAACACAATTCTTATAGTACTCTAACAATATAAGATATTTTTAACATTTCCAAGAATTCACAGTTCAAGGTCTGTATCAGGTGCAGAGACCACATCTCACTTTGCAGGCCACCAACTTCCTGCTGATCTAAGCAGGAGTGTTAACTTGCACTTGCACAAAAGTTTAGTTACAGTTCAGTACAACTGACAATATTTTCCATCACGTGTTTTAGCTAATTGTCAATTTTAATTGAATTATTATGGAGAATCTTTTTAGAGGTAGGTTTGGGTGAAAAAATAACCTTTACAGAACCTTTAGAGACCGTTCTGTGAAGGTTACCTGAGGGTTTTTTAAATAACCTTCAGAGAACCTTTAGGGAATGTTCCCTAGATTCAGAATAAAGCTTGAAATATAAATTTCTGCAGAGTTCTGGATTTTCCTCCTGATCTGCTTCATTAAAGGTGTTTTGAACCTTTGGATAAAAATAAGACATGAGATGGTTTCCAATCACATTATTACAATATGTCATATTTCTATCACTGAATGACTCTGACAGTTAACAGTTATGTGGATAAACAGGCTGACTATGAGTACACAATGGACCATGAAGAGTAAAGTGCATCAGAATCAGCTTCATGTATAAATGACACATTAGTTAGAGAGATATAGAGACAGAAAGGAACTTAAATGTCAAAATACAGAGACGACAGATTAAATCATTTTCTGAAGAAACAATTAATAGTGAATTTAATTTGAACAAGTGAATGATTATGAAACAGTCTTAATCATAAGTGTTTGTGATTGGTTTTTGTAGCATCTTGATCTCCTCAGCGTCCCTGTGTGACAGAATGAAGGATTTAAGAACATTTATATATTATTTATTTATAGGTGTTGTCTGTATAGATTCTTTAAGCTCTGTGTATCCTCTTAATGTCAATAAATTATTACCATATTAACTGTGAGACACTGGTATCACAACAAGACAGATATTGAGTTGAAAGTTGAAATTACCTGTTCTTGTGTTTATGTCTGAGCAGGACAGTGACGACTACAGCAACACAAACACTACCATGATCAATGCACCGATCAAAGTGAAATCTATGAGAAAAAGGGGGAAAAATGTGATATGAAACACTAAACATTCATAAAGCAACTACAGTTTAAATGTGAATTTTGACTTGAGACAACTTTAAAGTTAACTTACTCTTATTGGATCCAGATTCATCATCAAAACCTGAAAAATTAAACCCAATCAGAATCATAAAACAATAATCTATCTATAAATCTGTGGTTTTGGAAGTGTTTCTCACCATTTGCAGGAATCGTCTTGAACACCTGAATTTCAGGGACTGAGAGCAGTCGTGCTGCACATCCAACTAGTGCATCGTTTCCATGGAAACCAGACAGCACAGCTGTAGTGGTGACGCTGACTGTACCGTTGGTGTTGGTGACACTGACTGTGCTGTTGTGAGAGAAGTAGAGGTCTTGTTGTGGGACATTCAGAGTTACTGTGGGAGCAGGACGACCTGTGGCCGAGCAGGACACAACTGTCTCTTCAGTAGAGTTTGATTCTCTGATTTGTAGAATGGGTTCATGCAGCACTGCAAAGACAAAACATTAAAAAATATCACATGGAGCAAGTTCTTACAAAAAAAATCAACTAGTTTGCTGATTTCCTCTGTTTTATAACATTATAAATCAAATATATTCAGGCTGTAGACTAAATAAAACAAGTATTTTAAGAAATCTTTGGGTTCTTGGACATTATGATGAGCAGTTGTCTCTGTTTCCTACATTTCATTACACAAATTGAGGAATTTGAAATAATGATAATATAATTTAAATATCATGACCATCATGTCTTCTTACGTTTGGGAATAAAATTAACTTTTATATCAGTTGGATGCAAAGTGTGTGAAATGCAGAGTATGTACAACATGCTTTTAGTGATGTGAAGTATTTGCATTTCATGGAAAAGTGACGGCAAGCAGACAATTTAACAGCCATCATTTCTAACTGCCATCAATGTGAAACAAGTTAAAACTGTAATTCACCATGAATATGTCTTCAAAAGTGAAGAAAGGAGCTCACCATAGAGTTGGAGGCAGGTTCTGCCTGTCAGAGAACCTTCAGGATACGTGTAAAACAAACAGAGATAGCAGCCTTCATCCTGCTCCATCACCTTCCTGATAACGATGGAGCAGTTCTGCAGTCCAGCATCTTTAAACTCCACTTTCCCCTGAAAACCAGGATTCAATGTTTCTCCCAAGTGTTTGTTGTAGCTGCCAAGATTCTCCTCCATCCCATCAGGTAAAAGTTTCTGCCATGTGACCTGAAGAACATCTCTAGACTGCATGAGCTGACAGCTGAGATGGACATCTTCTCCTACTGCTGCCATCACAGTCTGCTGTGTTTGTATCACAGCTGTTAGACCTGCATGGAGGAAAAGAAATATGGGGTTTAAACTGTGTGTGAACTTTAGGTTGATGTGAACATTTCAACACAATTTATGTTACATTTTTAATTGTCTTAGTTAAACAATAATAATAATAATAATAATAATAATAATAAATAATTGTCTTAATTTGTTGTAAAGACTCCCAAAACAAAAAAGATTGTCATGACTGCACAATGACTGGTTGTGACTTATTTATCGTAATTAAAATTCTAATAAATTACACATGTTGCTTTTTTGTCTTAGTTTGCTGTAAATAAAAATTGTCACCAGCAAGAAACATTCACCTGTCGCACTTTAATTGTGGAAAACAAGAATAAATCAGCAGGATTCAATATTTCTTCTCAAAACATTCACTTTGGGTTAGAGTTAAAAATACACAGGAATCCTCCTGCAATGTCAGCAGAAAAATGACTTCTGTAAAAATACAGACTACTGTAACATCTCTCTTCCCTTTTGGAAAGACTCCCAAAACAAAAAAGATTGTCATGACTGCACAATGACTGGTTGTGACTTATTTATCGTAATTAAAATTCTAATAAATTACACATGTTGCTTTTTTGTCTCAGTTTGCTGTAAATAAAAATTGTCACCAGCAAGAAACATTCACCTGTCGCACACTAAAAATACACAGGAATCCTCCACGGTGTTTTCAATTTCTGCAGAAAAATGACCTCTGTAAAAGTACAGACTACTGTAACATCTCTCTCTTACCTTTTGGAAAGACTCCCAAAACAAAAAAGATCGTCATGACTGCAGCTTGTGTCATCATCGCTGCAAGTTTCAACTCAACTATACTGATCTCTGATGGTATCAATGTCAAAATAAAAAAGTTATCACTAGAATAAATATAGCCTAGGTCTACATATGAAACAGTAACATACACTGATTTGTTTCTGAAACGTAATATAAAACAGCGTATTACGTCTCTGAGTCCCACGATATAAAGAACCAGTCCAGTCAGGCTGAATAACGGTCACATCCGGTTTGCTTCGTTTTTGAATTTGCGGAAGATGCGGCTTTAAGGCACCCAGGGTCACTGATTTGTGTGCGAGGCGAAGATGATGGAGGCAGCTGTCAGTTCCGTTTAAGTTAACATATGTGTTAAGTTAATATATGTGCCATGTATGTAAGATTTTTTTTTCCTTTGAGTACCTGTGAATACCTGTAGTCAGGGGCTGTGCGCATTTTACGCACGCCTGGCACAGCAGCGGTAACTTTATTGTCTTTAATGAAACCATGAAAAACACTGAGCCAGAGAGTCTGCTGTAAGCTTTTTGTGATTAAGATAAACAGTAGTTGCATGTTTATTTTACAGAAATAGTGTTAAATTGTTTAGCACACACCTGTTAATCATCATTTTAGTCATTTTGTCACTAACATACGGATTCAAATGCTACTATGTTACAATAATTTATCTTTATAGTTTATAATATCGTTTTTATTGATATGGTGAGAGTGGTTTAGTTTAGATTCTGTATCATTCATCGATGGAGTTAAAGACACATGCATTTATTAATTGATTTTTTTTCATTGGACTGAGGGATTAACTTGATGTACATGCTTCATACAACATGTAACCATATCCAGTTACTCATATCGTATTATTTGATTTGAAAATAGCTGTGACTCAGGTTTATATATACATTTGGTTAAAGTAATTTAGTCTGAAGATGCACAAATGAAAAAGCAGGTAATAAATTCATCTTTGCCTCCAGCTTGTTCTGCCTCCATTAAAGAAGCAGCAGCGTCCTCTGCAGTTTGTAAAGAGAAGTGAAAAAGCTTACAGCACCTGGTATTCCCAGGCGGTCTCCCATCCAAGTACTAACCAGGCCCGCTGCTTCCGAGCTTAACTTGCTTAGCTTCCGATATCAGACGTGTTCAGGGTGATATGGCCGTAAGCGAAAAACCGACTGCCAAACAGGCCTTTTATTGATGTCGATCATCAGCATCATGAACATCTGTGTGGCTTTATGTAGATAAAGACATCAGTGTATTTTCTGAGCAGGAACCTCTGATTCCAGTGATACAATCCCCCAACATTAACAAGAATGATAAAGATTGTGTGTTATACAATAATGTGTACAGATAAGCAGCTGAGACATGGAGAGGAGCGCACAGTTACAGCTTTTACAGCCTCATTTAGTCTTCTAGTAAGATGTGTTTTATCTAGACAATCTACAGGCTACATATACAATCAGCACACATACAAACAAAATACATGACGTTACATCATGTATAAATAGTGTGTGTGTGAGTGTTTCTCTCGCTTACGGCCATACCACCCTGAACACGCCCGATCTCGTCTGATCTCGGAAGCTAAGCAGGGTCGGGCCTGGTTAGTACTTGGATGGGAGACCGCCTGGGAATACCAGGTGCTGTAAGCTTTTTCACTTCTCTTTGCAAACTGCAGAGGGCGCTGCTGGGCTTTTATGAACACAGTTGCACTAATTAAAGACTGATCATGTTGTTTCAAAGTGATTTTTCATTGTCCTGATGCTCCCGTTTTCCTTCTATACACTTGTAGAGAATGCCCCCTAATCCAACATTAACACTGCTTTAACACAGTACATAATATAAACATTAAGAGTACATATATAAGTATCACAGCAATCCCCAAGCAGCTCTGGCTTGAACCTTAAAACTTCTGAGTAGCAATTTAACACAGTGAGCCGTAAATGTTGAAGCTTTATCAAATGTTTTCAATCTTAAATACAGCTGCAAACTTCATAAATGTCTCAAGACAGTATTGAACCCTTAATTTTTCAACTTTACTGTTGCAGTCAAACTCAGTGAGCTAAAGTTTTACACAGCTGATTGGCTCAGAGTTGAACCCACAACTTCAACAAAGTCACACAATAACCACAAGGGTGGGTAACACCCCACTCCACATAAAACTGCTGTCTGTGTTGCTGCTCATCAGACTGGTGACACTGGGAGCTGCAGTGCAGACGAGGAAACCGAAGAAGAGAAACTCCCCAAGTAAATGGAGTCTGTTAATGAAATGTTAAATGTAACATCAAGGGTACAGACACACTCCTTGAAGATTGAATATCAACTTTTTGTCTCCTTAATATCATTCATACTCAGACAAGAACCAAAGTCACTTTAATTGAAATGTATTGATTGATTTAGCATCACACTGACAACTTAACAGGTTAAAAATATCCCATTTCAAGGACTGTGTTGTTAATTCTGCCTCTGTAGTGGTGGGTGGTTGAAATGGCCTAAAGGTTAAAGAAAAGGGCAGCCATGCTGCTGAAGGAACGTAGCTGTGCAACACTTTTACCTGGAGTCGAGTGTTACCCACCTTTTTGGTAACATTCTGACTGAAGATAGAAAGCCTCAAATGAACATTTTTTCAGCCGGTGTAAAACTTTTGCTCACTGTTCATTGATGTAACTTTCGCCACCCCAGCAGAATTAAAGACATAACCCTTGGAACAGGTTGATTTTGACACTGATGCTAAATCAATTCAAATGTTTTCTTAAAGAGCACAAACAGCTGCACCTGTAGAGTCCATGAACAAGCAGGAGACAGCGGTGTGGCCTCACTGAAACAAGCCACCTCACAGCCTGGCTGCCGGGTGTTACAGACAAACTGGTCCCGCTTGTTCAAACAGGTGTCTGCACTGCGAGCAGTTTTGCGTGGAGTGGGGTGTTACCCACCCTTGTGGTGACTGTCTGACTTTGTTGAGGTTGTGGGTTCAACTCTGAGCCAATCAGCAGTGCAAAACTTGACTTGATCACTTGTTTTTTTAAGTTAGCAGCTGTATTTAAGATGTAAAACTCTTGGTAAAGGTTTGACCCTTGAGCCTCACTGTTTTAAAATATGCCACTCAAAGGTTTTAAGGTTCAAGCCAGAGCTGCTTGGAGATTTTTTAAAGCCAATATCTTGAGGTATGACTGCTCTGGTCCAGTAGCTCAGTCTGTTTGGCAGCTGTTTAAAGTTTCTGAAGTTGTGGGTTCAAACCTGAATCACTCAGGCCTCTTAAAAGTCAGACACCACTGAAGATTGAAAACATTTCATGACATCACCTTTATACCATCTGAGTCAGTGGTGCACTGTGTTCAACAGTGCCATTAAACTTTTAAGATTGTCACTTCAATCCTGGTTTGATCAGCCATGATTAAGATTGAAAACCTTTGGTCAAACCTCTTGGCAGCAGTTTTACTCTGTGGCTCATTGTGTTAGACAGCTGCACTTGAGCTTTAAGATTGTGGGTTCAATTCAGAATATTGGCTTTTTAAAAAAATAAGTGAATAACAGGTAAAGATTTAGATTCTCTGTCAAAATACCTTTTTAGGGACCTGCTCCAGTAGCTTGAACTGCTCACTTTTTGACTTTGTTGAAGCTGTGGCTTCAATCCAGCCACACCACCGAGGACTGAAAACATCACATGAAAACATTGTGTCAGTGTCAATCTGTAGCTCACTGTGTTGCACGGTCAGTCTGAGTCTGGGTTCAATCCTGACGCAAATTTTCAAAGTTAGCTTCTCAATTAGTTAGCTTAGTCAGTTAGCTTATCAACAGACCTAAACCTGTCCAAAACTGTTAATTAATAAACATTGCATGTTGATCCTTAGCAATGTCCATTATAAATTTTCAATATAAATAAATTTAGATCTCATGTCAGCAATATCTCAGGGAGGCGTCTTCGCTTACCTTAAAGAGTTACTCAGAAGACCTCAGAGATGAGCACAAGACAGGAACTTTGGTTGGAGTGTATAAAAATACAAACCAGTTTTATTTGGTTTTTACATAAATGAGTATTACAAAATGTAAAAAGTAAAATACAAATACTTGGATGTAAAAGTCAAAAAAGAAAGTCAAAAAGGCCAGAGCTAAAACACCAAAAAGGCCTAAAAACAGCAAGACTCCAAAAACAAAAAGGGCCAAAAAGCAAAAGAAAAAAGGCAGAAAAAGCCAAAAAGGAAAAAGCCTCGAGACCTCTTTGGCCTCCACTTTTATATCATTCATCTTAAAGCATCGACATCTCAAAATCCATATGTAGTCACCAACCAGAACATCAGCAAACTATTGGGTAATTTTGGTTTGCGTTGCACAACACAATTCTTATAGTACTCTAACAATATAAGATATTTTTAACATTTTCAAGACTTCATGGTTCAAGGTCAAGGTTGCAGAGTGTTTGTATTTGGTGCAGAAACCACAGCTCGCAGGCCACCGACTTCCTGCCGATCTAGGCAGGAGTGTTAACTTGTACTTACACAAAAGTTTAGTTACAGTTCAGCTCAACTGACAATATTTTCCATCATGTGTTTTAGTTAATTATCAATTTTAATTGAATTATTACAGAGAATCTTTTTAGATATAGGTTTGGGTGGAAAAATAACCTTTACAGAACCTTTAGAGAACGTTCTGTGAAGGTTACCTGAGGGTTTTTTAAATAACCTTCAGAGAACCTTTAGGGAATGTTCCCTAGATTCAGAATAAAGCTTGAAATATAAATAAGGTATTTCAATTAAACACTCTCAAACCAAAATCGTCACAGAAAACAACATTTAATGTTGTTAAAGAATTGGTTTTGATTTGTAAATGAATGTGGGTGATTCTTACAGTATCTGTTGTCCACAGTTGCTTTATACTGTATGAAAAGCTTCAGTTCATTAATTCCCTGCAGTGCCATTATGCACAGCTGTTCACTGTGTTTACCCTCATTAAATCAGCTAAAAACGACACCAGGCTGCTACAGATTAACCACACACACTTGTACACACATCTGACTAGTTGGTTTTACCTTTTTATGAATGACACGTCAGGTTAGCGGGGATCATAACCTCTTTTCCAACTTTCTCCTCAGCAAAAGTAGCATTTCATGTTTTATCCTTGAATTTTCCTCCTGAGATGTTTGTTGTCTGATCTGTTCGTTCTCCTGCTTCATTAAAGCTGTTTCGCACCTTCACATAAAAACAAGACATGAGACAATTTCCACTCACATTATTACAATACGTCATACATATTTCTATCACTGAATGACTCTGACAGTTAACAGTTATGTGGATAAACAGGCTGACTATGAGTACACAATGGACCATGAAGAGTAAAGTGCATCAGAATCAGCTTCATATATAAATAACACATTAGTTAGAGAGATATAGAGACAGAAAGGAACTTAAATACTAAAATAGAGAGAAGACATTAAATCATTTTCTGAAGAAGCAATTAATAATAAATATGAACAAGTGAATAATTATGAAATTGTCTTAATCATAATATCTCCTCAGCGTTCCTGTGTGACAGACTGAAGGATTTAAGAACATTTATATATTATCTATTTATAGGTGTTGTCTGTATAGATTCTTTAAGCTCTGTGTTTCCTCTTAATGTCAATAAATTATTACCATATTAACTGTGAGACACTGGTATCACAACAAGACAGATATTAAGTTGAAAGTTGAAATTACCTGTTCTTATATTTATGTCTGAGCAGGACAGTGACGACTACAGCAACACAAACACTACCATGATCAATGCACCGATCAAAGTGAAATCTATGAGAAAAAGAGGAAAAAATTTGATATGAACACTAAACATTCATAAAGCAACTACAGTTTAAATGGGAATTTTGAATTGAGACAACTTTAAAGTTAACTTACTCTTATTGGATCCAGATTCATCATCAAAACCTGAAAAATTAAACCCAATCAGAATCATAAAACAATAATCTATCTATAAATCTGTGGTTTTGGAAGTGTTTCTCACCATTTGCAGGAATCGTCTTGAACACCTGAATTTCAGGGACTGAGAGCAGTCGTGCTGCACATCTAACTTGTGCATCGTTTCCATGGGAACCAGACAGCACAGCTGTAGTGGTGACGGTGACTGTACCGTTGGTGTTGGTGACACTGACTGTGCTGTTGTGAGAGAAGTAGAGGTCTTGTTGTGGGACATTCAGAGTTACTGTGGGAGCAGGACGACCTGTGGCCGAGCAGGACACAACTGTCTCTTCAGTAGAGTTTGATTCTGTGATTTGTAGAATGGGTTCATGCAGCTCTGCAAAGACAAAACATTAAAAAATATCACATGGAGCAAGTTCTTACAAAAAAAATCAACTAGTTTTCTGATTTCCTCTGTTTTATAACATTATAAATCAAATATATTTGGGCTTTAGACTGAATAAAACAAGTATTTTAAGAAATCTTTGGGTTCTTGGACATTTTGATGAGCAGTTGTCTCTGTTTCCTACATTTTATTTCACAAACTGAGGAATTTGAAATAATGATAATAAAATTTAAATATCATGACCATCATGTCTTCTTACATTTGGGAATAAAATGAAATTTTATATCAGTTGGATGCAAAGTGTGTGAAATGCAGAGTATGTAGAACATGCTTTTAGTGGTTTGAAGTATTTGCATTTCATGGCACAATGACGGCAAGCAGACAATTTAACAGCCATCATTTCTAACTGCCATCAATGTGAAACAAGTTAAAACTGTAATTCACCATGACTATGTCTTCAAAAATGAAGAAAGGAGCTCACCATAGAGTTGGAGGCAGGTTCTGCCTGTCAGAGAACCATCAGGAAATGTGTTAAACACACAGAGATAGCAGCCTTCATCCTGCTCCATCACCTTCCTGATAACTATGGAGCAGTTCTGCAGTCCAGCATCTTTAAACTCCACTTTCCCCTTAAAACCAGGATTCACTGTTTGTCCAAAGTTTTTGTTGCAGGTGGCACAATTATTCTTCTTCCCATCAGGTGAAAGTTTCTGCCATGTGACCTGAAAAACTTTTTTAGACTGCATGAGCTGACAGCTGAGATGGACATCTTCTCCTACTGCTGCCATCACAGTCTGCTGTGTTTGTATCACAGCTGTTAGACCTGCATGGAGGAAAAGAAATATGGGGTTTAAACTGTGTGTGAACTTTAGGTTGATGTGAACATTTCAGTACAATTTGGTTATAAATTGATACTTAACTGCTCAAAATGATTTAAAGTGTGATGGGGAAACTCCAACTCAGTGATAAAATATGATTTATTTCAGCAATTTTCAAAGTAGGACAGGCTGCAGGTAAAGTACTAAACTTTATTATAGAGACTGAACAGTAATGTTAAAAGTGAAAAAGAGTGTGAATCACTTTAAGCTTCATGTTAACTCATAAATGTGTTGCTGGTTAGTTGTGGTGACCACGGATGTTGAAAACAGGCAGGTAAACATGTGGCTGTTTTTGAGACTTATTTAAATTCCTAATAAATAAAGCATGTTGCTTTTTTGTCTTAGTTTGCTGTAAATAAAAATCACCAGCAAGAAACATTCACCTGTCACACACTAAAAATACACGGGAATCCTCCACGGTGTTTTCAATTTCTGCAGAAAAATGACTTCTGTAAAAGTACAGACTACTGTAACATCTCTCTCTTACCTTTTGGAAAGACTCCCAAAACAAAAAAGATCGTCATGACTGCAGCTTGTGTCATCATCGCTGCAAGTTTCAACTCAACTATACTGATCTCTGATGGTATCAATGTAAAAAAAAAAAAGAAAAAAAGAAAAAAGAAAAGTTATCACTAGAATAAATAAAGGTCTACATATGAAACAGTAACATACACTGTTTTGTTTCTAAAACGTAAGGCTGAATAACGGTCACATCCGGTTTGTTTTGTTTTTGTACTTGCGGAAGATGCAGCTTTAACACACCCAGGGTCACTGGTTTGTGTGCGAGGCGAAGATGATGGAGGCAGCTGTCAGTTCCGTTTAAGTTAACATATATGTTAAGTTAATATATGTGCCATGTATGTAAGATTTTTTTTTCCTTTGAGTATCTGTGAATACCTGTAGTCAGGGGCTGTGCGCATTTTACGCACGCCTGGCACAGCAGCGGTAACTTTATTGTCTTTAATGAAACCATGAAAACCACTGAGCCAGAGAGTCTGCTGTAAGCTTTTTGTGATTAAGATAAACAGTATTTGCATGTTTATTTTACAGTAATAGTGTTAAATTGTTTAGCACACACCTGGTTATCATCATTTTAGTCATTTTCTCACTAATATATGGATTCAGATGCTACTATGTTACAGTAATTTGTCTTTATGGCTTATAATATAATTTATTATTGATATGGTGAGAGTGGTTTAGTTTAGATTTTATATCATTCATCGATGGACATCGACACATGCATTGATCAATTGGTTTTTTTCTTCTTCATTGGACTGAGGGATTATTAATAATTTTGGAGCATCATCAAGAGGTTTACAAGAAAAATGATTTCCTAATGATGTTTTAATGTAAAGAACTTTATGATGACATGCTACATACAACATGCAACCATATCCAGGTACTTACATTGTATTATTTGATTTGAAAATAGCTGTGACTCAGGATTATATATACATTTGGTTAAAGTAATTTAGTCTGAAGATGCACAAATGAAAAAGCAGGTAATAAGTTCTTCCTTTCCTCCCTCTTGTTGTGTCTCCATTAAAGAAGCAGCAGCGTCCTCTGCAGTTTGCAAAGAGAAGTGAAAAAGCTTACAGCACCTGGTATTCCCAGGCGGTCTCCCATCCAAGTACTAACCAGGCCCGACCCTGCTTAGCTTCCGAGATCAGACGAGATCGGGCGTGTTCAGGGTGGTATGGCCGTAAGCGAGAGAAACAGTCACACACACACTATTTATACATGATGTAACGTCATGTATACTTCTGTTTATATGTGTGCCGATTGTATATGTAGCCTGTAGATTGTCTAGATAAAACACATCTTACTAGAAGACTAAATGAGCCTGTAACAGCTGTACAGCTGTGAAACCGAAGCAGAGAAACTCCCCAAGTAAATGGAGATCCAAAGAAAATGTCTGTTAATGAAATGTCAAGTGTAACATCAAGGGTAAAGACACTCTCCTTGAAGACTGAATATCAACTTTTTGTGTTCTTAAATGTCATTCATACTCAGACAAGTACCAAAGTCACTTTAACTGAAATGTATTCATTGATTTAGCATCACACTGACAGTTTAACAGGGTCAAAAATATCCCATTTCAAGGATTGTATTGTTAATTCTGTGTAGTGTGTTACAGACCTGGCTCAGGGCTTGCAACAAATGAGAGAGTCCACTCACTAATGAAAGGTGCAAAAAGATATTTAACTAAGCATAGCACAGCAGCCTTTTTATATCCTTAGGCAACTCCCTCCTCAGGTGCAGCCGATGAGCTCTGACGGGCCTCTTAACACTAGTACTCCTGGAATAAAGACAACAGCATTGTAACTGGAGAGATCTGGAGAAAGGTAAATAGGAGAGAGAAAGAGAGAGGGACGTCACAGGTGAAAATAAAGTAATTTTGTAGTAACTGGTGCTGGCTTGAACCTACAAGGCTATGAGATAACGGAGCGACTAACAGGCTCATATTTTCACCTGATCTTCTATCTTCACTGTGTGGTTGACTTTTAAAAAGTAGTGATTGAGGACTGAATTCACAACTTCAATGAAGTCAATAAGCTACCTGACATCTCAAGCACCTTTGTCGTTGAGCTTAAAAATTCACAGGTTGACACACAGTCATGAACTTACAATCTTAAACATTTGTTTTGGGCTTTCAAACATATTGAGGGTTGAGGCTCCGTAGACACTGCAGATAATTGTTCAAATTTTCTTTATTTCTGGGCTTGAAGTCACAATCTGTGCAACTGCAGCCCTGCAGTCAAACCACTAGACCTACAGTACGTCTATGAGTGATTATCTTACGTGAAACTGAGTTAGAATTGGCCCAAGGTTAATTTTGCAACTTCTCAGACAACACCAGTATACTGATTGTGAGAACTGAGCCAGTTATGAGCATGTCTGCATGAAATACAGCCTATAGATAGTAAATATGTTATCATTTTTATGGCCCACAGGAAACTGTATTGATGTGAAAGGTTGTCTGTCATCAGCTGGTATCAGCACTGACAAGCTTCACCAATGATCCTGCCCCCCAAAGCTGTGATTAGACAATTTATTATTATTATTTGCCATGGACTATACTGTATATTTTCATCTCAAAAAAGAAAAATCTCCCTAACACCTCCTCATGAAAACTTCAAGGACTCCATAGAAATGTAAGCAGATCTTGTATTGACAAACACTGACCCCATGTGGTCAATCAGATATTCCAATTACAGCGTCTGGATGAGGTAGGTACATATGTAAATAGACTTTATCCAGTCGAGTTGTTTACTGTCACTATTTAATTTTATATCTACATTTGCTAGGTCAGAAAACATATTTTGTAAATACAATAGTGGCCCTGTTTTGCCAAAAGTTGACCGCTGAATCATTTGTAATATATTCATTACATCTGCGTTTGCTGGAATAGATTTTTATATGACAGAGATCATAAGTGAAACTCTGTTTAGTAGTGGACTCTAATATCTCATCACAAATTAGCAAAATTAACAAGTCTGTACCTTCAACTGTATCTGTACCAACATGACTGTGTATCAGTGACAAAATAAAACAGGATATATTAACATTGTAATAAAAATAATAAACTAAAAAAATCAATTTAAGTATAGAAGTGTTACCCAAAGTATCACAACTAAAAATTCTTTCAAAATGAAATAAATGCTCTCTTCCAGAAAGTTTATGGATACGTGATTATTTACACAGTATTTCAAGGTTGTGGTCTAAAGAGTATTAAGAGTATTTTATACATTTATTTTTATAATTGCAGACAAAAGGTGCACATATTTTATGGATACTATAGTTCCTAATAGATTTAATTTAATAGAGCAACGTTTCATTCTCACAGTTGCCTGCCTTCAGTTTTTGATTCAGTTATTTTAATAACATATTCCTCAATTTTTGTTAATACATAAATAAAATAATAAGTAATTTGATTTTATTGATGCATTTAGGCATCATTAACAGCAGGTTTGGTCCTCCATACAGATAAATAAAATAATGTCTTTAAAATGTTTGTGCATTGTATCATTATTGGAAACTCATTGGTACTAATACTGTGCTAGAAATGGACATGGTACGTCTCTGATATATTTATACTCCTGTTTATTTTATTAATTAGAGGCGACTACATATTGTACTGTTCTGCCTTGACTGTATCTACATATAAAGGAGTAGAGCAGCAATCAGGAGATAGTAGTACCTGCTATTCACCACTAGATGTCAGGTTTGGTTAT
The DNA here is from genome assembly GCF_910596095.1 of Thunnus maccoyii. NCBI lineage: Eukaryota > Metazoa > Chordata > Actinopteri > Scombriformes > Scombridae > Thunnus > Thunnus maccoyii. The sequence goes on from NC_056556.1 coordinate 10,695,126, forward strand.
AGTTTGGTTAAGAGTACTTTGTGATTTTATTATAATATCCCCAATCCCTAAAAGTTGCCAGTTTCTCTGTTAATGATTTAAAATTCAACAGAGACCACAAATTGAATATAAAACCATAAACAGAATATATGGTTCTGTGTGAAACAAACATTCATTACATTGACAAAAAAAATCCTGTCTACAACTTTAGAACGACTCTTTTATTTGGAAAAAGAAATGTTTTAAGTCACTTGTAGCTTTGCCTTAAACACAATCACCTCCAATTTCATGTATTTTCTTTAATTCCTTTTTATAAATTAGAATGGTATATTATGCATGCAATACCGCATTAGCCGCTTAGGTTTTCATCTTCCACAGGAAAAAAAAAGATAAAACACAAAATTCCCTTAAAAGTCCAGATGAAGCTGCTTGGAAAAGGGTGGTTGGAGAAGCCACAGCATGAAGCGATGTACACAGTTTGCGGTTGCATAGTACAGTACATGAAGTTCCTCATTTTAAAACAGCATGCCGTTTTGTATTGCACATTACTGAAACTTTGTATGCTGGACCTTGCTGTTGTTCCAAGTGTCCCACGTAGGTCGTCATCTCATTTCAGCACATGTATACAGCAAATAGCATCTCTCAAAGACATTATGTACATTTATTTGTTATAAAAATAATCGCCAGCAAATATTCATCTATTACTTTTCTACTGGAATAAATGTTTGTTCTTTTGCTTCTTTTTTTTCTCTTTTGTTTTACATTTTACCAAAGAAAATCCTCCCTATTAAGTTCTGTATTTTGTGGTCACCTTGAGATTTAAATCCAGGATAAATAAAATTAGTAATGAATTTCACTTTTGAGACAAAAGTTTGGCCACAGATAAAGGTGGAACTAAAGTAAAAGAAAGCCGGGACGTTCTTGAGGTCTGTAAGTGAGCGTGGTGTTATATTTTCTGATCTAACTCCACGACTCTAAAAGGACATTTCTAATCATTTTAGGGCATTAACAAAGACGGGGATGGTGCAACGCTGGTCTGGAAATCCCTTCTGATTGTCTCAAGCAGCCCAGCTCAACATTGGTTGGTTTGATTTCAAATGGAAAATGGCTCCCTGTTCAATCAACCAATGGGATTTATGCTATGGGGCAGAATGAGACATAAGCATGCTTGTAAACAGTAGCATATGCACTTTAACACTTAGTTCCATTTGCAGTCTTGGTGTTTCAGTCCATTAACAAACAAACAAACAGTGTACTCCAAAAGAGATAAATGTGGCCCATATACCATATTCACATTGTAGGAACAGTTTCTCAAAAAAAAACACCTTGCTTACTCTTTTGTGCTATAGAAGTTTTTCAAAATTATTTCCCCCCTTTTATCCAGATCTATACAAAATGATCTATCTATAAAGAGAAAATGGTACCTTATTTCCAATCTAAATCAATAAATTAAGAGCTGCTTTGCATCAAGGGAAAACATCTGCTCAGTGTTTTGATGTCAGGTCAGGCTTTACGTTGTCAGGGAGGTGAGGAGGAGGAGGAAGGTTCGGCCATGTTCTCCTTTGAAACTTGTTCTAATTAGGCTTTGCAAATTAGGTCCCGTCAAAACGTCTCGAAACTGTGTCAGACTGTAAAATTCTTGATCACAGTCACATATCTCTTATATAGGACAGAATCTATTTCTACTTTCTGAGGATTCAAGTAAATAATTTGCCATCCAGCGTGACAGTAACAGATGGTGCACTTTCAGGAAGTGGCTTCCGCCTAGTTTTCTTAGTAATTAACATACATATTATCAAGATTAAAAGTTTAAAGTCCTGCCAGCAACCTCATGACCTCACTATTTACATCTGATGACAGTGTTCAATACTGATTCAGGAAGTAGTGTGTCCTTTATGTAGGTGGAGGGTAAAGTTTTGGTGGATGGTCAACACAGCCTATAAAACTTCCAACTTTCTTTTAGGAGACCAGAGTTCTCATTAAGCCACAGGCCCAGACATACTGTAGTTGCCATGCACGAATTTGAAAAACGCTGGCACTGAATGTAACACAGGGTTTTGCATAATCATCCAATATCAATGTTCTAGGGTTGATTTAAAGATCAGTCAAGTTCTCCAAATTAACCAACAAAACATATCGTTTGTAGTTGCTCTTCACAACGACACATATAAGCATTCTCTGATGAAAGATGGTGGTTTAGGTTAAAATAAAAGGTTATGGAACGATCGTGGACATGCTTAAAACAAACCAACCTTGACTGTTGGTAGGAAAACGGGGAGCGGATCAGACTCCAACCTTTTGTTGAATCATCCACTACCTTTACTCCCCCCTTCTGCAGACATCGCACTTATATACATACTTTCTACTCTTCTCCCAACGAACATGAGTCATAATTCCTACGGCCACTCGAGGGCTTTTGATTGTAAGCAATAATTCTTCTTGTGCTGCCATCTTGTGGTTGCTGCACACCACATGCAACAGGCTTGAACCTTGTGACCCATTGTGGTCAGTGCAGCAACTTTTTCCTCCATACAAGATATATTGTTGACTTACTTATTAACATACTATGAGCAGGTTTCTACTTCTTTATGTTAGAATATTAGAGATATTTGAATTAAAAATCAACCTAAAAGCAGCAGCTCCTAACTTATCTTTTGCTTCATGATTCACAGTCTTAATTAAAAAGCTTGTCATTCAGATCTTAACTATTTAGATAGCACTCTGTATAGATCTTGGACAAAAAAACAACTCATTATATGTAAGGGACTTAATCCTCTTTCAAGCCACTACTTATTTGCAGAGCATTTTGTTAGAGGTTCATTCACGGTCTTTACAGCACCAACCTAATCTGGTGCTGCAGCGGTCACTACTGTACTGTACATCATTTTCGTCAGAAGGGAAAGGGTCTAAATGTTAAGAATAGCTTCAACATTTGTCTAAACATGCCAAGGAAAACTTATTCGGTTTTATACAGTACATATCTGATATCAGAGAACACATCAGGAAAACAATCCCACACTTCACTGCAATTTCTTTCCCATAAAAATTATATTTCCCTGGTGGTGTGTCTCTGGGGTCTTTCTTGGACCAAACTTGACATATTTGGGTGAATGAATAATGGTTAAAAAAATAGTAATAATAAAAAATTAAGTGTATTTAATATGTTACACATTATTAGAGTTTATCTCAGTATTTTATGGATAGAATTTCAAATTCTTAACCAAATAAATAAAATTCATTTGTTCAGTTAATTTTTAAAATTCATTTCTCTGATTTTTTTCATATTTATCAGTTAATTTTGGTAGTCATTTAAATGTCACGTTTGGTCCTCCAAAGTCTAGTGAAAGCAAGCTAACAAGCTGCTTGAACTGACACCTGTTTGTCATTATACTTTGTCTTTCTTCTCATCTCTTAGGTGCATTTGCTTCAAAGGTAACCACGGACAAACAGCCAGGGAAACACATGAATCAGATGACACACTTGACTCAGTTTTTATCATCCCAAAAAGATCCCTGTGTCAAGACACAGAAGCCAAGAGCAGCCAAAATTTAAAGACTCACTATCGTGTTATCTTGAGATGACAAACTGTTGAAAAACTGTATTTTTGAAGACTTTTATCCCAACAACTTAACAACCTCATTTTTTCAAGACAACATTTCAAGATTTTTCTGGACTGAAGTCTTCTATTTCAATTTAATGTTCTATTTAGCCTAATTCACAATGAATTTAACATCTGTTTTAGGCTTAAAATTGGCTAGCTAGTACTGTTTGTGATCAGAAGATATTGAGATAATTAAGACATAATCACAAGATAATTTGATATCTCAAGAGAAGAAGATATGTACAGTAAACTAGGATAAAGATAACAAGCCTTATAAACATTACTAGCAACCACAGCAGCTCTGTTTCCACACAAAGCACCATGTGGGTTCGGTAAACTCTCGCCTGTGTTATCACAACAGAACCTTTTTGTGAGTGAGAGACAGTTGTTTTAGTGCACTTTCTACCATATAACATAATTCTGAATTAATAGAAACTATTATCATTAGGATGGCTCCTCTTTTGAGTCATGCAACCACTGACACTCTTTAAAACTTTAGTTCCTGAATGACATAAACCAACACTATTCTGCTAACCATTTCTGTGTATTGAGTTACAAACCTCAGGGTTCCAGAGATAGTCATCATTAATTTGGGCCATCTTTTTCTTTTCTTTTTAATTTTTTTTTTCTTTGAGAAAGGAGCCTTATACTTCTACAAACATCAACTTGGTTACAGTAGGGTTCTATTTTACGTCTGGAGGAAACATGCTCTGCAGTCAGGACAGCATGCCAGCTACACAGAGAATGAACATGATGCAACCGATCCTGCCACGTCACATTTTTAATGTTTTAATCCCCTAAAACCACAGGAAGGAACTTCGATGACCATGAACCAATCGCATGAGGCAGACCATTGAACTACTGTACTACTGTTGACTTGGCAACCAACATCTGTACTGTATGCTTGTTTTACCTCTATACGGCTTTGATTTCAATGCTAATAAAGCAGCAGATGCTCTTTTAGGTCTATCAAACACAAAAAAACAGCTCCCAATCTTATTATTCACGCTGGCAGGGGCGAAAACATCAAACTGAAGATCCCAAACTGCTAGATAGGTTCTCACAGCATTGGTTTTTATGCCAGTCTACATCTCAACAACATCAAATGGCATCTCAAGTAGTATTTTGCTATTGTGTTTCACTACACTATCTGACAGACTTTCACAGCTATTGCCTTCTCTAACTCTCTAAGTGCTAGCTGTTTAGAACAGAAGCTGTATTGCCTTCTCCTACAGTGTGACTGAGATCTGATCCCAGTACCATCAGAATCTGTTCTGCTTATGACGGTGAGGGTCTTCACCCAAATGAAAGCCTAAAGCTATGCTACAGAAAAGCTGGCCTTGCTCAAAGTGACTTTCAAATAGCAAAATAGTTTGGGAATGTGAAGCACCAGTTTTCAAAACTAGCAGCCAGATATCATCTGCACACCCACCCCCCACCCCCTCCCACAAACCCAACACCAACCGCCTGTCCACAATCAGGTGATTTAGAAAATTGGACCTCCGTATCTACACCTCATCGTAGGAGAATCCAGAATGCTAGGTACAAAATATCAATGAAGTGGATGCGGAGTTTGATCATCTATCAGCATGCAATAAGCTAAATGGTGAGAGGATTTATACATGGCCCAAGATAGGGGTCAGCAGCCTTCAGCAGTCTGTGTGCAATGGACTTCCCTTCGACCTGGTGTGATGTCCCAGGCACTTAGAAGCCCATACACCATCACCATCTGACCATTATCCATTATTAGCTTGCTGACACAGGCAACAAGCACAATCTGCGCTGCATGTCTGCTGAGCATTGTGTTAGTACAATCCCAAAAGGTCCCAGAAAAAATACAGAAATGAAAGGGATTAGTTAATATTGGCATCCTGAACCTCTTGACTACTTGCGCTGTTGATTGACGGGGTTACCCTGGCAGCTTGACCAAAAACATACACCTGAACGTGATTTCATTAGATCTTGAAAGAGAGAAAAATAGCCAGGTAGATAAAACAAAATAACGCAAACCAAAAACAAAAAAGGTACAATTTGGGACCGTCTTGGCTCCATTGCAGCGTTTATTTCGGGTGGAATCTGGGGCATTTGGGCCCCGGTGATGAGAGAAGTGGGCTCAGAGCCGGTGCCGGGAGTCATGGCTGTAGCTGCCCGGTGAACTTCGATTGCGGTGTGGCTTGTATGCATCCTGATAGGGGTCCTGGTAGTCCTGGTAGGGGTCCTGCTGCTCTCTGCTATGCTGTGAGCCAGATGACATGCGATTGCGTCCCTTGTGTGCCCGCTCGTTGTGGTAGTTCTCGTCTGATGTCATCAAGTTGCGTCGTTCGTTTGGGGTAGAATGGTCTCCCGTGTGGTTGCTCTGTCGCATTCTTTGGCTCTGCTAATCACATGAACATACCGCAGGCACAGGTAAGTCTGGGACAGCACAACTCAGCTAAAAATTAGGTTGAAAATACCCAAAACAGCCAGTGTAACCACAGTGTTCCTATCATGACATTTCAATTGGACTGTGTTGGATTGCTTATAATGCCGAGAAGAAGAGGAAGGATTACTGTGACCAAGAACAATTCCTTCTTTAAGGAAAAAAAACATGATTAATTTGAGTAACTAATATTCCCATAAGGGATTAGTGGATGTGTACCTGCAGTCCAGAGATGCTGGTGGGGTAGGGGGTGAGGGTGGTGGGGCCCAGGTTGCGTCCTAGCAGGGGGTTTAGGGGCGTTGCCATCGAGGTGTGGGTTGCTTTCCAGTAGGCCTCGAGGTATTCGGCGAGATGCTCGCAGGCGTCCTCCAGCTGGTTCTCGTCCAGGATGATGTCAAACATTTCCTGTGAGCAGCAGATGGTGGGAGGGAGGAAAGCAAGATGAAGCTAATGATGAGTATAAGATTAAATGATCTTCACACTGACATTGTGGGTCCCGCAGTTTTACTAAGTACTGTGTAAAGAATGTGATTATATAATGTAAAGATGCAAGAAGCTAAATTAAAATACAAGATTTAGGATTAAGGAGCTGATTTTAACCGAGTAAGCACATAGTTGGTTGAAATAATGTGAACTCAAATTATGTCAAATTTGTGGGGGAAAAACTGAATAAATTCTTCTAGCTTGCTGTAAGTAACATCCCATTAAAACCTCAATTAAATGAAAGCAATTCCTTGTTTGCAGGTGCTTTGTGAATCCAAAAATACATTTATGAAATAGTTATTTTGTTTTTATACAAAAAATATATCTGAATCTTATTTGAACTCAGGAGACATTTGTCTCTGAGTGCAGAATCATTTGTAAACCAGTTACATTATTTGTCATATTAAAAAAAACCTGAGGAAATGGGAGGCCAGCAATCCATTGACCATTACAGTATACGAGGATGGCCACTTACTGGTGGACACTGGGCCAACTTGTCAGCTGCCACAAGCTGGACATTCAGGTGTTTGCTCTGGGACTTCCCTCTGGACTTGACTAGCCTTTGCAGAACCTGGATGACAGAGTAGGAAAGAACAGTATGTTCCAGTTACACTGATCCAAAAGCATTGCAGCTATGGGTGCACTTGTTTCAGGTCACCCGGTACCCTCCTCATCATGTGATGAGTTCTAGTTCATAACAAGCAATGGGAGATGATTTTCTCTGATTTTGTTCTTTGTGTGTGCATTGACTTAATAGAGCTATTCATTTGTTTGTCAGCATGAATGAATGAAATAAGGATCCTTAGGTATAAACATATGTGCAGATTGAATAAAGGAAAGGATAACATAACTGATGCACTGGTTAATGCAACCAAAACCTTAACAGTTGTGGTGACTCTGGTGTTTATTTTTCTACTTTTAGAGGGTAATTAATTATGATGATTTGAAGTTAATTTCTTTTCTCTAATCAGTACATCATTTCTCTTTTATGAACTACGGGACTGAGATAAAGTGAACTGATTGTTTTATTAATTCAATCATTGCCTACCTTAGTTCATTTTGTTTAAATAGCCTCACTTAACCCACCTAATGTATGCTTGTCCATGTTAATGTAACAGCATTATCGCGGGTGAAAAAACACCTTTCAGTTGCATCATTTTTATAGGTTTGCACATTAATGTGAATTTGGGCTGAACTGAACACTGAAATCTTGTCATCTGCATTTTCTCTGGGAATTTGGGAGTTTTACCTTCTAAAATTAAATATTACAGATGGTGAACATTGACTTGATTCCAATACAGGCTCAAATATTTCCAATTTGACAACTTTTAAGCCACAAAATTGATGACCTACATGTTAGAAAATAGAATTTATATAAACTATGAACAGTCGAATGTATAAAATATGAAAAATCCAAATAAAGTTTTGATGTCTTCTCAGAATTTTCGAAATGTGGCAGAATTGGACTCATGAACTTAGTATTTTTAAAATCCTGTTTACCTGGTCAGAATGAGGTTGCAGTCTGGTTTTGCAGGTCATAATGCTGCTTTTTGATTTGTTTGTTTGTAGCTTTACTGGTCAGCTGTATCACAGCGTGCATTTTCCATGCTAGGAGGGCATGTGTGTGTTGAACAAATGCGAAATCCACCTGACCAGTGTGTCACTGCCCTTAAACGAATGCACCTTTTAAATCCAAATTTGAAGACTCATCTTTACTGATCTCTTTACTGAGGTTCTCTTGTGTCTGAGTGGTCATCGCTGTAGTCCCAGTGTAGAGGGAAAGTGCAGCAGGCGTTCTCTTCCATGCAAAGGTGCCCCGGTGCAGATAACTTGGTGCAGAAGCCTCTACTAACTCCTACACTCTAGTCAGAGGCTTTAAAGTACAGTACTTCATGCTGGTTTAGAGGGAACATCGTGCTGAGTTTCTATACCAGTGGAGGGAAAATATCAACCTATAGAGACTGTTACCTTTTAAATGCTGGAATTCTTTCTTAACATGTCTAGGTGTTCTTGTTGTTTGTCTCCACCAACTGAATGAGTCTGCTGTGGGACAATAGCTGTGGAAATCATATAACAGTAACAATTTTCTTATGCTAACTTTTGTTTTGTCCAAGCTTGACATGATGTTGAGGCTGATTAATCCACCATACCCACTAAATAAACTGGATTTGTGTGGGTACCGTATTTGCCTTCGAACATCGATTTCCATTAAACCTGCCCTTCAAACAAACAGTACCTTTGGCGAGGATACTTTAACATGGACGATGATGGGGGCCAGGGAGGTCTTGAGGAGCTGAGCTGGGTGGTTGATGGTGTCAGCGTCCAGCACCACCAGCTGCAGGGAGCGGGCCAACTCAAAGATCCTCTCGATCTCACTTTGCACCTCAGCTGAAGAGACAAGATACAATTAAAATACACAAGTCTGTGTTCATGACAGAAGCTGTAAAGACTATCAGTTTCTACCAAAGGAAACTTGATGCATTCATTTCATTCTTAAAAACTTTTTACTCTAAAATGTTGGTGATTTTGGTTAGCTTCAGTTTTTTTGTTTTTCCCCATCTGCCCACAATGTAAAAAAAAGCAACTCTGTTTTCCATTTTGTATGGACTACACTGAAAATAAACTGAACACAGTGGAGCATGTGGCATTTCTTACCTAAGCTGGAACGAGTGTTGGATCTTTCAATGATGGCTCTCTTACTGGGGTTGTTGAGAACAGATCTTTTGGCTAATGATATATCTGCAGTGACTCGTGTGATAGATATCCTGTTAAAACAAGAGAAAGAAAAACAACATGAAAACAGATTCACATGGATGCAGTTAGATCCTCAGAGATGTACAAAAAAATTGTATTTTGTCCACAATACAGACAAAGTAAATATTGAAAAAGTAAGTGCTAGCTTTGATCGTTTATAGGGGAAATACAACAAAGAACTGTAAATTTTGCCCGGCATTTTTTGAAATAGTGGATGTAAAATAAAAATAGGTTTCTCCATTGTTTTTATCATCACACTGAATAAATATAATATCATCCCAAGTTCTTTTATAATGTTTTCTATTGTAAAAAAGCTGATGTTTTTGCACAATCCTCTTAGGCTGTTAAAATAATCATACTCAAATACAGCTTCATTTCAGAACTAAATCAATATATGCTGCACAACAGTTTATAAGACCTCTGTGATTGCAACTCTAATTCTTTTTTAATGTAATTTAAACATGTTAAAATGCAGTGGTTTGTCTTACCTGCCATCAAATCTGTGCTTGAGGAAGTCGAAGAGTGCTTTCTGCATCATATCGGTTACCTGCACAGAAGAAGAGAAGATGTTGGTAAGTCACAAGAGTAAACATAACTTTCTGCGTGTAGCTCTGGTTCTTTCTTTGTGGAGTTTCCATTTTTTGCAAGTTCTCTGCCTTCCCCTACCAGCTAAATCGAATTGTTGAAATGAAGACTTGTAATTGCAATACGGGGAAAAGGTCATGTAAATCTGTCTGTCTATGGAGACTGATCACTCTCTTAATACCTAATGCATGCCAGGAAAGGCTCAAGTCCTTATGATCCTAAATATGAATAAGCCCCCATCCATTAGGCGAATCCAGGAGAAAAAGACAGATGGCGTTACTTCTATTGCTAAAAACCAAAATGATGTATGATCTGATGTAAGAATGAACCACAGCGACTATTCTGGGAGTTGAGTAACCTTTCCATTGTGGATTTGTACTTTTACTAGTTTATTGTTGTGTAAGTTTTTCCTTTTATCTACTGTAGGTGTGCATTTTTAATTGCATCCATTGCATTTTTAACTTTATATACCTCAACTTAACAAGTGGTGGACACATTAATCAACTACTACAACTACAACTTTAAATGCTCAAATGTATCCAGATTTATTCACAGCAGCATTTTCATCTCTTTTCATATTAATTTGTCTTTGTGTGCTATATCCACACCCTCATCTTTGGGGTAGGAATAGATTTGTGGATACACCTCATCATATGTGTAATACATGTCAATAACTATTATTTTGTGCAGTCTGTGTACATGCATTTATAAACAGTAATGGAAGAAATAAGACAGTTAAAGGAAGACACTCTTCATAGAAAAGCCAAAATCTGCCAATTACACAACATATTTTCAGCTGACCTCCTAGTCTCCTCATTAGTCTGGCTGAAATCTGGATGTTACGTGGGCGATGACACACTCACATTTAACTGCGCCAACAGCGAGCTATTTTGGGGGACTCGAGGAAAGACGTGTAGGACTCATCTCCTTTCAGTGATCTTGTCCTTTCTGCGTGTAGCTCTGATTTTCATTACTAATAATGAGTGTGGGTATGAATCATTGCTATTTATGGTGTTTGAACAAAAGCTCTTAATCAGTGATGAGTATGAGTGGACATTTTTGATTCTCTTTTCAACCACAGCTCACCTCATAACCCTTGAGCGACGGTCCCACCAGCACTACTGGCCTCATGGAGGGAACCACGTCATACGGGGGGATGTGCTCCGTCTGTTAATGCAAAGATGTTTAGTCAGTGGCAGTTTTCTCATTAAGAACAAGACAATGGACCCAAAATAACTCCACAGAAAAAAAACACTGTTAAACAATCAGAGCAGACAGCTGTAATGGACTGCAGAGTCAGATGAACTTGAATTACAATCAGATGTGTTAAATGGGAGGCTGGTATATTGCCATGTTGGGGCATGTAGCAAATGATAACGTACTAAAGGTCAAAATGTAATAAAAAAGAAAATATGTCTTGACTGAGATTGCTACAATTTCCCTTATATTGTCATACATTATCATACTATTTATTTTTCTTATTGTTATACTTTATATTAGTCTTCTGGTAAGTGACTTCATTAACAGATTTAGTTGTAATTTCAACAGATTTAGAGGAACATGTTATTACATTTTGACCAAATAATAAATGTTTTATCATTTGCTACATAGATGGATGGATATGACTACTGTACACAATGTTGTAAAATAGTCACAAAACTACAGTCTAACCCATTAAAACTACACCAGACCAAATACTACAATAAGAAGTAGAAAAACGACACCACGCCATGCCAAAGTGGTAATACTACATATTACTAGATATTATGTAAATTTATTTAAAGATGCTGAGCTGACAGGCAAATGGTGGACAAAATATGACCTAAATCAACAACAACAACAAAAAATGACGAATTATAAATCACATTCCTATAGTATCTCTAAAGCAACAACTAACTTTGTATTTCTTTTTCATGTATAGATAAACAGACCAGGGCTGAAGAATATGGAAGTCTTGTTTCACTCATACACTGCCCCACAACGATGCACACTTATTGAAATATTTTATCTTTAATGCCATATTTCTGATTTTATGTGGCTTAAATTCCCTCTTTGAAATATACAGGAGGTTATTTCAAGTATTGCGATTTCAAATACTTTGTTTCTTGTCTTTGTTCTTAGGGTTCAGAAATTCAGATTGGACACCTGAATTAAACTGAGACTTGAAAAAAATTGTGATTTTGAAGAAAAAAAACAACTTTAAATTAAGTACTGAAATTTTCACTGAAATGGGAATTTAAACCAAATTAAAGTTAAATAGTATGCAGAGTTTAAATAATATAAATGAACTGAACGTAAAATACATATAGTTAAATTAGGGATGCAGCTAATGGTTATTTTTTATTATCGATTAAACTGCTGATCATCTTATTTATTAAATCATTTTATTTATGTAAAATTAGTGGTATTTGAATTTCAACATTCAGTGCTGGTTAAATTTCACAGTTCAGCATCCTGTTAGTTGCTTATAAAATTCAGATCATTTCGGCCTTTTCTTTGCTTCCATATCAACTCTGATATCAAACACCAGGAACAGAAAGAAACATTTGTCTGTTTGACTGGATACTGAATGACTGAAATAGTCCTACTGTAGTTACTGAAACTGATTAATACAAGAAAATCTCAATTCAATTCAATGTTATTTATATAGTGCCAAATGATAACAGAAGTTATCTCAGGGCACTTTTCACATAGAGCAAGTCTAGACTGTACTCTTTATTTTAATTTCTCCACAACTTTCATATTAGGACGAATATGTTTCGTTATCATTGTGGTGACCTCCTGACGTTTCCTCTTTGCACATAACATATCTCATAATCTAACATTTAGATTGTCCTCAAATCTTGTGAGAACATTCATTCCTCCAGAGGGATAATTTGTTAATAAGTGAGCCAATGAAGTGCTGGTAGAGGGGTTTTTAAACTTTGGACAAAGCCAGGCTAGCTGTCTCCGCCTGCTTCCAGTCTTTATGCTAAGCTAAGCTAACTACCTGCTGGCTGTAGCTTCATATTTAGCATAGCGACATGAGAGTGCTTCTCATCTAACGTCCAGCAGGACAGCAAATAATTCCCAAAATATCTAACTTTTCCTTTAATACTGATTTTTAGTCTGGTATCCACTACACTGAAAACATGTTCTACAATGATGAATGTATAAAATTAGTTGTAATTTCCCAAAAACTTTGTAGTACTTTGGCATCACAGTAATGGTGATGACTTGGCACAGTATACTTCAGTAGTGCTGAAGTATTGTGCTCCCTATGATATGGTATGAGGCTGTAACTTCCTGTTTCAGTGCTACTAGTTCCTGTCACTTTATGATGGCAGCAACACGAGTCCAGTGGATGGTTAATGAGTGAGGTTTTTACCGTCACCAACTTACCACTTTCTGTTTCTGCTTTCCTGTAGGAGGGGAGAGAAGACAGTGACAGTGTCGTCAGTGGCTGCTGCTGGGGGAGGTGTCACCAGAATATCTCAGAAACATGCTTCACATAATCAACTTTGCATCTTTTTATTTATTTTTTTTAGCAAATGAAACCTATCAAGGATAACCGGCATTATTTAGATAAATATGAAACATATAAAAAGTATTTCTATTGTCCTATGGTTATATTCACAAAGTCACATGAGTGCAGTTCAGGGGGGGTTCAAAGTCTTGTCGTTGGGTTCACACTGTGGTAAGCCCCAGTCTCAGAACGCCTGCAGTCCTCAACTGGAGGAAGAGGAGGATCATGGGAACAACAACTCTACGCAGTGAACTTATGCTCTATGCAGAGACATGGGAAGGCTTTAGAGTCTTATTCTCTCTATATGTTGTTGTGGTTCAGGAAGCTTGGCTCTAAGCTGGCAGCTGGCTACTAACAGCCCTCTCCCCCTGTCCGATGCTCTCACCTGCCGAGGATATGAGGGGTCGGATAGAGGCTGATACCTCATCCTCTACACTGGAAGAAGAGTTGCCTCCAGACTTACTGGAAAAGACAAGAGGGGATAAAGAAAGACAGAAACACACCATGGTATTAATGTGGAAAATCACAGGAAAAGTAAAAAAAATAAAGAAAATTGCCATGGTTTAAACGGATCATTGGAAGAAAAATATTAACAATTCCTGTGTGTTTCAGGGTCGAATAGATCACAGAAAGGTAAAAGGTGAGTTCAAGTTGTGCCAGACAAAATAAATGTGCTGCAAAATGTCTAATTTATTCAAATTATTATTTCTGGGATGATTACAGTCAGGCTGATATCTGATATCATCCACTTGGCAGCAAAAATTGTAAGGCTGTCAATACAGGCTGGACATGCAACAAATCCACTGATATCAGTAGTGCATGACATAATAATAACAAAGGTCATACATTTAAGTTTACACATTTCACTCCATTTGACTTAAAAATATGAAGGCCTTCAGTTTGTGATTATGAAGTCATTTCCTTCTTTGCTTTTTCTGATTTTATGCGCACAAGCATTCATCCTCCTATCCCAGATCTCCATCTAAATCACATATGAGACTATTGGTCAACAAAATCAATAATCAGGTCACAGTAGGTCTGGTAAGGAGTATCCTGCATGGTCCACGTGTACTTATGACCTGAACTGGCTTTACACAAGACAAGAAAATGTGAGTAGCATGCAGTGAAAAGGCCAGATGTTATGCTGAGTTCCATTCGGACGATGGAAGTCTGAAATTTACAGCTGATCAGTCACGTTACATAAGACCATAATCCACAAGTTCAAAATGCTCGTGAGATTTTCATTTCGATTATGTAAAATTTGCTCCCCTGATGACTGGGGACAATAGTTGAGCTATGAGCACGGCTAAAAATAACTTAATTGAAGGAAACAGTATCAACTTAGAAGGGTTTTTGCTTTTTTCATTGCAGATATTATTCAAGATTGGTCTGACATCAGAATTAAACCAGTAGAGCAACACAGAATAATTTCACACACAAAGAAAATTAAAAGCGAATATAATAAATAATAATAATGATACACCTCTATCCTTAAAGTTATTTTCAAGATACTCAAAGATGTTTTATATGACAAATTAGAGAAGTATCAAAAGAACCTAGAAAAACAAGATAAGTGCATAATCTGGTAAAAAACAAACAAATAAACAAACTAAAAAACATTTTACATGATAATCAGGCCATAAATAAATGTTAAAAAGAAAAAAGAAGATACAAAAAAAGGAAATCTGATATCAAAATACATCAACTCTTTTCTATTTGTCATTTCCTATTTGACATTTTCAGCTCTGACTCTAAAGTCTGTCTTATACGGCCTTTCAAACTATTATTTTTTTCAGAATTTCAGACTTTCCAACACCCCTGGAAGGCAGCATATCTCACACAAACCAACGTTTTTTAGTTACAATGAAAATGTACTTGTGCTTTATGGGAGTCAAATGTCTCTCCTTGTCTGAGAGGCTTTGGTGACAAAAAGCCACAGAGGCCAAACTAGTAAGTGAAACGCTGAAACACTTCAGTCTAGTAAGATTAGTATTAAACTCAACAGTAAGGCTTGAGGAAGTGCGTGTGAGTTACTGTACAAACTCTGGATGACAGAACCTTCAAGACACATTACACACTCAAGGAAACTAGGAGGCTGATCGGACCGCTAATTGCAGCTATTGAAACTGTTTCACTGTCTGTATGAGTAGAAGAGATGGAGTAAATAGGCATGAGTCATGAGCAGACCTGTGTCAAAGTAGAACTTAAAAGAAATCATAGAAAGATTTATAGAGTGAGAGATTATTAGCCTTTTACCAAAAAGTTACTGGACAGAATCTATACTGTCTGATGAATCATGTATCAGTCACCGACTGTGTCTTTGACAACATAAAAGATTTATTATATATACATACTGTGTATAATATTTCTATTTGGATGCAGGGCACAAACTGGCAACTGGAAATAATGATTATTTTTCATTACTAATTCATCTGCAGATTTTCTCAATTGATCAATAAAGCGTTTTGTCACTAAAATATCAGATGATTGTGAAAAATGGCAACTATAATTTAGTAAAAACCAAAAGGTATTCAGTTTATTGTCATATATGATATAAGAAAAGCAGCAAATCCTCACATGACAGAAGCTGGAAACAGAAAATATTTGGCATTTTTGCTGGAAAAATTACTGGAACAATCAAACTTTCTGTTAATTGACTGACTGATTTATCAGTTGTTTCAGCTCTAGTTCAAACTTATTTTTGTTTAAATTTTATCTCCCTTTCATTTTTGACCAAAAAATATCTGATACCTGACCTGATAAGCAAAGTAAAAATGTGTCTCTTTTGCACAAAAAACCTTTTCATGGTTGATTTAGTTCTCTATAAAACTCCTTAAGTGGCTTTTATGATTTGTTATAGTTTTCAGTACACTAAATAATTCCTAATAATTTTAAAGAATGATATACAGAAATTACCAACAGTTACCTCTATTATTAATTTACATAGACTCATGAGACACCATAAAATGCATAGTTTATGAGACAAACAGTAAGACGAGTATGTTTTTCTGTTACTTACCCTTGGACTCGTCCTCTCTTTTGCTCCTGCTGGAGCCGGATGTTCTCGAGCTTCAGAGGGCTGGGGATGAAGCCGATCTCGCAGCCCTCTTTCACTAACCGACCGATCCACCAGTCATTGTTGAACTTCTGAGGACGACAACCAAGAAACAAAAAAGGAACAAAACACCAGGAAAATGGAAAAATGTTTCATCAGTAATGGAGCAAAAAAAAAAAGTCAACAGATTGAGCTGTACATAGCAGTAAGTGCAGTAGTTGTCATCTTTAATTAAAAAAAGCACACATGAACCTCTTTTATGTGGAGGAAATCCTTGGCGTCGAAGGAGATGGCTGTGGCTGGTACTGGAACATCCTCATCCAGTGCACCACAATAGCTGACGTTGGTCCTTACAGCAAATGCCACAGGCTTGGTCTGGAGGTCGGAAACACAGTTACACTCAGCAGGTAACAGAAAATAAACATATTCAAGTATTTTAGCACCCTGCTGTGAAACCAATTTTACCTACATAGATGCTATAAAGGTTTATGTCAGTGATGGTAGCCAACTATTAAAGTGTTTTATCAGCTGATGACTATTAATTATCAGGACTTGTAAGGAGCTTTGAGTGCCCTGCAAAATGTATCTTTAACTCCAGTGTATCTAATGCTGAGACTGGCTAAGCAGTGTGACAGGATATGCTACCTTGGCTCTCTCCAGTTGAATGGTGGCCTGCTGCTCCCTCTCCTGACGGCTCTGTCCCGGTCCTTGGCTCTGGCTTGGGCTCTGGCTCTGGACCTGGGCCTGCACCTCCCGCTCCTCCTCAAGAGAGACATCTGAGTCTGATGGTCTGCTAGTATACGAATCAGCTGAGCCCTGCAAACAGAAATCACCCAATGGGTTACTGAAGCTGTACAGCTGGAATACAAACTCACATCTTTAGGGTTGCGGTCCTTCATATTCATCAAATTATACACATTAGTTCTGCCATCGGCTTCATCTTTGGCTACTGGCAATATAGACTTGACTATTTGGAGATCTTTGACAGATAATGGAAACGTTTGAGGTCTGAGACAATGAGAAAACACTGCAAGATCAGTTTCGAGACAGAGACCAGACTACAGCCCTGCTAGCAGCAGTTAAAAATAGTCTAGACTTTCCTGTCAGTAAGAGTTGCTGTAAAACTTCACCCTGCCGAGCCAATACAGTAAGCAAAGCTCCATTAAGAGCAACAGGAAATGGCCACAGGACTATAAATGCGTGATCAAGGCATGGCTAATGCAGATTAACAATAGCAATCTGCTCCTAATAGGGTCAATTCACTGTTGAAAACCCATTTACTATAAGAGAGCAGAGGGGAATCATGAGAAAAACTACACTCAAAACCCGAAAGACCTAAATCATCTGTTTTAAAAGACAAAGAAAAAGCACATAGGTTCATACAGACACATGATGACATTCTAAACAAACGATGCACTGAAGCTTCATCCCGGTCGCAGTTAAAGAAAGGATTACAACTGCCAAGCACAATAAGGTCAACTTAAAAAAAAAGATTGACATAGGTTTTGGGGTTCACATCAATTTGCAATCGTAGTGCCAAGTCCAGAGTGGTGGCTTGGCACTCTGAATGCAGAACAGGTGAAATGGATGAAAAGAGCAGACTGCCAGGAGCATCTCAGACAAAGTGGAGTTTTTTTCCTGTGCCGTCAGCAGTTTATATGACTACACACAGCCAATCTCACGCTTCCTGACAATTCTGAATGGTGATGAGTTTGATCCCCGTTCTCAAAAAGAGGCAGATGGGTTTCAGCATCTTTTGAACTGGCAGTTTCTTTTTTTAATCTTTGGCTTGTTTCCTGCAATGATGCCATATGATTATGAAATGTGACACTGGCACACAGAGTACAGTCCATCCAAACTTAAATTTGACATTTCCCAATAATTTAACTGTGCGGCAAAATCAATGCCTCTTTTCAGAAACAATCTCCTGATTGGTGGCGCATATGAAAGCCCATTTCAGTCAGCCAACTCACGTGGAGTAGATTATTATTTAAATGTTGCCGTCTAGGCTTTGACCTTGTCGCTCCCCACAAAGAAACATTGATCTCACACAGCAGGGAGTGGGGAGCGATGATACTAACTTCCCCCTAGGGGA
Source organism: Thunnus maccoyii (assembly GCF_910596095.1). Classification (NCBI taxonomy): domain Eukaryota; kingdom Metazoa; phylum Chordata; class Actinopteri; order Scombriformes; family Scombridae; genus Thunnus; species Thunnus maccoyii. The sequence goes on from NC_056556.1 coordinate 10,713,602, forward strand.
GGATAAACTCCTACAGGTGGATGCTGGGGTGGAGGTGAGGCGTTTGAAAGCACTCACAGCTTAAATACTCTGCCATGATTATAAGGGTGTGTTGGATATACTGTATGTTACAGTGAGGGGAGTATGGCCTGTGAGTGGAGCAGCAGCTTGAGTTGGACTGCCTGAATTAGCTCACAGGCGACGCTCATCCATGGCATCGCTTCATTAAACACAAGGAAAATAAAAAACGATGAAAACTTATGGATGATAAAAATAAAAATACTGACAGCACATTAGGACATAGTAAAGTTGCTTAATTAAAATGATCAGACAATAAGTCAAAATTATAAGATACTAAGTCAACATTATAAAAAGGTAAATCAAAAATTTAGTATAATATAATTTTGACCAAGTCATATTTTTGATTTATTTGTAATTTTCCTCTTTTCTTGGCATAAATTGGCTTCCATAAATAATCACACAGACAACACAATGGCGAATTCTCTTGTAACATGATAAACATGGCCGACTTCTCCACTTATTTTTACTTCAGCCAGTCACACATAATAAACACTGAAAAATGATTTGATTGTGGGTTTTAGATGCTTCCTGCTAACCAAAGCTAACAGTAATTCCTGGGCTGCTGCATTGAGACAATGACTATTTTATACTCGTCTAACAGAATAGTGACATAACATATATATACATATATAATGAAGACAGAACCAGGCCTTTATTAGAGACTCAAATGTGAAATTCACCCTGTGTAACAAGTATATTTGATCTCTATATGATTTTTTGATTGATATTTGATTTTTATGGAACATCTGTCCATTATTTGGCTTTTACAGGAGAATTTACAGTATGTCATGATCCATGATGTGCATCATCACACTGACAGACAAAACCGCAGATCACAGAGAAAGTTTAAGACAACAGAAAGTTGTATTCTCATCATTGCTGCTATAAAATAGTAGTCAGCCACGTCTTTTAAGGCTGACAGTCATTCATTTAGCTTTTTCAATAAGCTAATTTCTCTATAAACCAGCATTTTCAAATGTGTCCACTGGCATCTGAGCGTGGTGACACCAAATAACACAGATCTAAAAATTTCAAGAGCAGTATAAATCATTAGAAGTAAGATTCAACACCAAAAAGAAAACATTAAAGTATCGGCTAAACAGAAACAACAACAGAACAACAGTTCCTGCTATTTTGAAAGTTGAAGAAACAGCAAACTGCACTCTAGACAGATGCAACTTTTACAAAATGAGATATTAGTACAGAGTCCAAACAAGTGCAGAATGTTTAGTATAAGCAACATAACAGAAGCAGAATCTGTTTTAAAATTGGACATATAATTGTAAAATAATTGATGTCATTATTCCTACATGTGATACATGATTATTGGCAGTGACATTCATCTCCTCAAATCTTTTTTTTTAACCAAAATTATATACAGCAACATCTGTGGTCATTCACTCAAATGAAAATGTTAAAGCATATCAACATTCACAAGCAAAAGTATGAGTTGTCGTTCAAAAATTATCTCTGCATCATTTTGCTCAACATAGGCACCTACAGGGGATATCAGAAATGGTACTTTGTGTTTTGATTTTTTCCCTTGTAGTCCATTTTCTTGTGCACAGTCAGGGCTTTTTTCTCAGTTTAGTGCCTCGAAATGTGCTGGAATTCATCCTGCCGCACAGTCAGAATTCCAGTAAGGTTTTTTTTTTTTTTTGCTGGGACACAACTGGACTGAGCGCTTCCTTCTGCTGTGTTAATCTAAACAATCAGCTACTAATGATGATTCAATTAAGGAAGACCATTAGTCTCAAGAAGATCAATCAAGCTAGTCATCACAGCTAAGCACTTTTCGTTTTTTTTACAAGCTAGCAGTAGCAAGGCCTGACTTCAGCACGCTGCTCATCTGGAATGTGTGCATCTAATCACATAGTGGGGAACGAAAATAGTTTCTTCATTTTAGGTAATGTTAAGCTTGCATCTGTTTACTCTAACAGAGCAAACAGATACATCATTCTAACGGGAAAAATGTAAATATTTCTGCTGGACTGGTCATGAATTCATCTGGGTCTTTTTTTATTAAAGGAGCATTTCACCAATTTTACACATCAGTGTATTAGTCATAGGGCTACTAAGCCTGTGAAAACATCTGTATGACAAACCCTGATGATGTCATAGTGATGTCATCAGGGATATGTCAAATTTATAACAGAGAGCCTGCATTATAAACTGGGGATGTGGCGTGAAGATATGGTCATTTACTAGGCAGGGAGGGTCTAATTGGGTTGCGTCATGGGAAATGTAGGATCCAGTGTTTTTGAGGGCTTAACCCAATACTAGAGACTAAATTCGACATATTGCCACCTCTGCTGCTTTGATTTGAACTATTCTTCTTATAACCTGTCTCTTGCAAATCCACCAAATTACTGGAATCACCCTTTTAAAGCAAGTATGACTACACTACTTATAGAATAATAAATTGTGTGGGCTCTATCAACACCATTTCACGTCCATTTTTACACTAACAAGTCATTCTGAACATCATTTCCTGTATCTGTGTGGAAGCTTTTTAGGGTGCACTGTAGCATCCGAGCTATTATCCAATGGAGTAGCTTCAGCATGTGACTCATCAACATCAGAATCCACTTAATGACATCACGATGCATGTTTCTCCGAGCCTCGGCAGAGCCTATACAACACGTAGTCGCAGGTTTGGATAGGAAATGCTCGGCTGCATTTACAAAAAAAAAAAAAAAAAAAGAAAGAAAAAAAAGAATGATGAATGTAAAAATGTGAAACATGAGAATTTATCATTTGAGTGGAGCCGTGTAATGGGCCTTAGGGGAGAAATGGGTAATTAACATCTTTCCATCTTCCTCTTTGAATCAGGGTTCGGTCCATCTCTGAGAGGTACACAGTGTGATGAACACTAAATGGCTCCTCCTGGCTCTGGTGGTTTCCTGCCATCGGTTCTTACAGGCTTATAGGCAGATTGCATCCACATATACAGCACATACAGAACCGTACATCACATGCACATACATACATATAAAGAGGAATATACACAGAATTGTGTGAATGTCAGACATCAGAAGCCATCTGCCTAATGTGCACCCCCCCCACCACCACCACCACCCCCCTCCTTCACACATACACCAACACCCACCCACCCAACCCCCTTCCAGCCAAGCATAGCCCACGATCACGCTACGCTGTACCGTTGGCTTACCCATCAAAGGCCTCTTACGTGTGTATGTGTGTGCACACTGATCTACCTCCATCAATAAACACACACCAGGAGAGCACAAAAGAAGAATCTCTCTCTCACACACACACACACACACACACACACACACACACACACACACACACACACACACACACACACACACACACACACACATCCAAACACTCACCGCCTCCGAGTCTTCAAATCCATGCAGGTACAAATTGTCATACATGGAGGTTTGATATTCCAACGAGCGCCTCTAGAAGAATGAGGGGGAAAAAATGAGAGTGGAGGCGGAGGAGGAAGGAGGGGGCACCACAGAGAAAAAAAAGGATGGATGGGGGGATGACGACAATCCCTTCTCTCCACAGCAGAGAAGAATAATTTTTTTTTTAAAAATATCTCCCCTCCCGTTGGATCACGCCTGGTCCTCCGGAGGCCCGTCGCTTGATGGATGCAGCTTCTCCCTGATCCCACAGTGCTGCTGGCTGGCTCACATTATAGGATGGAGAGGCTCTCCCTGGAGGTAGCCCAATCCTGGCATTTCATTTCATCAGGCTTCCAAACACACACACACACACGCATAAACACCCACACAGACACACACATATACATATACACAGCGAGTAGCAGAGGCAGCAGCGGCAGCAGCAGAGCAGTGGATCCTTCCTCAATATCCAAGCCTGATGACAGAGCCAATGTGCAAGGAGCTGATTGGCTGGCTGGCTGTCCACTCAGCTTGGATGAGCGCTCTCCTTGATTTTTTTTTTTTTTTAGTGCGGGGAGGTAGCGGGGATCGGGGGAGGGGGATGTAGGCGTAAAAGAGGGGAGCAGCATCCTCCATTTCCCTGTTACCTCTCATCCTCACTCTGCTTATTTAATCTCGAGAGAACAGAAAATACACTGAATCTGATTCTGCTTATACAAGGAAATCTAATGAATCTATATTTATATATATTTTGATCTATGTATTTAAAGGAATGGTGTTTTATTGTCTCTGCCACCAATTTGCCCCAATTTGTTTTATTATTTCAATTTTTCATAACTGAATTTATTTATTCCAGACTCACTAGACGGCGGGACCAAAATACACTCACGAGCACTTTATTAGGAATACTTGTGCACCTGCCATAAATTCTACTTTCACTTAAGCTTATATATTTTCAGTTTTTGTTGACATGGTCAGAAAGGTGATAACTCTACTTTATGTTTATTACTGAGGTCATAGTGGGTGGTGGTGGTGTACTGGAGTACATTATATTGAAAAGTGTAGGGCTACAACTAACGATTATTTTCATTATCAATTAATTTGTCGCTTATTTTCTCGATTAATCGATTCGTCATTTGGTCTATAAAATGTCAGAGGATGGTGAGAAACGTTGATTACTGTTTCCCAAAGCTCAAGATGACGTCCTCAAAAGTCTTCTTTTGTCCCAACCAAGAGTCCACGACCCAAAGATCATCAAAAACTAAAGAAACTAGAAAATATTTACATTTCAGAAGCTGGAATCAGAGAATTTGGACATTTTTTTCTTATTTTTTTCTTTAAAAAATGACTCAAAACAATGAATCAATTATCAAAATAATTGGTGACAAAGAATTAAGGATTCCTTTCACCATTACATCTTTTACTTTGTCATCATAATTTCGAAATGTATGATTTCAATCTACGAAAACAGAACCATCATTTGAATCAATGCAATAAAAATGAATTTGAATTTTTCTCATGATTTTGAAAACTGCACTTGCATTAACTTGGGAGGAGATATGATGAGTCACTTTACCTTTCCTTGACCTCAGTGGTAAAATCCATAACCTCATAGAATTAAACATTACTCGAGATGTGATGTAATCCACAGTGAACTCTCCTATATATAGGCTCAGTTTACTGTCAGACTCATTGATAAGCCACCATGCAAATGATTCATGATTAATACCTCTTAAAACATGTTTGAAATGTCCATTAAAATCAGTGCAAACCTCTGAATTAAAACCTGCACTTAAACAATAGGCAGGTCATCAGGGTTTAGTTGGCACCTTCCACAATTTACAGTATTCCAGCTAGCTGTACACACTCTCCTTTATGCCAATCTTAATCAAACCCTTTACTACATACTGTTATCATCTCCACATATATATATATATATATATATATATCTGCTATGTTAAGTTATAAATACAGTCACTATACAAAATGTACTCTATCTGCAGCCTACACTTTCCTGAAGCAGAGAGCAAACACCTCCCTCATTTCCCCACGGCACAACGTAGTACGTAGCTCTGTACATCACACTAGTGGCCACCTGGAAAGTGAAGAGGAAGCTAAGGATGTGAAATAACACACACTAAAACTACTCAGAGAAGTAAGAATTAAAATATTGCAGGTGGGCATCATAAATAAGTCTAAAAGCTCATCTGTTTTCTGACAAACACCTATGCTGACACTTCAATAATTTATTATGGGGAGGAAATAATAAATAGGCCACAACACATCTTTTTAATCCGTAAATCTGTGATGTTTCTACTGAGACGATGTTATAGGAATAAATTAAAATGGAGATAACCTGTCAATAAACAGACATATGAATTAACTTCTAATGCAACATGTTTGTAGGCATTTTGTATTTTACATATTAGAAAAATATGTCCCATGTTTCTTCTCCTATGTCATAGAGCGAGGCTCACTTTTCAACTCATGCTCATTATAAAACAGTTTTTTAAAACCTTCATCATTTACAATCTTCTTTGTCTCCTCTTTTATTGGTGCATTGCAACCTTCTACTGGCAGCAAATTACCGCCCTCTGCAGTCGACACCAAAGTGTACCATGTCACCGCTGTGGTCATGTCGTGTACATGAATTCATGTGCTTGTAGAGAAACATGCTCATCAAACGATTGTAGTACAGCGCCACTAGTGGTCACATACTCCACGGTGGGGTGGGGAGGGGGGGCACCTTTAACCACAAACTGTGCACAGATGATTAACTATAAATGACCATGAAACTATGAATGAGTCTATCAATTTACCACTACAACACGCTCTGCCCTTTATACTCCTATGATTATCACAACTTTTATGCAGCTCTCCTCACTGAATGTCATATCAAAACCAATTTGTTCTCAAAGGCATTTAAATGATGTTTCTCTGCCTTTATTTGAATTATTCTTTAGAGTATGTAACCATCTGTGTTGGTCTTTGATTTAAATATTTATTCAGGTGCGTCTCATCATATTTTTTGTTAAATAGATAAACAACTTTACAATCCTGGTTTTGAAAGTGAAGCCATTATAAGACTTGAACAAATCCTTTCATTAACTGAAAGAAAGATTCCCAAATCTTTATATTTCATTAAGAACGTAATACGCATGTTTACATTAAACCTCAGGTGTGTCTTGGTGTTTCAGTACCTGTCTGAGGATGAAGCTGGTGGAGGTGGTGCTGCCATCAGACCTCTTGAGGCGACTCCTCCTGGAATAAGTCCCTCGGTTCACCTGAATGGAAAAAACAAGATCTCAACCAGCCAAAACACTTTCCATACTGATGAAACCACATTAAGCTAATACACCATGCAAGGAGACATTCATGTATGCAAAACTTCATTTATAAGATCTTTAACTAGGCCACATGAAAATACAGTTTTTTTTTGTTTTTATGCAGTTTAAATTAAATGAATCTAAATGCACTTTAGACATGTGATTTTCCAGCATGATTTAAGTGGTTTTATGTCAACAGTACAAATAGGTCAAAGTATGAATGCCACAGCACCCAGATGACACATGTAATATGATCAAATGTGCCTTATACTGTATGTTTTTGCATTATATGTTTGTCTTGCCTTCTTACTTTTCTCCTTATCTCCTGACTCTCTCCTTCTTTCTTTCTTTTTCTCTTCCAAAAAGTCCAAATATACCAGCAGAGTTCATCTCCAGAGAGCGAAATTAATTATCTGCCAGTGATTTGCCCCATTTCTGTTTAAATCTCCAGAGTTAATGACAATGTCACCGGTAAGAAGTCAGAGCCTACTTCCCTGAATTTATGAAACAGGGCCATTAATCTGGGTCGCAATCTCTTTCTGTCTCTCACTTCAAGCCAACGGCAAAAAAGCAGAGAAGAGAGATGAAGGATAAAGTTAGCAAAGTCTATGAATACCCTTAATATCAGCAAGTAGCCTTCAATGATCAATTGAGCTGAGGAAAAATAAGTTATCAACCCAAGTGAACCAGCCTATGACCTAATACATCTGCCAAAATAATCCTAATTTCATATTGTCAACATATAGTACATCTTTTAGAACATTTAAAACAATTAGTTATAAATAGTCTGCTATATTTCACATAAACTACCAGCATTTCATTTCTATACAATGTTCATTTTGACCTGCTATTGCTCACTGAGGAGAGAGAGCTTGTGGGAACAGTTTACCAGCTGTACCATTTAATAGCCTATTAAAATAAATGCTGCATAGTAGACTGAGACAAGGAACAACATGGTCGATGTATGAGTTTTAAAATATCAAGTGGAACCATGTGTTATATTGCAAGAAATCAGGGCAGAGGTGCAATTTGTAACTGAGAGATATGTAAAATGTGCACATTTAAGTCATGAAGAGCAAGACTGACTCTCTATTCTGAGGATTTATTCAGTCAATATCATTACACTTTGAGTAATAACCATTATAATCTCTAATATAATGCCCACTTTTGCCTCTAAATGGACCATATGTATTATTCCAGAAATAAAAAATCTTCACAAGAAAAAAATAGTAAAAATAGAGATAAACATATATTAAATATAGAGGCTTTCAGCAGGTATGATGCCTCCTTTTCATCCTCTTGCTACTCTAAACTTTGCAAGAGACAATAAAACAGTTTATAAAGGGTTTATATGACCATCTCTGCCATATATAATACTGTGTCATATAGATTTGTAACAACTGTAAATTAAAAACTTGGTATACATTTAATTATTAATCTATGAGGCAAATAAACTGATCAGAGGAGTCAGTCATCAAATTGTAATAATTCTATGTTGATGTGTTTTTTAAGATATGTATATTTTATTATTTAATAATAGCTCTACAATACAATACAAATACTTTACAATATCTTGATTTCATGTTACATAGATGGGTATTTAACAACAGAAGTTCTGACTATATTTTTAGTTTCTTTTTTTAAAATTATATGTATAAACTAACTACACCCAACATATTCCACTTGCGTGAAGCTGTAAGTTTGTCATCTCTTCTTGCTAGTATCCTTTCAGTAAATGGTGTAGAATTTGATAACAAGGATGTTTATGATAGTATCCTGTACTAGATAGTTAACAGTTCAGGGTTTTAAAGTATTTTCTATGCTGCCAATAAGTAATGAAACTGCCACATTTAGAAATTAAGTAGCCTGGAAGCTCAGCTGGAGGTCACCTGGCTTACCTGGAAGATGGGCGCCTGGATGCCCTCGCCAATCTTGTTCCGTATGTAGATGTGTCGGGACATTTCGGCCAGGACATCGGTCCAGAGGGCTGGCTGCTCCGGTCCAGCCCAGCGGAGGGCTGGCGGGTTCCGGGCTGCGTGCTCCAGCTTCACACCACACAGCAGAACATGAGCGCCCGCGAGCCACCGCTTCCTGAGCTCCCCACCGCGAGACAGGTGCTCCGCTTTGCTCCTGCTGCGCGCGCTGGGAGGTAGACACTGCTGCCGCTCGTCCCACTCAAAACCAGGTGCACCTGAATGAATGATGGACGGAACTATTTTAGAAACTAAAGAGGGGGGGAGGGAGTCTTAATTTAGCCTGAAGAGTAGGGTAACTGTCTTAAAGAGGCATCAAGTGACTATTTTAGACATAACAAAGAGCTATTTCAGGCTCAAATATGCAGTTGGGTGAAATTAATGATACAATTTTACAAATGATTATTTAAAAATGGTACAATAGCCTAAATGGTATCTTACAAATATGGTTGAAGGAGGAGGACCGCACACAGACTTCCTCTTTATTTAAACATAATAGGCCTTTTTCACAGAAGACATTTTGACATGTCACAGTAGCAAGAGCACAGTTGTAAATAATGCCATTAATTATGACTGAATTCCATTTAGCTGCTTCAGTTTCAGGTTCCTGGTGTTGTTGTGCATGCTGGCTCACTGTCACACCGTCATGTCTTACTGGGACACTTGAGTGGGGCCATTGTTCATGTTTAGGAACACCTGTGTTTATTATTCTACAACATGTCAAGATGTCTGCTGTGAAAAGGGCCTATTGTGCTGAATCAAAGCCCAACATTTCAACTTATGCCTTCATCAGGGGCCAAACAGGAAAACTGGGTTGAAAACCACTTTTTATACATTTCCAAACATCACAAGGAATCCTATAGGATCCTATAGAATCACATTATCTGTGTCACCTGTATTGTTACCTGTTACCTGTATTTGCTTTACACATTATGGCGCCATCTTGTGGTTAAATTAAAACACATAAATCCAGCCAAAAGAACAAACCAAAAATAAAATTCAAATATAATTTACAACAAACTGTATCAAAGCTAAATAATAACAGTTAAACTTACCATCTAAGGAATCATCTCAATTTTAGATCCTTATTGTGGTGATAGTGTGTTTTATTTATGTGTCCAAAATTCTTCATGTTTCAAAAGCAATAGATCCAGATTGCCACCTCATTTACAGGAGAACCAAGTCTACAAATATGGCCAATACGTTTTGTTGGTCTTGTTAATAGTCGAAATGATAAGTGAAATGATAACTCCTACTGAGAACAATCTCCAAGATCTCCTCCAGACATGTCTTAGATGTATATAAAGTACTCTACTTTGAACATAATTTGTCTGATATGGTTTTTCCGCCAAAAAAAGTCCAATTATGTTGATAAAATCTTTGAAATGACATCTGCTCCTTCTCCCTCATTAAAAATTCCAGAGTTTATGAATATGCAAATATATATGCAAACATATTAATTGTGTTAATGTAGGCTATCTGTATGTACATCTGTCATTTTGACATGTCAAAGCAGGAAAATCCCTCTCGTAAATGCATCCATGGGAAAAGCACAGGTGTTAATAATAACTCTAATGATGGCTCTATTCCATTAATTGTCCCAGTGAGCAATTATGCACAATACCAGAGCCTGCACCTAATAGGAATGCAGTCATCATTCATTTATTAATTCAACCTGTACTTTTTCTGCTTTGACAGGCCAAATGTCTGTTGTGAAAAGGGTTTATTGACCATGGATGAATTAACTGAATTGCCTGGCCCCAGGTTTTCTGTGTATTAGTTTGTTTGTGTTTATTTGATTAAACACAACTTAATTTAGGAATAAACATGTGAGCACAATATCAACTAAGGTCGTAAGATTAATAATGCAGAAACTGTCTTAGATGATCTGGTACTTTAGTTGTGCAAATTCTCAAAAATAAAAAAAAGAAATTATCAAATTACCCAAAACTAAGTGACATGCAGTGATTAGTGGGCTTTCAAGGCCCCAGGAGGCCCCTGGGGCATTTGCTCACTTTGCCTTGGTTACCGGGAATCTGCAGAAGTCACAATCTCCAAACTTCTTAGATTTTTCCCATTCTTCTTTTCTAAATGCTTCAAGTTCAGGAAAAAGTCAGTTCAGTTGTTGTTTCATCAGTTCACAGCCCTTCCAATAAGCTTATTATAGCTTATCTCAGTCTTTTGTGTTGAGATCACAGATAAAAATCTATTCCTCCGGATTCCTCTGCAAGTCAAATGCTGTATATTTTTCACAAAAGTCAGCATGCATCAGTGAAAGCATCTTTATGATCTGTGGTGTCTTTGAATATAATTTGAATATGACAGGTGATTTGTCTTCCTTGTAATATTATTAATATTATAAGCTCAGCATGAAGTTTTGATTACATAGCTCACATGCAGCATGCAATGCACTTACAGCAACAATATCAGATGGCCTAAAAGCATTTCATTACATCAACAACTGCATACAGATTGAATTCATGAATTCAAATATGTCATTTGAGTTTTATGTATTATGCACATGTGTTATTGCTTTATATTATGTCTCTTTTTTGTTTTGAAAAAATCAAATTTTTATATAAAATATACAGAAATGTATGTGGTGTTTTTAAAAATTATTGATACAAAATAGGTGCTCAGTGCTTAAAGGAGTCTTTCAGTTGCTACAATTAACTTTAGTTAAAGGGGGCCCACAGTGATACAGCTTGTTCTTGTTCTTGTTGTATCTCCATTTGCCCAGCAGATGTCAGCATTATCAACATAAAAGTGATATATTTTGGAGTCACTTGCTTGTGCATGTTGAGTTGTGTTTTCACTGCTGCAGGTCTAGATGGTGATATTGTATCACAGATACCTGAAACAACACATCCTATTGAAGAACACTGCATACAGTCTTTTGTGCAGGGGTCTATTGTTAAAATGAGCAATCACTTTAACTTGTATTTTTGTAAAAGAATAGATGAATATATTCCAGGTAATTTCATTCATTCATTAGGAATACCTGTGCAATCTAATGCAATACAGCAAAACAGCTCTGCCATAAATTCTGCTTTTACGAAGCTTATATATTTTCAGTTTTTGTTGACATTGTCAGAAAGATGATAATTCTACTTTATGTTTATTATTAAGGTCGTAGTGGGTGGTGTTGGAGTACTGGGGTGCATTATATTGAATGGTGTTCCTAATATTTTGTCCACTCCATTGACATACATAAGGGGGTCAAATATTAGGAACATTTTTGTTGTCTTCCATGTCAAGTAGATAGAGATGCTGCAAAGCCAATACAGGAGCAATTTGTTGTCCTAATTTTTCTTTTCGACTCTTCCGGCAGACAAAAATAACCAAGAGCACTTTGCAGTGGATCGTTACTATTTGAGCTCCTCGATCCATTTCCATTACTAAGTCTGACCTCTTAGACATTTAGTGGTCCATATGTGGTACCTGAGCATCTCTGCACTCACCTGGCAGATAAAGCAGTTGTATGGACAGCCTTCAAATATCTTAGTCACTATGCTTTAAATAACTTTCTCCTCTTTCATGCAGTCTGTTGAACCTGCGCACATGGAAGAAAGGTCCACATATAAACCACTTTGTTGCCTGATACCTTTAGACATCCTCATGGATAAACCATAATGGTCCACTGGTACAGATAAGAAAAGTATTCTGAAACTTAATTTATGGATTAAACAGGAGAAACCAGTGATTTAAGTCCCAGAAATGACAAATGTCATGGCAACAGCTCTCTAAACAATGTCTGAGCACTTTTATATCGTCCATCTTAACTAATGAAAGGGGCCCGCTTTGTTTCAGGGACTTAGACTATGTCTTCATGTGTTCAGGGACACTTTGATCAAACAAATCTCCTAACAAGTCAATGTTGTGGATTAACTAAGTTTAAAGAAGGAGGATTAAGTTGTTTTGCCCACTTTCTGACTGATAAAGAGTAACTGGTCAGCACTGTAAGATGTTAATCACAAGCCAAGGTTTCTAGTCTGGTGCATTTAATACTGTCAAACAGGAGCAAACTGTTTAACTGCAGAAAATGTTATGTATTATGGTATATGGTGATGGTTATGTGTGAGGATAGGAACAGCTATGTTTAAGCATTAAGTTATGCTAATGGCTAATTTAAGAGCAGGAAGGGAAATGGAGCAGAAACACACCCCAACAAAGCAGAAGTAAAATTTGACAGGGAAGAGTTCATTAATGATTTTCTTGCCCTGAATCCTCAGAGCAAGAAAACCTCTCAGGCATAACTTACACCCCCAGCACTTAAAGGTGTATATGTTACAAGATGGTTAAAGTTGGGATTAAAGCCGTAGCTGCGGTTGCATGTGGTAAAGGAAAGACTTGAGATTGAACGATTGGATAAGGAATTTTGAAAAGCAACTACAGAACTGCGGGGAGACATTTAAAAAACACTTTTTCATAAAAAAACATTCCTCATCAATAATTAAATGAATATAAAACCATTTGGCAGGAATTCTGGCATTGAGTACGTGTGTAGCAATGAGTACATCCTCTATGTCATGTGTAATATTTATGGACTTTTGCTCCATTTTTTTTACTGTTGCTAAATGGGAGGGAAAAAAGAAATTCAGATGAATGAATAAATAAATGTAGAGCGTGAGTGCATGAGGGTTGTCTATTTTGGGGACCCAGTGGTTTTACCAGCAGACTAAACTCTCAGATAGCAGAGCAGAGCTGCTCGCCGGGCTATGAACAATAAACACTAGAGTGCAGTCTGTTCAGAGCAATGATGTCAGAACTTACTGGTTTAAAACATTTGGCTGTAGATGGGTTGACAATGGTCTTTTATTGAACATATGATGTCATCTGATCAGTGTAATGCACCTTCCATAAAATATATATGATAGTCAATTGCATACAGTTGTTACAATCCAATCATTTTCTATATGTGCCTTTTCCTATTCAGAGTGACTGAATCCATGCAGAAAGACAGTTGCAGATGCTGCATCGAAGAGTGTTTTACACCTTTAATCATACAAGTGTGTGTTGTTCTGGCACTGAGGTGCAGCTTTTCTAAAAAGGGACTGGCTGTTACTGCCGTGATTAGGCTGTGCTGCTGAACCACCTGGCCACTGTCAATGGGAAACACAAACAGGATTACAGCCTCGACTATAGAAAGCAGGATTTCCAAGAACTGAGCCCACAGTGCCTATTATCTCACAGAAGAATTAATCCAACAAAGACTGCAGCAAAGTAAGAGCAGTCAGGCAACATATCTGATTTTCTCTGAAATTCCTAACAAATCTAGTCTGAGAGCATTAATACAACATCTGCATCACATTCTGCAGAAATCACCCACATGAAGACATTTATAGGACAGCAGATATGTCCATGTGGGCTCCATATAGGAGTGGTTATGTGGGTCACTCACAGGGCCAAGAAGAGCTACAAGTGGAGTCCTCATGGGCAGTCTTCATGTACCACATGGGTCCCTTGTGTCTATTTATAGTATAGGGACTGAGGGTTCACTATAGAGGAAAAAAATGGGCCAAAAGTTAGATATTTGAAGGTTAGTGTGCAGATTTTAATAATACCAATACTATGTAATACCCTAAAACCCAATATTATCAAACTAATTGAAATAAATAACTAAAAGAATAAATTAATAACAAACTGCACAGGTAACTTAGTTTTTCAGGTTACATCTAAGGAACATTCAGAACTGCCCTTTTCTCTGCCAGGTGCTTCCACTGCTCTATTATTCATCATCTTGTGAACTTCCTACAAGGAAAATGGAAATGTAATCACCATGCTATACAGGACAAAAATGGTGGATCTCAAGGTACAGATGATTTACCTGCATCCTCTCAGGCAATGTCTATTATTAAAGACACCAGGGAAGCTGAGGGAGTGAAGTCACTAAAAGAGGAGCAACCTTGTGACCATTGGCTTCCTGCTCGTGCATCAGTCAGTCCACTTAAAAGGGGGAAAAAATCCACTTTAAACTACTTCTGACTGGACAAAGAATTGGCGATGAACCTTCCATCTTTGTGCCTATTTTTGTTTGTGTATTTTTGGGAGTTGGAAAGTAGGTCAAACCCATGATACATGATGTCGCACCTGGATTATTTTCATTGTACAGTGGAGCTAAAAAGAAGTGAGTTGCCAATCATTCAAATTGTACAGGAACATGCTATTTCTTCATTAAACATTAACTTTAAGAATGTATTTATACCTTTATTTAGGCATAGTGTCACAATCAAAGATCAGTTAAGCAATAACACACTGGTATTTTCCCATAAACAAATATAGAGAAAGTGCTACAAGGTGCAATACTGATACTTTGTGGTTGCACTTTCTCAGCATTTGGACTTGTGCCTCGACTGTGACACAATTCAGATTTATTATTAACATTTATAGTGGCTGAGACAACCACAGTATGACAGAAAAACATGTTTTTGTAGGGGGACAGTGTCTGACTTTTTATTGCCACTGATGCAACGCATGTGGGAGTCACCAGGAGAGCAATGCTGGACCAAGATGAGTCCAAATTAAAATTAATTAAAATTTAGGTTAGATCTTTGAGTCTTAAAGCTACAGTGAAAGTGTTAAGTGCTTCTCAGATTTGTGATTAAAAATACCAAAATATAATGATGGGCTAGATTCTAGTTTTGCTGTGAAAATGCACTTCATAATATTTACAGAAAAATCAGGATATTGGCACCAATATTTATTTATTCATGTTGATTTTTTACAGTGTACATTATACAAAAATATAGAGTACCAAAAGTTCACAGTGTCCAAAAGGCAGTGTGTCGTCAAATTCACATCAATTATATTCAGAAGAAGTGTGTATTTTTGGGAGCAAAACAAATCCATTTAGTGACCAATCAACAAACTGTGATAGATATGTATATTGTATATTTCTTTGTCACACCACAGGGTGAGGATGCCCCCTTTTAAATGAATATCTCTATTGTCTTGGCCAAATACATACAAACATATTTGTACAGTTAAAACAAACGTGTACTGTATATTCATGTAAGAGTGTCAGTGGGTAACCCATGCATGTATGCAAGCACCCAAACACATATTATCAGGGCTGTTTGTTTCATGCTACATAACACTGCAAATGGTGAGAAACACCTGAATTCATTTCTTGGTATTTACATTTTTAGAAACACAAGATATGCAATATACATTTTATGGCACAGACTAACTTAAATATAATCAATACTGTCATGGAATGTAACAGAAAACCTAGATGGTAAATATTTGAACTTGTTTTAAATGTTTAACATTATTTAAAGCCCCTATGTGTAGTTTGTTTATGTACGTTTATGTTGGTAGAAAAATGACACATTCCCAGTGAAATTTTGTCAGATTCGCGGGGATGTTTGGTTGACTTTTTTGATACCACCACTACAAGTCACCGCAATCTTCAAATCCTACACATAGTGGCTTTAATAACCTACTATTTTGGGCTTTTTCAGCAGTAGAGCTTGTGGTGACACTATATTTTACGAGATGGTAATTTACAAGAAATTTTCAATAAGTTTCTTGGAAAGAACTACGTAATTTGGTACTAAATGCATGTAAAATAGAGATAGATTTAGTCGGTACACCTCTCGTCAATGAATTTCCAATGAATTTCTAGTGTAACCTAAAGAGTCTGTCAGCCAGTGTACAACAGATAAACAGAACATGCAAAAAAGTTTTTCTACAGGCAAGCATGTTCACATTTACAGTGTGCATGTAACAAATATGAAAAAGATATATATGAAATAAAGTTTCCAGTAATAAAGGAAAATGTATATTTACTTAGATTCACTGTAAACAGAGCAATTCTATCAAGGACACTCATAAATAATTTGCACCAAATTATATTGTTTTTTCCACGAAACTTCTCAGAAATTATTCAGACATTACAGAATTTGTAAACCACAAGGCGCATGTAAAACATAGCCCTCAGTTTGTTGAAACAAGTAACGGAAATGTGAAATGTATTTATCACATCTAGAAAGACAACCATTCACTCTCACTTTCACATCTATCGACAATTTAGAGTAGCCAGTTCACCTCACCTGCATGTTTTTTGGACTGTGGGCAGAAACTGGAGCACCCAGAGTAAATCCATGCAAATGTGTTTTTGACTTGTTCTTTCCAAATTTGCTCATTATTTCCTGTATTTAGAAGCATAAGTAATAAACATAGTTATAGTCCACAGAAAAAGTCATGTTTGCCTTGCATTCCTTAATTGACGAAAAACAAGGTATTTAGCATGTTTTATCAAAAACAAATCTCAATGTAAGTCATTGCAGCCATTGTCTTCTATTAATGTCAGCACAGTATGAAAAACAAAATGTAGAAACTTGAAACCTGCTTGAGCAAGTTAATCCATCACATATTGACAAGTTACTTTTTTTTTTGTCAAAGTTACCTTATCGTTGCATGGCACTGCAGTTGGCTGATTTATGGTATGTTCATGTGCTGTGACAGGCTCTGAAATATACAAGCACAATGCTTTCTTAGCTCAAAGCTGTATTACTGTATATTTGGTGATTGTTGTGTATTAACTTTAATGCACTAACATCCAGAAAATAGGAATATGAATGGCAAAAAAATGCCCCATGTTTTAAAATTCAAATTCATCATTTTGTTTCAGCAGATACAGATACAAAAGTCAGCAAACCTGTATCTTTAACAATGTACAGTACAAAGTGAGGCCTGTCAACAATGTCTTCAGTGTTGTTTTCTATTGTCGACTCTGCTAAACATGAAAATTAAAGCAAATAAGCCAGAAATCTGCAGGTCTCTGTTCGTTTCTTTGCTCCATTCACACACAGTGAAGGGAGAAATGTGTGAAAGTTCCTCACAACACATCATTTGTCTCGTTTTTACTCATAGATATCAGTCTTTATTCAGAAAACTTTCTTCATTGCAAATGGCAACCCATTCTTCAAGTGTCCAAGCTACCTATAGAACAGTATGCAGTATTACTGATTCCTCTGAAGTCACTTGCCAAAAATGCAATAAGTCCCCAAAACAACAGTCAAAAGATGAGTCTCTTCTCAGTCCAGTGGAAACCCAGGTTCATACAAGGTCTGAAGTCTAGTTGAAGCCCTGGAGCTCTGGGTTGTACCCTGTTGTCACACTGCCCTGAGCACAAATGGAGCACCTCAGGGTGGGGTGAAGTGGAGGAATGGGTCTTCCTTCAGGCGTTAACGGTTGCTGCATACCTCTTGCATTGGTTGATGTGTGCTAGCACCTGCCTCTGCAATCATGTTATTGTAGCTTGCACACAGATCTCTTCTGAAATTTTCAGTGAAAAAAAAAGGACTGCAGTCGACCTGAGTACACACAGCTCCTTGTTGATGATTGGCTCAGTGTCTGTGCGACCAATTAAACAGTAATTTCTTCTTCTGCCTCAAAAAAAAGTAACCATATTTTGCAGAATATAAGGAAACAATTAGCTTGCCAGCTTTGACAAGAACCTCATAAAGGGAATGAAAATGACATGACTATTGAAGCCTTAAAGGGTCAGTTCACCCAAATTACAAAAAAAAGGTCTCTTACTTACCTTTAGTGCTACCTCTCCATGGAGATAGTTCTGGTTTTATTTGTCCAGGATTCTAGCATTCTCAATAAAATTGAGGTAAATGGAAATTTTAGTTTTGGTTCTCTCAGAATATAAAAATGAAACAGTTTTTTCACCTCTGTGAGCATCACAAAAGAAAAATTGGATATCTCATAATCCGGGCAAATAAAATCAAATCTATCTGCATGGCCAGATACCAATAAAGGTTAAGTGTAATTTAGGTGAATCAACTCTTAAAGATCTCACAAACAAATATGTTAAAAAATTGCCTGGAACACAAGGATGATTTTTGTGTTTTGTTCACATTACTTTGTCCTTATTACTTTACCATGACTATGTTGACCAACTGAATAATCCTTCAAACTCTTAGAGTATTTTTTTTAATAACAAAACACTTCAAGGTGGAATTCAGGCGAATAAAAAGGGGTTGGTTTGTTTTTAGAGCTGGGCTTTCTCTCAGCTGTGCATGTAGGTCCTGCAGGGGGAGTCTGGGTGGAAGTCGTACTTGCTCAGGCTGGGAGGGTAGTAGGTGGTAGTGAACATGTTGCTGGAGGGCAGTGGGGACGGGAAGTGGTTGCACGTCTCGTCGTTCACGTGGAGATTGTTCTTGTTTAGCGTCTGTAGTGTAGAGACAAAAAGAACGTTGTCATCCTCAGATGAAAGCACAAAATACAGCATCACTTTTCAGTTCTTTTGTTTTATTTCCTCGTCTCTCCCTCAATTTTATCTAGAGTATAATGTAAAGATCAAAGCACAAATTGATTGCACAATTAAATAACTAAAGCAGCCCACCTTAAACTCCATGGGGATGTACTTCTCATTCTTTGGCGTGCTGTTGCCCTGCTTGTTGTAGGTGAGGTGGTTGGGTGTGCTGGGGTGGATGACTGCGGACTCTGCTGATGGTCGGTTCAGGTGGTGGCAGTTGGAATAGACCAGCGCTGACAGCAGGGCTGCTGCAAAGAAACAGGCTGCGCCCACAGCTACCAACTGGAACAAGGTAAAGGCTAAAAGCAAGAGGGTTGGGAGAGGAGAGGAAGACAGCAGGGCATATCCACACTTAATATCCACAGTTTGACCAGTTAATGTCAGATTTTGGTCTGGGAAGTACAGATTAATATACATACTGCTGAACATCATCACCATTCTGTGGCCCTGCTACTAGAAGTTTGGGAGAGGAAGAACCTCCATCATAATGGGAGTTAATGTCACTGTCTGGCTGCTATCTAACTTTATCAAATGGCCAATAACTACCCCACACTTTGCCACATGGGGCCAAACAAAAATAAATATTTGACTAACTGTGTGGTACACAACAGGCCAAGAAGAAAGTCAATAACTTTGTAACACTGCAACATGAACTCTGGAGAACTCTGAGACCAAGGTGTCATAGATTTGCTTTAGATGCAACATGAGTGGCAAAGCATGAAAGCCTGCACATTTTCTGTTGGGAATTGAGGAGCACACATATAGTTTGAGCAAGTTTGGAACAAATTATAATGATTGGAGGGAAAGAACGGAAAGACATACTTCCACAGCCCTCGTCCTCCTGTCCGGGTAAAATAACTGGAGAGAGACAGACGGACAGAAATAAAACAGAAAGACAGTAAAATCATTACAGCACCAAAAGATCAAACAACAAAAATTACAAGACCAGTGAATTTCTCTCAAAGGCTTCACTGTTCTCGATGTAAGCAGAATGCTGACATGTTCATTAATCCATCTTTTTAATTTCTACAGACACAGAGTGAACGTGTCAGCATTACAGTGTGTCTCGTTAAACCTTTGTGTGAATCTAACCGGAGCTTATATCAGCAACAGTCTGCAGCAATTTACTGTATTAGCAATCTTGTTCCTGTTGTTTGATAGTAAGACGATGTGCTTACCTGGCACCTCATGAGGCTGGCATGGCCTGGACTGGGTGATGTTGCCCTGGCAGAGACTGGCCTCAGCCTCCTGGTCCTCACCACAGCGACGAGTGCGATGCTGCAGACCCCCTTCATCACAATCCCCCCACTCTGTCCACTCACCCCAACCTCACGACCGAAGAAAAGAGTGGACAGAAATAATCAATGTTTGAGATTGAAAAAGAGAAACAAACAATACCAGGACACAATGACAATAGTTTTTGGGTTTCTGACTAGACAGTTTGCTAATTCAAATTTATGTTCTAATTCAGTAAATAATAAATTTGTGTCTATCCACCTGTTTTTAAGCATTTTTTATAAAGAAAGCTTCAATAGAAGCACCATAAATTGTAAAAAATGCCTAAAATTGATTGGCTGACATAAATGTTTGCATAAAGATGAATATAAGATACAGTAAACAGTGATGGAAATCAATTTTTCACATGAAAATTTATGTTTTTGGATCTGCTTCTGTGTCCAATAATATCCTCTTTTTTATTTCCTGCAGTGTAGATGCAGCACCAGCATGTCACTGCCAAGCAATATTAAATGTCTCTACTTCAAAAGAAAGTCACACAATTTTAAAAAGGGTATTTATCTAGAATTTAATTGGATTATTTTAAGAGGAGGTCACTGAACTTCCACAATCAAAGTGGTTAATGAGAGGATTTTCCATTTGGGGTCAACTGAATGTTGCGTGTTGGCTGCCCGACAAAGGCAGCAAGAGGTAGCTGTGATGAGAAACTTTGACACAAAATATAATTCTCTTCACTGCACATTCAGCCAGTAACAAAATCAAGCAGCTGACCAGAGACTCTATGTGGTTGGTCACCAAGTGTGCAGGCTGAGAAATGCTGGCCACAGCACAGTGGTCATCATCAGTCAACAGTCACATTTAAGCCTCTTTGTTTGCCTGCTGGGGTTACTTTGTTCATTGAACAAAAGCGTAAAATGGATGAGAAGTGGATTACACCAATTTGCTTCCCATGTCTCGACTTATCTAAAGCATTGGTTCTCAAAGTGGGGTCCGGGGGTCCTTGAGGGGACTCCAGGAGGTTCCCAGCAAAAAGGGGAATAATTTATTCTCACTATAATTCCATCCATAAGTAACTTTCATACACTCTCTGTAATAAAATCTTATCAAATGGGGGTCAGTGGTCTAATTTGTGTCAGTTTAGGGTCCCTGACATGATAAAGTTTGAGAACCACTGATCTAAAAGACCAAAGGAATAGAAGTACACACAAGTTGCATCTATTGTCAGTGTCAGTGGTAAAATTTGAGGCTATTTCATTCATTGTTTTTTCTGTTTATTTTCTGACTTTAAGCCAAAGCAAGCTGGGATAGGCTCCAACAAACATGCTGTTTGCCCTCTCAACACAAATATTGATTCACTACTTGCTGTGCGGATGAGATTTCCCATCAGTGTCCATGCAGACACCATTATTTGATCTAGGGAGACACAGTGAATCAATGGAGTGTATGTATGGTGTAGCAATTATGATAAATGACAACAAACGTTATATAGCACAAACCAAAGTTACAAAGTGCTTAACACAGGCAAAATGTTTAAGTAAGCATTATGCAAAAACCTTAACATTACATGATTTTAATTATGTATTTAAATGACAACAAAGGGCCAAATTTACATACAATAATTTTGTGAAAATAAATTAAAAGTAATTAAAACCACTGTGTGTACAATTTGAATATTTCCACTTTTTGCGCCCCAATGGCTGTACCAAAAAAGCAGCTTTGTCTAATGTGTCTTGTCAAATTATTATTTCATTAATTATACTACAGATAAATCTGATGGTCTGTTTATATTATTAATGTAATGGGGTCCACTAATTGAATTTGAGAAAAAAGTAAAGTGGGCTTACATAAATACAGTAAATACAGTGCAGCCTGTGAGTATTTGAACAGTTTTGTTTTGGCACTCTGACTCAATCACAGTTTTATTGAAACAACAACTATGAGGTTAAAGTGTTGCCTTTCATCTTTAATTTGAGGGTTGAGTGTTTACATCCATTTTAGAGGAAATGTGTAGAAATTACAGCTCTTACATATCCCTAAGGGTAAAGGCTTAAATGCAGCCAGATGCCACAATTTTTTTTCCGCTTTATGTTTTAATGTGTCATAAAGCAGAGTGTCATCAGCATAGCAGCAGATATGATGTGATATGAATATTATGTCTTCAGATAGTTTTACATAAGCTGCCATACCTTCGCAAACATGTGTATTACAGAGGGCCTCTTCAGTGTGCAGGCCTATACAGATGTCACCTCCGTTGGCAGGGGGTGGGTTGCTGCATGTCCGGGTCCGCTGGTAGTGTCCGCCCCCACAGCTGGCTGAGCACTGGGACCATGAGGCCCAGCAAGACCAGGCCCCACTCACTGGAGCACACATACACATAAGAAACTTTATTTATGTAATATAATGTACATATTCTGCTTTTGCAATTAATTTTGACCAAACTAGCCAAAATGTCACTGTCACCTGGGCACGGTTGAGGGTTGCAGTCCTGATACTCCACCGGGGATCCTATGCAGGCACTCGGGTTGGTCCTGCCCTCCGCCGTTGAGCAGCTGCGTTTCCGGGTTCGGAAGCCTCTGGAACACTGCTGGGAACAGCTGGACCACATTTCCCAGGATCCCCAGCGGGCACCTTGGGGCTGAGACAGAGCTCGGCCACTGGTCTTTACCAAGTCTTCAACCAGAGCTTAAAAACACAGAAAACATGTTATTTTCATTACTAGAACATAAAAGAACCATTAATGATTATTTTCAACTCCTTTCACATGATAAGCAATTTACAGGAGCAGTGAGTCAGAGAAAGAAACAACTTTCATTCAAAGAAAAGAGTGAAAGTTGATCCCAAAATCTTTTGACACAACCTGCTGAATGAGTGAAATGCTCAGTTTCTTAAGTTCAAACAAAAACTGCAGAATTTTATCTTTTTTTTTTGCCAAACTCAGCAGACAGAAACCTCTTATGAAACATTAATTAGCGAGGTGTAATGTGGGTCACTTTGAAAAATGAAATAGTTTTCTCCATACACCCACACACACATTCGCACCCACAATCACAAATTATTAACATATGAATCAGGAGTGCCTCCCGAGGCTTCAGCTGAGGCCAGCAGAAACATTTCATTCAGACTTTTTTTTCTAGAGGCGAGAGGTCGACAGCAGCCACACAACTTGGGATGAAACAAGATGACATTTTCACCACGTCAGCTTTACCTATTTTTCTTTACCTATTGAGTAAAAAAAATATTTTTGCATGAAACAATCCAGATTCCATGGGAGAAAGTAAAAGCCTGCAGGTCTCTAAAGGGATGGAGGTAGTGGGCATCTGCACCCCCATAACAGTTCAACGATGTTTAATCAATCTGCTGATTGATGGCCATAAACACAGTTTGACTATGTTCTGCTTTTGATGAAACCAGCTGTGTTTACTGTGGCAAACACAGAGCTATGGCACAAGCAGAACTGTATAAAGTCCAGACAGATAGATACATTATATTAGACGGGTCTAATTTGCCACCCTATCCCCAGGTTAGGGTGGCATCTGGATACACCTGCAATCTAGCAGGT
Organism: Thunnus maccoyii; assembly: GCF_910596095.1. Lineage (NCBI taxonomy): Eukaryota > Metazoa > Chordata > Actinopteri > Scombriformes > Scombridae > Thunnus > Thunnus maccoyii. The sequence continues at coordinate 10,737,409 of NC_056556.1, forward strand.
AATCACCACACCAGCTGTGTTTCCACGGTAACAATCAAAGACTCCTGCTGGCGACTGACAAGAAGAGGAAAACATGGCTACATTTGCAGCTTGCTAACAATACTGCAGAGAGAAAGGTGAGAAAGTTGTTAGGTCCCTCATACACGCTATAATGGACAGAGAATCAGAAAGCATCTACAGGATGTTTCAGAAGAAGTTTATAAATCATGCATCTCTTTTTGGAGGAGAATGTGACTCCAGGCTTCCAGCTCATGCCATGCAATGATGATTTGGATTTTTTTTCAATCTCCTGGCTTATTGTCAAGCTGAAAGCATTTTGGAACTGCTATTACAGAGTGTGACTGAAGCTCTGAAATATTGATATCAAGAGTCCCATTACATTGCTGCTAGCTTATTACAGACCTGACACTTTCTTTATAACATGGAGACAGACAGTGGACTTCAGATCTGCCTCTTTCTCTTCATGAAACTCTGTCTGCACAAGACTCCTTGATTCACATCATTATCATTATTTGTGTTCTGTACAGTGGTCATAACTGTTTGATAGAAGTGATAGAGGTCATGAATTTTTTTTATCAGAGATGTTGGTCCAGCTCTATGTTATGCATGCAGTGTGTGTATATCTGGCATCAATCCTATTATTGCTTTGACTCAGACTCAGACTCTGACATCATAACTCTATTGATCTCTAACCGTGACAAACAAGTCTCATGTGTGTCCCAGCTCATTTCCAGTACTCACAGTCAGTCTGGCAGGCTCCAGATCCGTCATTGGGGCAGAACCGGGTCTCCAACTTCTTCTTGCCCAGCTGGAGCTGCTGGGGGTCGGGTAGCAGCGCCCGACAGGTGTACCTGAATCTCTGCTCTTGCCGTGACCCATCTTGACTGACGTTGACTGGCATCCAGGGTGTCCAAGGGGTGTTGCGGCGCACCTCAGGGCAGGCCTCCAGGTTGCAGGCCTTATACTCCTGAAAAACAGGATGGATGAAGCCTATCACTATTACTGCAGATGAAAAGTCTAAACCCATCACTGTATCACAGCTGTCTGCTCTACTGCATGTTTTGCTTTACCTCCTAAATCCATAAATTATAATAAATAGCATAAACACTAAATAAAATAGAAATCATGTTTTTTTTTTACTAAATTGCAATGTCTTATTGTTGATCAAGATGAGAAGTTAAAGGAGTTTTTTTGCAGATTTTCAGGAGATGTTAAGTTACTCTTTAAGCATCTGTTATTCCACACAAAATGTGCAAATTATTTCTTCATTATAGAGAAAAATAAACAAGGAGGAGTAGGACTGATTTAAATAAATATGGCAGGAATGTTCCATTTAAAGTATTTAAACTCATCCTGTGTTAAAAGGCCATGACTTACTGGTGACAGTGGTATTTTGTGGTCATTTTAACAGTAGATAAATCAGCCATATAAGTAAAAGTCTGGTGGAATGAGATCAGGTCAGAAAGAAAGAAAACTAGTAAATTAATTAATAAATCTGCTATACAAGCAGCACAGTACCGTAGCACATCCAGGACAGCTGTTTCCATTCTGACAGGTTCTGGTTCTGGAGTGGACCCCTCCTCCACACTCAGCGCTGCAGTGAGCCCAGGGTCCCCATGCTGTCCACAACACTGGCAGGGGGCATGGCTTTTTCTCATTGCACAGCCTGGAAACACAAAGACCTCAGTTAGACTTGGTGTCTGGTTTTATCAAAGAATATTTTTTTATTGGCTAGGGAGCCTAAAAGTTTCAAGAATATCTCTCTTCCCAGCACCTAGCAAGGTTTCTACTCATAATAAAGTGATGATGTTTCATCTTGCTGTAATAATAGCTGATGATGATGTTCCTAGCAATGATGATTTCATCTTCACACCCCTCCTCACCTCTCCTCTCGACCCTGGCCTACACAGATTCGACCACCGTGGCGAGGCGAGGGGTTGTTGCAGGACCGCTGCCTCACTTCAAAACCGATACCACAGCTGCTGCTGCACTGGCCCCATGAAGACCAGGGAGTCCAGCCACCATTCCTTAGGAACAGAACATGAGACTGGAAATGCAAATACTATTACACGTGACTTATGAATCCATGAGTGAAATGTATGATCCCTGAAATCAACATTTAATAAAACATGTGTTGAACATCTCTGGACTCAAGCAGCTTGTAATCAATGTTTTGTGTTGTTTAGTGTGTCCTCAAATCTAGCTATTCATGCAAAGAAGTAAAAGTACAAAGTATTCAAAGGTTCAAATAAAACTCTCTTGATGGTCACTCGCCTCCTCCATCATCCCCACTTACAGCTGAGGAGGAGAACGAATAGGAAGGACATATTGTTTTTGTGGTAGTGTAAGAGTAAATACAAAACACCCAACGTACCCCAGTAGGAACAAGGAAGGAAGTACAGGGAATAAGGGGAAAACAAATTTACATTTAAGAGGGACCTAAAAAACGATGTTAATAGGCCAGTTTTGCTCTTTTATGAAGTACAGAATACTAGCAGCTTAGAGTAATTGATACTGACATAATGTAGTTTACTCTTTGTTGTTTTCACACTACATGTCTCTGTTTTGGTTATATTTAAGGGTTATTGTTGAGATATTGAATATCCACATAATATATACTGTATGTTATGCTCTGTGTAAGAGCGTGTACCTGGAACAGTTTGCCACCTGGATGGTTGGGCCTTTACAATCGACCCCACCACACCGGGCTACAGGTCCGTCACATGAGCGGGATCGACACACACAGCTGCTGACGGAGCCCTCACCGTCATCGTGGTTGCAGGGTTGCCATGTAGCCCAAGGGCCAAAACCGCCATCCTGGGTCAGGTTCCTCACCTACAGAGAGGATTTGAGAGGGAAAAATGCACATGAAGAAATCATATTTGCCTAAATCGAATGAATGTTCTTAGCAATTTTTTTATGTGGAACAATAACCTCAGGAAAATCATACTATATTCTATAGTAATTCTACTAATTGTGTTTGTTTGCGTGTGTCTTACTGGACACTCTGTGATGTTTTGGGTCCACTGGTTCATGTTGGAGCTGTCCTCGATTGTCGTGCAGCGCTTCTGTTTGTGATCCCAGCCACAATAAGGGTCCCGAGCTTCCATGCAATGACTAATATGAGTTTGGAGTGAGTTAGTTTTCTACACATTTCTACAGTCAAAAGTCAGCAGGATTGTCTAAGAATGAAATATTCAGTGTTTTAAGTCAATAATTGTGTTTTGTCTGTATGAAAGAACTTCATATCTGTTTCAAGTAGCAGAGCTGATAAATAATGAGAAACTATATTTATACTTCAGAAACTTGTCAACATAGTCTAGTAGTGCATTCATTGTCAAGAAATTCATTAATAGCCTGCTTAAGTAATGTCTAAACCTTGCCAAAATATGGACTGGCAGTTCAAAAGCAGTTTCTCATCAGGGAAAGTAAACGAAGCCTTTAATATAATCATCTTTGTCAGCGTTTATAGCGGGCCTTTCAGACTTGGACACCCACATGTGTTTGTTTCTTTAATGGCACCCAGTTCATAAATCTTTTTAAGTATTTTCAAGTTGAGCAAGTACATTTGCACACTCACTGCCAGCAGCAGCAAGCCGACAGACTGAGCACTCTCCCAGATTTAAACTGCAACTTTTACTAAATGATCGACTGCAGATTTGGATTTCCAAAAGCAATCACTAATAGTTTCCTTGTATTCATATCAATTACAAAACAGGTCTACAAATCCTCTATTCATTATGTGACAGCCTCTTGTTTTTCACAAAGAGAAACCGCTTTGAAACCATAAGTTTTGGCTAAAGTTGACGTCATATTTGTTATTGCAGGCATGAGGTGAATAAGGATCGTACCGTTCAGTTGGATAGCTGGAGCAGCGCTCTAATGGTATCTTCACTAGTCGGTCATCAAGCCCCACAAACAGAGACCTGTCACTGTGGAGGATTTGTAGGCTCTTGATTGGTCCAATTTGCCCTTCAGGGAGGATCCTGAGCTCCTCCAGGTAGCAGCCATGAAGGCTTTTGTTGGTCGTGGAAAGAGTCTTCAGGATGGTGCCGTATTCTGATTGGACAAGCCGAACAAGGAGAAAAGAACTGGACTGAAAATTATCTGGATTCATTTTTTAAAAAAATCATTAGTCTGTTGCAGCAGATAAAAAGGTGGTCAAACTAATAATTCACAAACTAATTTTCTTCAGGAAACTAATTAAATCTATTTTATTTTTGGCCAAAGTCGGCCCCAGCTCTCTCCCCTCTTGCTCACCGGTGCCGATGTACATGACATGGTAGAGGGTGTCTTTGCCCTGCACGATGTCCACCACCAGCTTGGAGAGGCGCAGGTTGTCCTGGGTGAGCAGGGGGTTGACGGTCACCGGCTGGACCACGTCGTTCATCAGGAAGAGTCGCTGGGCATCCTGGAGGCTGCGCTCTGTCAGGTTCCCCCCAGGACCGCCTTCCTCCAGGGTGCCACACTGAGGATGCAGGAGGGAGGGTTTAACGTCAGGTTGTCAGTTGTTGTTAGGAGATATATTTGATGGAGCTAAGATAGAATTTCCCTTGTGTGCTAAGCTATACTGATTCATGGATATAAGAAATTCCTTTACTTTGAAGAAAAGTTTGGGAAATTGTGGAAGGACAAAATTGAGTGTCTGTCTAACATTCACAGCTATCAACAACATGGTATCAAAGAAAAACAGCTATGTGGATGCAGTTTGGAATATTGTTTTCAGAATCTATATATAGCTTATAAGTGTCCATGTTCATATATGAGAGTTACCTGAAAATTGGGAATGGGGTTTGGGGTGGAGAGCCAGGCAGTGCGGGGGTTCTCCTGGTAGCGGAAAGGTCCATTGAAGGCCTGAGTGATGGAGCTCAGGTTGAAGGCACAGACAGCAGAAGCTGATATGCTGTTGCTAAAGGAGACAGGGAGGATTTAATCACAGTCAGATTTCGAAGGAATTTTGCTATAAAAACTGGTCAAAGATATTAACCACACATTACTCACACATTAGTGGTGAAGATGCCATAGATCAGGTCCTGCTCTGGTAAGTAGAAAGTGCTCTGCAGCTCATTGTAGTAGAAGGGGATTTCTCCTGAGCGGGAGCAGTTGAGTCGAGCCTTCATGAAGGTGGTCCAGGTGTCCTCCAAAAGGAAACGACCACCCATATCATTCTTACACACCCGGGCCACACGAGAGAACACCATCTTCCCACAGTCATTTTCAACAGCAGTTTCCCGCAGGAAGAAGTACGCAAAGCGACCAATCTCATAAACAGACACAAAATGAGGCTCTAGAAGACACATGAGGGGAGAGAAGAAAAGATACTGTGGTCAATACGAGGCGGAAAAGTTCAATCCTGAGGACAAACCAGTGTGGTGCTCTGTTTACCGTTGAGCCATTTAGAGTTGTACTGGGCAGTGCGCAGTGGCGGCATGTTCCCCAGGCTCCTGTAGATGACAGGGTCACGTCCGGAGAAGTCGATCACCGTGGCAGCATACAACTCGCCCTTCTCCGTTACCATGGCGGTGGAGTTGTGGCGAGGGTCATAGGGACATCGGGCAGCACCGTTCACTGTGTCCAACACCTGACTGATATTACCAATCTGACAGAAAGAATGAAAAGGGATGTTAATATAACTGAATGCACGATAAATACAAAACTTTAAATTGGTTTGTCAGGACAGAATGATTAATCATGAGCTAATAGCATTCCCCAAATGTACAGAGCTGATACAAAAAATGCTCAACTCAAAAAGCAGAGATTAAGCAAATCAAGACAATTAATCTCTCCATATACATCTGGTATTTATACCAACATTTTTTGAGATCATAAAGCCACCAACAACCACTTTTTCATTAGCATACATTGCAAAGAAAAACCTCTTTTCAGCGCTCAAATGATGAGACAGTTAATCAAATATTTGATCACCAGAAGTTTAATTAAAAAAAAACTGTTTTGATAGTCAATTAATGAAGTTCTTTATGGAGAACAAATGCACATTTGCTGTTTTGTGTCATGTACTGCTAATTGAATATTTTTGGATTTTGGTTGGACAAAAGAAGACATTTGAAGACATCAAATGACACTTGGGATCTGTGAATTTGTAATGTGCCTTTTTCAAAACTATTTTCTGACATTTTATTGTCTGAGCAATTAATCCATTAATCAAACTAGAAATAATGCTTCACAGTTGTATAACCAGTTAAGCTGCAGTTTACATCCATGTCTGTTCAGACTGATATATTTGTAGTGAAGACTTTGCAGGAATTTAATAAAGGGTATTAAGTGTATTTTCCTTGTATGTGTTCATATACTTGGCCAATAAAGGTGATTCGGATAGAACATAAAGTTGTAGCCAGTAGGTATCTGATATGAGGCTCATTTCGGTTTGAGACATTCAAGTGGCTGGAATATTCATGTACAGATTATATGGTAAATCAAATCCAAACCCTTCTTCCTTTTCCAATTTTCACATTTTTAAGCAATGTGTAGCCCTCACATGCGAGGAAAAAACACATGGACACAGTCTATTTAGAAGTATGTTTTTAAAAGTTTTTTTGATGGAGAAGAATCTGGGCTCAGCCCCTGATGGTTAACAGTCCAACCAACACCCCTGGTACCAACCTGCCTGGTTATGCAGACAGGTGTGAAAGCATTGGTCCCGCATGTGAAGAGCGTCCTCCCACTGATCAACAAAACCCGGATGTAGTTTTGACACTCCTCCTGCAGACAAATGCAAGTCAGTTTTACTGTTTCATCAGAATTAATGTTCTTTCATTGATAAAATATGAACAGCCACTTCAGTTGGCCATCCAATGAATCAACACATTTGGAAAAGAACAGCAGACTACCTCTGACTTCCCCTTGCTCTGGCAAGAACGCCTGGTATCTTCATCCGGTGCCCATTCTGTTGCCTGAGGGGGAAAAAACACATCAGTTTTAGGACTTTAGTTTGATGAATATTAACAGCACAAAGCACATTTACATACATTATAGAAATTTGAAAACAGACATGTCGTGTCGGGCAGGGAAGAAGAAGACTGCTACAAACTAAAATTGGATTTAAAAAAAGCAGGTTTCAAAAATTCAAACAAATTTACTTTTGTTCATTTTTGTTAGGTCTCCTAACTCCACAGGGCCCCTATAAGGTAAATTTAAGGAAATTCAGGATACAAAACCTGACATAAAAGCATTATAAATAAGGTCATTTCTATAAATTGTAATTTTTAGTGTATAAAAAACATAAAATGAACTAAAATCTTAAACATATCATTTCACTCTAGGTTAACATAAGCGCTTGGCTTGGCTAACTCTTACCTGTATAAGGGAGGCGTTGCTCAAACTCAGTCTGAAGAGGAAATTTCTGTAAAAGAGATTTTTCAAGTTGCAGTTAAAGCAGCAGACAGTTTAATAGGCTGGTTATGAATTTAACTCTTGCTCTTGGTGTATTTAGGTTGTTTTTTATAGTGTTGTCATGCATGAAAAAAAAGATCCCGTATTGTCTCTATTTTCCTTTAGTTTATCTCATTGTCTCTACTGTTACATTCTTATAAACATCGTTATTCTGCCAACAAATGTTGACTGAACACTGTTTTAAGAGTTGTCACCTTGCTCCTACAACAAGCTGGTTTCTACTCAGGTCGAGGGCCAGCTGGGAGAAATCCTTCACTCCTGGTTGGGAGAACTCTGACATCCACGGCCTTAATGCTGGAAAGAGAAAAAACCAGAGGATGAGGAGAAATGTAAAGTAAGACGAAGAAATGCAGGACCATAATATGAGATAGACAGAAAAGCAGGAGGATAAAGAGGAGAGAAAGAAAAAGGCGAAAAAAACATTATCCAGTGTTTGCGTGGGAATCCTCCTCCACCAAATGGTACCTGGCTCACAGCTCCAGCCTCAGTTAAGCCCTCTGTGTTTTTACTAATGTGTCACATTTCTCTCCAGTGAATCACCTGATCCAGTGGTGTGACAGCTCCACAAACTCCCATGAGCCTTTGAACCTGCTGCCAGAAAGGAGGCTCAGTCCCAGGATTCAAAACTTTACAGCCTAAGGGCATAGATTTGGTTTAAAAAAATTGGGGCGCAGAACATAATTAGAGTCAGGAGGTCTGCCTGCAGGTGAATGAATGATTAAATGAAAGAATAATCAGTCATTTTCTTTCTTTTTCCTGTTTCGTAACATTGTTTTAGAGCTTGAATTTGGGTTTGTCATGCCATATTTGTCAGTTTCTGGAGACAGAAAATGCCTTGTTTAGTCTGACCAACAGTCCAAAACCCAAAGAGATTTTACAGATTTGCAGCGCTTTAAAACCAAGAAAAGCTGTGAGTCCTTGTGTTGGAGAAGCTGAAAGCATGTAGTCTGACATTAAAACAATGAATCTTATCAAGGTAGTTGCTGATTTAATTTTATGTCTGTTGACTAATTGATTAACTGACTAATTGTGTCACCTCTACTAACTAAAAAATGTCAAAATATGATATTTCTAATGTGTCTGAAGGTAAAACACTGCAGGATCTGAGCAGTTTAAAGTCAGAAGAAGTTTATTTTGCCTGTTAAGAGCAATTGACTCTCAATAATTTATAGACATAAAGAGACAGATATTGACATTTGATCAGTAGTGGCTTCTCCTGCTTAATAAGCCCTTTCTACTTAAAACAAAATTAACTGATGGGACTGGTGCTCATTTTTCCTTTGATTTTCATGAGGTTTTTGGTGTGAACATAAAAGTGCAGCTGGTTGAAATCATCATCATATTTTTAATTAAAATTAATTGGACTTTATTTTAAAATCTCCTCCCTGGCAGGATGACAGCTAAACAAAACTAAACAGTAAACAAACCGCTGTGGCTCTTTAACATCTGTTTTACTTGTGAACAAACCTCATGCAACAAATCGATCCTTTCTACAAGGTTTCAGAGCAAATTACTGGTGCCTCACTTAAATGAACGCTGGTTGCTTTCATTGGATATTAACTTGTGGGACAAATGTATCCAATACAGTAACAGCGCGGTTTAGCAGGCGAACACTTTGAGCTGAATGGAAGCTGACACCCAGTCAAGATAATATCATCAAAGCCTCTTTCATAGTTATTAGACAGCCGAAGAAGAGCATTAAATTAGGCCATACTGCAGACACAATATTCAGTGGATATATTAATTTGATATAAACCATTACATCTCAGAGTACTAAGTGGTAAAATGATGAATTGCCAAGCACAGTTCCAAAATATTAACACCTATAACTGTCAGTGTATCCCATTGCGAGTCGTGACACATAAAGCACATTAATGCAGATGCAAGCAACCTGACAGCTTTTAGCCGCCAGACTAACATAAAAAACAAGCCTCATGCTTTGTAATATTCTTTATTAATCTTGTATAAAATGTGAAGCAACATTTTGACAGGTTAAGACAAACTGCTGAGTCAAGACGGTTATTTGAAACAATACTAAACCATCATTCCTGTCACGTCTCAGTTCCCCAACACAAACCATCACTTGAACAACAATGCTTTTCAGAGGGAGCCATAAACTCCAAATTGTTTTTGTGCACTTGCCTGTGTACATAATGACCTGTAAAACCCACAGACAGTCCAGCACACACTCATATTCGCAAATATTATTCCTGCAGCTCAGTAGGAGAAATGATGATGAAAGTCTACTGCGTGCTTTCCAGCAGCAGTCTTGTCCTAATTACTCACCTTCTGTCTGACCCCCTATGTTAACTATGTGGAATTAGAAACTGAGACTCTCATTTAGAAAACAAAGCCTCATACTGTGTAGGAGATGTGCATAAAGCTCTAGTGAATTGCACAGGAAATATATATATGGAAATTGAACAGCATCCACCTAATGTTTCTCAGCAACCAGGAAACTCTTTTAACTTCCTACCGACACTGAAATTGTGGATGTGTCACATTAGGTTGCTCTCGTTGCTCTGTTTGTGAGCACAGTCTTGTATTATAAATCAATTTTCATATGGACTTCTTTAACACTATTTAGAATCAGGAAGATTTTGTGATCCAACCAAACCTTGTCCACACAGAAGAATGAGGAGTTTATGAGGTTCAATGAATCGAGATCAATCCAGTTCACATATCACATCAACTTGATTGTTGAACAAGCTGATTATTTCCAATTATGTAACTAATGAAAAATATATACTTTATAAATTTGAATTATACGGAAGCCGAGAATGGCTGTGCTTGCAGTTATTTTTTTAATGCTGTTATCTTGCCATCATGGGTTAATTTATCTCGTTACCTGAGAAAACAAAAGGCTGATTTCTTGAGATAACGAGATAATTTATCACAAGATTGATCACGGGTGGAGCTCATTCTCATTTGTTTATTTCTGTCTTCTCCTCTCCATGTCTCCCTCACATGGATAGTTCAACTATTTAGATCAAGCACAGGAAGTCTTCAGGTGGCTCTTAAGGACATGAGTTCAAATCTGCCATATGTTGGTTCTTACTCCGTCTCCCCACCTCACTTTCCTTTCTTTCATTAAGTCTAACAAAATGAAAATGCTTGAAAGGTATCGTTTGGTACTTAATTATGACCATGTTAATCAACCTGCCATTTGGCCATGACACAGATGTCATTAATAAAGGTGCTGTTAATAATAATGGGTACTCCTTGATCTGACATTTTCAGCTTAAATCAGTTGCTACAGTTGTTAAGACGCCATCTGTGCAAGCTGGCATGGCGCTCCTGCTCTCCAATTAACATTATAAATAATAAGAGCAAACAACCTTTTGTTTTCTTGTGATAACAGGTTGATTATCTTGTTATCTTGAGATAACAAAGCTTGTTTTCTCAAGATAACAAACTCACTCACTCAAACTAACTCATGATCTCGAGATAATGGCATTAAAAAAATATAATTGCAAGGCCATTCTTAGCTTCCATAGCATTCAGCTCAATTCAGTACAACTTCATTTATCCCTGTACAGGCAATTGTATGAAGTAGCTCACCACCCATTTCATGGATACACACACAGTTGATAGGAAAGAAAGAAAAAAATTATGTTAATCACAAAGCTATAAAAAATAAAAGACTATGAATTTAAAAATATACAGTACATATTTGAATAGTATATGTTTATTTTTTTGAACTTTAGCAAATTTGAATTCTTAAATTCATCTATTTTCCTCCCTCTCTATAGATGAATGAATGGATCGCTTGATGGATAGACGGGTGGACGGGCGGACATACGGATGGATGGATGGCGGTGGTGGAGCTGTGTAGCTTAAATAAACTGATATTGACGGTATTGATGCACTCACCTTGGTACAAGATGACAGGATGTTCCTTTCTGTTGCAGTCTGCAGGTTTGATGTGAGGCTGCTGGGACAGACACACAGACGAATAGATGACCAGCACAAGGCCACAGGGGGAGAGGGCCCGCACCCCCCACCCAGACGTAACCATAGTTACAACAACATCCAGTCTTTGATTAGGTCCTCGGGAAACACCTGTTGGAGGAGAGGACACAACGATCAATCTAAGTACATGACCAGTGAAAATCAAACTGTAAGGACAGAAATTTCCCGAAAAAAAGCTCAATAAAATCAGTCTTGTGACCTAAATTGATGAAAAGTAAGAATCAGTTTCATAACAGACACATAAATCATCAGTAGAAGAAAAAAAGTGATTGCTTCTGTAGCACTTGTAACCCCCAGAGATTTAACAGAATTTTGATGCAAGTGTAAGATAGATTTATAAATCCTTTTTTCATTTTCATTCAACTTTGGAAATCCATATTCATTCAACTCTACTTTTCAGTTGCACATCCTTTCTTGCTCTCTACCCGCCTGTCCATCCATCTAAATTAGTTTTGCCAGTTGCCCGGCCCAGCGGTCCCTCTGCTGGCTCTGTCTGCTCTGGGTGTCCAGCCCCTCACTGTCAGCATGACTCGGTCATGGCTAATTCATCTCAAAAGGCCAGAGCCGCCAATCTTTCTAATGTCGACTCTCAAACCAAGGGTGCCATCAACAGCACTCTTTATGACTGAGGAGACCCATTCAAAGACAAGCCCGGGCCCAGAGCCAAACAGGGGGGTGTGAACTTTGAACTGCGAGCCACATGAAGGGTCTTTGTGTCACCATCAAAATCCATTTATGTACATTACATCTGCTCAAAGATGATGATCTGGTAGTGATGATGATTAGAGAAACTAGACACAGGGGTCACTAGAAGGCTGTGTTCAAACCATTCAACAGGTAAAATACAGCTGACAAATTGGGCTCTTTTCTCACCACACTGTGTGCCTGCTAACATACAGACATTGAGGTCAACATGACATGTCACACATGTGCAATTGTGTCTTTTTCTGGGGGGGAAAAGCATATGAACATAATGCAATATCAATGCTTTGTTGTGGATGAACCAACAGAGACATTTTAAATGACTTTCAAATTTTAAACCGTAACAGAAAAGGTCTTAGAGTACAATAAGCTGGACTAGTGCACAATTTGTATTATAATGTTGACAATATAAGGATAAATCAGAAAAAGAAATGTTCTAAAAGCGTTTGCTTGCTTGAAAATTGCAGGTGTAGACACTGTAAACAGGTTAAAATAGTATAAAATGTACTTGAAGGATTTAAAGTGTCATTTGAAGCTGAGAGCAGGTGAATTGTAATAGGAATTGTTATAGGCAAGTGAATTATAAATTTGCATATAAGTGCTGCAAGTACAGTAGAACAAACAGCTGAAGACTAAGAGCCGAAAGAAGTTGAAATCGGAAGTCGATGTCTATGTTCAAATTTCAGCTCAGATTAACCTTTAAAATTGATATTTTAAATGACTTTCACATTTAGAGAAAAGGTCTTAGAGAAGTTGGACTATAGTGCACACTTGATTACAAATTGTTGGTGCTGAAAGATTAACATTTACTCACATTTATTGACAAAAATACTAATATTTTTCTAAGCAACAGGCCAACAGATTTATCATTCTTTCATAGCAGCTTCTTCTACTTCTACCACCCCACTTTCTTTTAACCCTAAAACCAGTTTCCTTGCAGCTGCTGTGAGAGCTAGAGAATGGAAGCAATGAATGTCTGTCTGTCTACTGCTCACTGGGAGGATTCAATGTGTGTGGAGGCAGAGGTTTTTTCAACCTGCTGGGTCTAACATTGCTGCCTAATGAAGCGACAGGAACAGAGCCTCCACCGCTGGCCTCCCTTTTGTTATGTGGCCATGCTTCTCTCATCATGCAAAGGCTGGCCAGTGAGAGGCCTAATGTTCTGGGATTTGTCTATCCAGTACAATGAGAGGGAGGCAGCAGTAGACGTCAGACAGATTCTTCGGTGGGACTAGGAAATGTACGGATGCAGATACTCACTCTGTGATCAGCTGTAGCTAAAGACAAGGTCTTATTTGAACAAGTCTTCTAACCTAAATGAAAATAGTTTATCAGTGCCTCCCAAACAGATAGAAAAAAACAATTCTTATGTTCAATTAGAGTAATTGCACTGAAAGTTTATACAGACATAATTGGCCCCCTGACTTGCTCTAGCACTACCATGCGGGCAAAGTTTAAATGTGTCCAATACTTTAGTTCATGACTAAATACCAAGCAGCAACTTCCAGGGCTGAAAAATAAAGTGCCAAAAACTGCAGTTCCTTGAATGGCCACTTGAGGCTGGCTCTAAAAGCAAGTCAATCCCCATAGACCCCCATGTTAAAATACCCAACTTTACAGCAGAAATAAACATACTTACAGCCTGGTAAGTCTTAGTCAGCATTTGGTTGTACTAAAAGACCCTTTAAGGAGTTGGATGTGCAGTTTTCTCTGGTAAGTACATTTTGTTTTAGTGGTTTTAAGTCTGTTTTTCAATAGCAAAAACTAGCAAAAAATTTACATACACTGTAGATGCACTGTGCTAACCAAGCCAGCAGATAGTGTTAGTGTCAGCTCCACCCTCTCGTCCAAATAGGCTACAAAAATCCAAGATGGTGATGGTCAGAATGTGAACTCAAGGCTTCAAAATGGGAGTCCACAAACCAATGGGTGATGTCACAGTGGCCATGTCCACTATTTTTTACAGTCAATGTTAAATACCTGCAAAACTAATGACAGGTGTTTATTGCTAATTAGCAACTGTTAGCATGCTAACACGCTTAACTACACTAAACCTTGATTTTGACTTATTAATGAATTATTTAACCTATTAATGTCTAACAAAGGTCCCACAATCACTTGTTTTGTCTGACCAGTTGTTAAAAAAACCCAAAAAATCCCCTTTACAATAATAAAAACACAAAAAATAAGCACATAACTCAAAATATTAAAAGATTAGCAAAATGAACTACTAAAATTAGCAAACTAATCAGTTAATCAACTAACTGCATCAGCTGGTGTTATACAGAGTTGACCAAGTGCTCCTTTAATGCTTCCAAATGTGGCTTAAATGATCACATCACAATGTGTCAATGAGTTTTGTGTACATTTGGTCAGCTTAAACACATTTTTCTGCCAAGTGTGACCAGTGAGATGTAAGATATTTTGATTCAGGAGCTTTGACTAGAAAATAGGAAGTAAAAGTGGCAAACATTCAAGCCTAGCCGTGTTTTCCTGGAGCCGTGAGCGTGTCAGAACATTCATTCATTCGTGTAGCTGCCTGTGTTGGAAAAACACTATAAAGCCTTAACAACCTGTGAAGAGATTAGAAGTACAGAGCCTCCAATTCATGTGACCTGTATGTGTTTGGACTGTGGGAGGAAAATCACAGGAACACAGAGTGAACATGTGACCCCCTGACAGAGGAACACAGCCAAGATTTTAGCCCAGGACCTCCTTGCTGTTAGTTGATAGCACTAACCACTGAACCACTGTGCATAAAGTTAAGTAAGACATGGTTTAACTGTATCATTTAACAAAAATATGATAGGTGTATACTTTATCCATTGCAGCTCTGTTTCCCTCAAGTTTTCTCCCTCAGTAGGCTTACTTGTGTCTCTGTGAGAGCTCACTGGAACATCACGTGGACTCTTTCACCTTGCTCAGAGAAAACACAGACTGCATAACAGATGCTAGTGCTGAAAGTTTGTAGTACAGTTAAGAGATGAAGAGGTGCATCGTGCTTCACCCTAAATATGTTGATCACTTTGTTTTCCTGCAGGAAAACCTCAAAGCTGAGCACAAAGATTAACAGTTGCTGTTAGAGTAAAACTTTTATATCCTTATCCATGGATCCATGATCTCACAAATTGTTACTGTGGCCTTGACAATTGTTGGCTTTGCTCTTTATTTTTAAGGTAGATACAAGAATTTTCAAATTGTTACAATAGTTTCTACTTGCAGGAATGCAGTAGTAATAAAGAGTGGCCTATTTGGAAGGACTGGAGCTTTTGTGACCCACAAATGTGATTCAAAAGAGGATGTTCACACCATGCTTCACTCCCTCTCAAAACTCTGGAGGGAGCATGCGTATACCTGACGGGATGTCTTGATGCAAGCAGTTACCAAACTATAGCCTAATACTAGTAGAATTTCTTATAATAAATATAATATTTGCACAATAAACAACACATTGCACCACATCATCATACTGCAGCCTGTTGGGTCGAGAGTCATTAAATATATCTATGTGTTGGATGTTTAAACTGATATATAGATGCATTTAAGCACTGATTGCATGTCAACACACAAATCAAATTGGTCTCAAGTTGGTGAAACTAACGGTTGAAGATATGCACTTACACTTTTGGGAACAGATACAACTGGAGTAAAGGTTACGATGCTCATGGAATTCACAGACTATAGATCTCCAGAAACTACAGCCAACCAACTCTGAGACTGAAAATAAG
The DNA here is from genome assembly GCF_910596095.1 of Thunnus maccoyii. Lineage (NCBI taxonomy): Eukaryota > Metazoa > Chordata > Actinopteri > Scombriformes > Scombridae > Thunnus > Thunnus maccoyii. Next base: position 10,753,221 of record NC_056556.1, read on the forward strand.
TTGTGTTGGGAGAGAAGGATCTGTTTTCCATCACTTTCAACTTAACCCGGCAACAAAACCAGCTCACTGCACCATTTCTGCCCAAACACTCATCTTCTTCTTTACACCATATATGTACATATATGGAGTGTTAACCTGCCCTTTATTCCACTTTGACATTTATTACTAGCACCTGATTTGTTGCAATTCCTTCATTTTAAACAATATACACACCCTGTATGGTGAAAAGGCTACCATTGGAACATTCGTCATATGGCATTTTCTTTTACATTTCTATACTGCAATTCCTTGGTACCTATTTATATATACAGATACCGATATATTTGCCATAATGCCCCCAAGTATCTGTCTTAACAAGTTAGAAACAATAGAGCTAGTTGCAGCCTCTAGAGTTTCTGCTTCAATGTAAATGTTGGGGTGGCGCATTTACAAGTGTTTGGACAGAGTAGTGGTGTTTCTGCAGCCCTTCATTACGGCTGTACAAAGTTTACACACTGCGGTGGTTTTTGTCAAGCACTCCGTTTTTCTTTCAGAGGACCAAACATAGCCAGTAATTAGACTTTAGTGTTGGGAGAAAAAGCAGAAAATCTCCTGGTTGCTTGTTTTGTCTGCAAACCACCATTTCTTGAAGATACTGCATGTTTTTTTTTTAAAGAATCCAAATAAGTTTCATGTTGAGCATTCTTGAAGCCAGAGCTCGTCTTTGAGAACATGCATCAGAGCCATGAACCAATCCTTACATCCCACTAATCATTGCATTCACCACTCCTGCAACATCCTAAAAAACAGGGAAGATTTTAAAGTATGCATACAAAATTAAAGTAACATGGCACTTTTGTATTTTTAGTGAGTCTCTCTTCTGTATTTCAAGAACTTTCTATTCAAGCACTCTGGCTTTGTCTTCAGACAAACTGAAGCAGTAGAACATTTCAGTCTTTTCAGAAGCTTAAGAGATGGCCTTCCCGTGGTGTGTGTCACTTGCATATCTTCAACCTGATGCTTATATATGAATGAGTTAATTCGATGGAGGACAGAGTAAAGCATGGAGGAAACTCTTTTGTGGCCGATGCGACAAGAAGGTTACTAAGCTTGAATGCACCAACAGGGGCAGCCATACTGACACTGTGAAGATGCTGTTTCTTTTTCTGTCAGGATGAGTAAAACCTCTTTGGTCATTTCTTACAAAACAAGTATTATAGTGAATTATATGTCGTGATCTGACTACAGAAGTTGCACAAAGACCTTGCAAATGCTTAACAGCGCTTCGAGCAGGATTACACAGGCTACAAAATGAGCATGCTGAGACACTGGGTGTATGTGTTAAGTGAGCTTCATTAAAATCCAGACAAATCCTCTTTACTGAGGTGATATATGACAGGGAAATTAATTACAAGTAATTATTTCTTCATTCAGAAGGGCTGTAATTTGTTCTTCAATAGCCTCAAAAATAAAAGGAGTTAGTCCAGTCTGTGACCCTTGTATATCAGCCTCTTATTTAAACTCTCCATCCGAGTACTTGAACTCCATCCAAATATCATTAAAAGAAACAACGAATCCCCCCACCTCCCTACACCAAAAAACCTGGGATTCCAAACTCCAAATTCCTCCTTAAATTAAAAAGAACTCACAAAACAACTGCTACTATTAAAAGCAACCCTCCCCCCCCCCCCCCCCCCCCCCCCAAAAAAAATCTCTGTCCTCCCTCTCTGACTGACACAGTAGCAGCTTCCACTTGAGCTCTCACCTGTAGAGAGTAATATTGATTACCAATGAAGTCAGTTCATGGAGATTTGTCAGTTGGAGCAAATGGACACTAAGAGGGCATCCAAAGACTCTCCATCAAAATATTCAGAGAGGACCATTTCCGAGGCAGTGTTCTCAGCTCCTTCCTACCGGGGTGAATGGCCTCTCTGTGCAACCTGCCAACTATCTGCCAATGGCTTCTCTCTTTTACAAGTGAATAGACTGAGTTTAGCCACAGTTAAAAAGACACACTAACGTGCCATGGCTGCGCCACAATGGCCGCTCGGGTAATTTGCCAAACCTAATGATGCCGGTTTGGCCCCAGTGAGAGGAGGTAGATAGCAGGAATCCTAAAGAGGCACACAGCTGCACTGATCCCTCTCTTCCTATCTCCCCTCTCTCGCTCTCCTCTCTGTCTCCCTCTGTTCTCATATCATGAACTCCATTTCTGTTGCTCTCTGGAATAAACAGCACAACTAGGGCGTAGGACCAAATGCATACCTCTGCATTCTCTTCAAATCCTCCACTATCAAAGCTTTTCTCATTTTCCCCCTGAAGGAAATCTCTTCAGTCAGTAGACGTGACTGAAAATTGCTGTTCTGTCCGCCCATTTCCCACAACATGAATCAATACACAAGGAAAGTGATTAAAAAAAAGAAACATCAGTTGTGTTGTCTTAAAATAAAGAGTGACATGAGGTACATTTAGTTCCAAATCTAGATTATTATACAATTTTCTTGCTTTTAGCCCAAATCTCTACTCCATTCTATATATTAATATCCTACTTTTTGAAGTAGTTAAAGCTGCACTAAACAATATTTTTTAAAGTATATGAACAATGGGTTAAAAAGACTGTAATGTGAAAGGGATAACTCATACAGACAAACCCACAGAGAATTATCACCAACTCTGCAGTTCCTCTCAGCTCTACGGAGCAAGTAGAGAGAGATATTTTTCATAGCAGTTGGTGGAGTCCAAAATAGAGCATGAAGAAGAGTGAATGTTGGACTTTTTGTCCACCAATGGTTTGCTAACACGTTAGCAATATCAACTATTACAGATGATTAACTGATTAATGCAGGTTTCAATGATGGATGATTATCACAAGGTTGACAGCTGCAAATATAAACATAAACTTTGTATTAATCCAACATCTGAATAGTCAATAATTGTATTTTAAACTCTGGCAAGTGTGGTAATCAATGCATGAGACGCTATGCAGATGCTACAATCTCCCTTAACATGGAAGAGAGGGTTTGCATGACCCCCAAGTGCATACACCAACTGACTATCTCCATGCAAAAGAAAGGGACCTGTGCAAATGGACTAGATGCATGTATGCATGACGACTGTATATGAACTGAGAGACACACGCAGTGTGTACATTATCATACCACAAACAGTCAAATCCACACCTCTAACCTGTCTTACCTGATGCTTATATTCCCTCACATACTGCACAGACATAAAAGTATCCAGAATACAATGATACCATGATCAAACATCACACCAAAGACCAGCAGCAGTTACAATCTACCCCCCATATGACCACCTGTTATTATGTGACCAGTGTTCTGTTGGATACTTAGCTCAACTGATAACTTTTCAAACTACTGAAAAATGAACTTTCATGCTCAGGCAACATCCTTCATTCATGATTGTCCACAATCATGTGTGATTAGCTGTTGGGTTTCAAGACTGACATCTGACAAAATCTTAAAGAAATAACACAATGAGCCTTGCTAGGGTGTTTTGAGTTTTATTAGGTTGTAACACAGTTTATACATTACTTTCAACCCCTTGTGGGGCTCTTGCTAATGGAGGAAAAATACTCAAGCTATTATCTTTAAGTGCATGTAATTTTAATGGTTAGTAGTGGAATAAAAATGAGACATTTGGATTTTATAATTACAGTATGTGTTCACCCTTTGTGTGCTAAAGCTCCCCTTGCATTTATTATTTAAAATGAATATTTAAGTGTTTTTTGCATGACTGGTCAGTACAAAAAGGTACAAGTGGCAACTAAGACTGTGTTTGACTTGACTTGCGTTTAATTGATGCTGCTATCATGGGGAAGGATCTCATTAAATCTAGTCCTTATTACAATCACACAAAGCACATTTCTGAAGATTATAGTGATGCCAGAGATATAGCTATTATTTTCTGGTAATGATTAAGAGCTCATTCTATAAAAAATACCATACAAATGACTAATCAAGTAAAGATGTGTAAGTCAACCAAGATCCAATTAGTCGTGTAATCAACTAAGAGGGCTGCCAGCCCTGTTGCTGGCAATTATTTTTTTGTGGAGGAAAGGACAGGATGATTATAATTTTCACATATAAATTGTCAGGTACCAGCTGCTTCTGATCAAAACACATTAGCATCCCAGGAACACTCTTCTTAGAAAAAGGGGGAAAAGGGAATGTTAAACATTGCTTGAGGCTACAATCTGTGCAACATGTGGCTCTTGCTGGACAAAAGGCCAATTGTCCATCTATTTAATAGTCAGGCTCAAAAAATAACACACATTCAGACATAATTTTGTAATCCAGACTGAGGCTATTGATCCAGGGTTGGGAAGCTTGTCTCTACTTTTCTCCCATCCTTCTCTGTCTCCCCTCTGCTTTTCTCTCCTACACCATGCCAATTTTAGCACTCATGCCTCAAACAGAACAAAGGAAATATCCACCACTCATTACCTGAACCCCCCCTCCCCACCCCACCAATATTAACACAATGTCTCTCCACGCTACATGTAGTCTCTCAAGTCAGAGGCAGAGTGATATAGGCTGAGGATGAGAGTGAAAAGGGAGGAGGGAGAGGTCGAGCCTCGAGGGTCATATTATAGATCATTAAAGGAGAAATTAGCGTGCAGAGAGGAAAAAGACAAACTGGCAGGAAAACAGGCACAAAGAGCAGGCGAGTTAGACACAAAGACAAAAAAAGGACAACACAAAAGAATAAGTAATTGCACTGAAACAACCAACCTCCACATGGGATATATGCATGTATACACACACACACTGCAGAAATATATACAGGAAAATAAACTTACTTGTTCATCATCACCAAACTGATTCAGGAGGCAAACGAGTGGCACGGATCCCAACGCTTCACATGGTGAGAGAGAGAGAAAGAAATGAGGTATGAGAAACAAGAGAAACAGAGAGAGAGAGAACTTGTTACACATCGACACACAGTGGCACGCTGACCAGACTGTGTGCAGGGAGGTGGGGGGAGTAAAGGGGTGTGTGTGTGTGTGATGGAGGAGGTGGGGGGAGCAAAGCATTCCTGTTTGCGCAGAGCAAACTGTTAACTCTCTGAATAGAGAGGGGATGTCTGCCCTGCGTGAGTGTGTGTTTGTGTTATTATCCTCATGAGAGCCAGCTTTACTCCTTAGTGAAATTTTGAGGTGAGGTCGTCCTCTGGTCCTGATTTGGGTTTAAAATGGGGTCAGATTAAGGTGGTAAGGGCTCAGCGGTGCACTTTCAAGTTTTTTCATCACTTGACAACAGGTTAATTCTTTACCTTTTTACACTAATATGCTTTTCAGACCGATGCACTAATCTGAAGTAGTGTCGAAATGCTGGGTCAAAAGTTGATCTCTGACTAAAAACAAGCCAAAACTACTTAAAGGTACTCTGTGGAGTTTTTGATGTCTAGTGGCGTAATGGATCAGTGTTTTTCCCAGTGAATCCCCATTTTTGTTTGTATCATGTACACACACAAGGAAACACATCCAAGTGCATAAGCATGGGGGCAACACGATACATATCACTATCTCTGATGTCACTGACTGACAGTTGGTGGCGGTAACATGCGAAGTAATGTTGCAATGCACAAGCAAAAGGCAGCGAAGAAGAAGACTGCCAGCTAACAAACATTTTATCACAATGTATAATTGTGATGATGGAAATGCACTCAACACACATAATGCGTTTTGGTTAAAAAACAGAAAACTCCACAGGGCACTTTTAACCAAACCAAAATGTAAACGATGCTTAAAAAATGAAAAAAAAAAACCCATAAGAATCAGAGGAAACTTCACCACCAACTGATAATCATTAAATTAAGCTGCTGCTAACTCCGCTTGCTGGCTGCAGTGCAAATCACACGGAAGCTGAGGGTGGTATGATCTATGGGAGCCTCCCACTTCATTGTAACACACTTTATCAAAAAATGTCAAACATTTCATTTTCTTTCTCTGTTGGAGACGAGTCCCAAACAGCCTTGCCTACAGTGGCAGACATACTTGCTATAATTACACTTTCAGGCCAATTAATGACACATTTTAACTCAGTTTTATTGAAGTGTATTTGGAAAAAATTATAGTTGTGTATACTGGTTAATGATAAAAAATGCTTGTATCATTTACCCATAAAGCCTATTATAGGTTACATTAAAGCTTCAGCTGAAGGGAATATAGGTTTCTGTATTTCAGTATTTCAAAAATAAGTTCTTGCCTTCATGAATTTATGTTTATTTTAATGCAGAAATAGACTTTACATGGGATGCACAGTAGTTATACTAGTTATCTAAAAAGCCACATTTTGGATAGCTGCTGTTTTTTAGTTTAGCACTGGTTTAACAGGTCACTTATTAAGCAAAAGCAAAACATTTGCTGGTTTCAGCTTGCCAAATATAAAAAAAATGTTGTTTTTCTCTTTTTTATATCACTGTAACTTGAATACATTTGGGATTTGGACAGTTAGTCTATATTTTACTATATTATGATTTTTGCTGAAGACTCCAGGCTAAACTATCAGTAATCAGTGTATATAAAGTCAAAAAGCAGGGTAAGTGTTCAGATGTCAATTTTAAATCTTTTGATCATTAAACAAAGCTACACATTTTCCATTTCAAAATTACGTACTTTTCCAGACTCAAATTTCAAGACTTCTCGAGTACAAACAGCCACATATTTAAAATTTTGGCGGGTCTTGTTCTCACATTGGGTTGGGCCAAAAGACATTGTGCCCCTGGGTGCAGAGGACACTGTGACAAGACAACAGAGCTTTTGCTCTTGCATATGGTTTACAATTGCCACCTCCCTGATATTGGAGATGTCAAACGATTTTACACAGTTTGCATCTAGCTTACTTTTCCCATCTAGATTCTTTATCCAACCAGGCTTTATATTTAGGATTGTCAAGACAGCCCTTGGGATACTTGCATTTACTCGTTATGGTTGTTCAGTACACACTGCTATGTAGAAAGTTGGACGACGTTCCACTGTCAAACTTCTCAGCCCAAAGATGAAGTTAACTAACCAGTGCGACCTATACTCATTATTTTCCCTTAACGTATTGAATAAATAATATCATATTATTGTTTCCATCTATATTTTTTGATCTCTTTTATAAATAAGAACCGAAAATGAGTTGAAAAAAGTTTAATAGCCTTGTTTATTCGCTGGGTCCATGGAAATAATGATGAACGCAGCCATAAAGGTATGGTTTCCTTACGCAGAAAAGATAGTAACTACATCCCTGCATAACTCATAAATGTACAGACAAGCTTAATATTTTGTTATTTGTGATGCTATGCATATATGCAATTCAAAGTACTCTGTCCTCGCCTGACGAGTCAGTGCCCAACTAGTCAGATAGCTAACAGTTGATCCAATAAAGACTTGAGGCTTGAATTAGTTTAGGTTCTTTGCTTAGTTTCCATGTTTTTCCAGTGTTCTTTATGTCTCACTGAATCCTCTCTTTGTAAAACTGAAACAAAATATATAAACAAAATACATCTGATTACAATTACCGTAGTTGTCCATATGGTTATTTGTTTCCTTTTGTATTATAGGAACACTATAGGTAAGTACAAAGATAAAATAACACACAAAGATGAATAATACATTCTCCGGGACATTTCTACAGCAACCACATTGACAAATGAAACAACTGTAAACATATTAAAACAATGAAAAAACATGTTTCCAGGTAGGCAATATCAGTTCAATTTGAAGTGAGCCTGAGCACGACTAGTAAACCAGCCAGGGTATTAGTTAGCTAAACAGCTTAGCATGAGCAAGCAAGATGCTAACTCTGCTAAACATATTAATATCTTTGCAGACAACAACTAAAAATTGATACATTTGTTATCCAACTATCATTAATATACAACAAATCAACTTGTAATACTCACAGGCATATATTCTCAAAACTTAACTGAGAGAAAACGCTGAACTGCACATTAGCCTCACTTACGCAGCAACTAAAATACTAGAATAGAAACTGGTGCAACGGACGTTATGTAACTTAATAATAACCACCAGGAGGAGCTCAACACCATGAAATTATATCTGGACTTGAACAAATGATATGAACTACGAGCACACAAAGATATTGCCGCATTTTCTTTCAAACTACTTGGACTTCGACTCCTTGCGATTGGAGCAGAGCTGTTTTGCAGGCTGTGATGTACAGGCGTAGAGGAAGCTCTGCATCCAGTCTCGCACCATACTTCTTGCTTTGCATTCCCGCGCTCTCTCACACAGTGGTGAACATTTTGACTTTACTGGCTGCCTGCTCCAAATGCCATGAAAAACGCTTGTATGATAAATCTATTTTTTAGAAATTCTGAATTTTATATTTTAGAAAACGGAATAGGCGCAATAGTCTGGAAACACAAATATTTTTCCATCCTTTCCTTATCCAGACCTTGAAATTACTGAAAATCAAATTCCGTACTGAGAAGAACCCTGATTAAATGACCCTTGATGTTGGTCGAACACAGCTGCAGTATCATCAACGTGCAAATGAATCAGGAGACCGAGCCAATAGCAAACGCCATTAACGCAGACAAACATTTGTTCGCCTAAACAAAGAAATCCAATCTGGCCTCCAGAGTCACCTATAACGGCCCCAGAAAAGTTCAAATGATTCACTGATAAGTTTGACTGAGTGTGTCAATGACGACCAATGACAAAAAGCAAAAGTACGTGACATTGATAAAATTATAAAAGTAGCTGGTAGTTAGAGGTGAAGTTAGCCTGATTTCAGGACAAATTACCACAGTATAATTCAATCTGATAAGCCATTATTCACAGATTTCTAATTATTGTTCATAGAAAAATACAAAGATTCCTGGTGTAAATTGGTGCAGTCTATGTGCTGGTATCACTGGGCAGCAAAGTCATACATTCTCTAACTGTAGAAATTACCACATAGTTGAATCAACACCTCTCTGACTATTTTTTCACAAACATAGTAATAACTACAGACTAGTACATTAGATTTTCTGCATCCACCCCCTGTTTCATGATCTTGGGCCCTCAAGGCTCACTCAAATCCCACTGCATAATTTCACACTTTTCCTCATTCCTAAAAGGTTTTTGGTTCGTGATGTTTACTTTAGCTTGCCAACACAGCTGTTGGCGTGCTCAAGTTGTGTATTGACTCCGAATGCAGCATTGATAGTGAGTACTGAGAATTGTAGGGAGGACTAAAGTAAATACCAAAAAAACCCTGAGTGTGTCGAAATGGTTTTCCTTCTATAAATATACTGTAAACATTCAGGATTAGTCTATAATCCACTATAGAAAACAGAGGAGAATCCCCAAAACTAATTTAGATATTAGAAGGAAAAGCATTAATTTACTTTCTATTCTGAAGTAGTAAATGAACCTTCAGTTTGGAATATTTCATCAAAGTAACAGTATGTGTTCCCAAGGTCAAAAATGAACCTCCATGCTCAAAATTAAGTTTTCTCTCCAATCTAGCCTTCTATCTGCAGTCATTGAAACACCTGACAATCACCTGAAAACACCTGAAAATGCTAGTATCATTTTCACACAGAAACAACTGAGTTCTCTGTGTCAACAAGCAGAAAATATGATTGGTTTTCTTACTGCTGACAGAGACACCAGTCAGGCATGGCTGTAGAAGTGGATGTCAATCTGAAAAGGCGAAGGGGTGACCTCCCATTTGGAAATTAATGGCGCCGATAAATCATATCCGCTGAAAAACGACAGGATCGTTTAGCTTCCTGTGTGCCCAGCAGAGCATAAGAGACAAATAACACTTCCAGGCCTCATCACCAACCTTTACAGAGCAGGATATTCATCTCTCTCAGCCTCAGTCTCACCACAGCAGAGTACCAAACCCCCCTGAGAGGATGAATGTCTCGTTCCTGTGCAAACTTCAGGATGACCTCCTCCGGCTCTGTTTTTACAGCCCTCCTGTCACTGCTGAGGTTGAACGATTACAGGCAGAGGGAGACGCAGGGGAGTGCTCAGCAAAAGCAAAAACAAGACCAGTGAAAGATAGCCAGGTTTGAACAACAAAAAGGACAGTGGACTTCAGGGGGTCTGAAAGAAAACCAACAAGCTATCAACTAAAACGAGTAAGTATGATAGTAACTTCTACATCACCTCGTGTGGTTCAGAAAATCTAAAAAGTATTGGTTTAGAGCTCATTCAGACATCTGTGATTGCCTTTAAGTGCCAATATCTTTTGAAAAGCCAAAATAATCTTTGTTGTGTCCACCTCAAGGCACATTAGGTTAAAATCAAGTAGCTGTTAAGAGCATTTTTGTTACATTCGCATTGTGTGTATTTGATTGCCTTTCTTTTGTAAGGATCATTTCAGCCTCAAAATAGTATAATTTTTGAAATAGTGTGTCTGCTAATCAATCCTTTGAACCATAGGCATTCTTTTTCTTGGTTCTCACTCTCTTTTACAGCTTACAAAGTCAGTATATGTGTTGCCTTTGCCAGATATTAAAAAAAAAAAAATTAAGTTACGTTTTCAGCTTTAAAATGTTTGTCTTTACCAACTCCTGTGGGAAACATCTGGTTATTTAGATGCTGACCTGCTTGTTGTCAACTGTGTCTGTCTTCCATTTTTGGCAGGTGGCACACAGTTGGTTTTTCAGACCTTTTTTGCTGAAATCAGCAGCTGTCTGGAAACAGTGCTGATGAGAGCTGTGAGACTGAACCAAAACAGTAAAGCTGAGGACCTTAAAACCAAAACAACAAGCTAAAAGATGTTAAATTGTTCAGAAGAGCTTAGGGGAACGGTGTATTTGGTAATAATTCAGTGACCCCTTTCACATACACATAGTTATTTGATCCATTGTTAATATAAAAATATATATAGTACAGCTTTATGTAAAAAGTATTGCGTGTGCCTGTAGTAGTATATAAAAAGTCACCTATATAATTAATTTGCAATAGTAAATACATTTTGTAAAAAATCTTATGCTGCTCTGATAAAGTTTTGTGATGACAAGAAAATGTTCATACTGAAAGTATGTACAACATCACAACATTAACTGTTGTTTTCCCTCCAACATCTGCTCCTAGCAACTAAAGCATCATTAATGTTTTTATGGTTATGTTTAGACAACTCAAAACAAGTCCAGGGAAAGATCATGATCTTGGCTTTTTCAACATTTAACCAAAACGACATCTTTCCCAAACTTTAACCAAGTAGGCCTCAGTTGCTTAAAGTTCACCACAAGTCCTGTGTGTTGTATGCCCAACCATCCACCTTGACGTCCATCCCTACAACTTCTCTACAGTATAAGAACATCACACTTCCTGGATTAGAAAAAAGTATTGCAAGTGAACGTAATCTAGGCAGGAATTAATACATTTCCCCTCAATGTAAATTCGTAGTATAGACAAATATTTTGTAGGAAACAGGGTACTATTATGAAGTCCTGGGCTTACTGTATGTGTTGTATTGAACTAGAATATCATATTAGTTCATCTCTAGTGATCTCCATTAATCCATGACCTGCTGCAAATGAGGCCTACAGTGGTAACCCAACAACTCTTAACCCCCCAAACCATCACCCGACCCCGACCCCCACCCCCCACGTCACAGCCTTAAATGGATGCCTTGTCCAGCACACAGCGCTCCACTGTGAAACAGGTCTGTGTGTCACAAAGAAATATTGACTTTTAATACTTCAAACATTCGGGTTGCTCCATTTTAAACAAGCCGGGCTGTGTTGATTTTTGAAAACCCCCGCAGTCACTGCAGGTTTACTTTTCTGCTGGAGCAATAAAACTGTGCTTACAGGAGTCCCCCCCCCCCACACACACAAGTAGAAATGGGGGGTAGTAGCAGTTTAGAGGTTAGAGAAGCAGCCCAGTGAGGACACATATGGTAATTTGTGCATGAAAAATCATATGCATTTAGGTTAAGTTGACTGACAGTCTGGGAAATAAACATAAAAAGTTATGAGAAATATACGCAGTATAATAACATTTATTTCAAATTTACCTCCAGCACTGAAGAGTGATACTGCAGGTTTAGCGTAGTTAAGCACAAATACTGGATGCAAGGGGAAACTGTAAGCCAAGCTCTATCCAAATGAAAAAAATATGTATTCCCTCTGTTGTCTGACAACTCCAAACCTGTCTAGTGTACACTTCATATCTTGTTTATTTACTTGTGTAGAAATAGAAATGCAAAAATGAGAGATTGTGGTTTTAGGAGAAATTAGCCTTTGAGCTATTTTGCAACCAACAACCGCTGGCTGTCGTGACTGCACATCGTACCTTTAAAACTCCGTACAAATCCTGTCACTCACTTGTGATTGAAACGTTATTGGTTTAAAACTCTAGCTGAGAAAATGTTGAGAACGTTAATAAGTCCCCTCCTATCTGCTCTCGCCCAGCAAATGTTATGGTGCCTGAACAAAAGGTGCAAAACACTAAATGTTCATACATTGACTGTGGCTTTCTGAGATTTCCAAGAAAAAAACATGAAGTTCTAATAACCTTCCTTGAATAAATAAAGGTTAAGCAATATCACACAGTCTCAGAGTCTGTGGGCTGTGTCAGTGGCGTAAACCTTAAAACCCAGCCGCCTGTCCATCAGCCCCTCAGCACTAAAGTTACTCTTTCTCTCTTCATCCATCTTTCTCTCCTTTTCCACTTCAGCCTGTCAACATGTGAAACTGTGGAGGTCTGTGGGTAACACGTTCAGGCATCCAGTTTAATGATTTAATGGCACTTCCATTTAGGGGATTATACATTAGCAACATTAAGTCCTTGTATGTAGTGGAAGACTCTTAGCAGCTCTGTTTCCATCCAGCTCTGAGGGAGGTTTTAAGCCGATGTTTACAATATGGCGGAAAATAAAATAAAAATAGTACTTTAAATAAATTAAATAACAATAAATACATCTAATATTTCCTATAAGTCTGGTCTGTGTTTGTCTGTAATGGTTTGCAAACTACTTTTCAAAATTGTCACTAGAGTTTTACATTTTTTAATGTGTTTTTCCTTCCTTCCAGGTAACCATAGCGATAACCAAGTGATAAGAGTAATAACTTTGACAAAAATAAAACAAGACGTGATGTTCACTGTGATGGATTACTTATCTCAAGTAGAGTTTCAAATTGATGTCCATACCTTTCAAAAATGTAAAATAATCTTATGGAAAGTGTTAGTCAGTTACATATGTGATTTGTAATAAACATACTACAACATGCAAATCCAAAAATTTGGCCCTTTAATATAACTATTTGTCTGAAAATATTTGGAGCTTTGGGTGCACCATTTGTTATGTGCCGTGTGGGTGTGATGGAAGCAGCCCCTTGTTGTTTGTCCCACCAACAAAAGAAATACAGTCGAGTAGGAGTAGTGATGTCAGTAAGAGACAGCAACAACAGCGCCTTTGCCAAGACAGTCCCACAGTGAGCAGAAACTGAAGTTTGCTTGCTAAAGTTGATGATTGCAAAGCAACAATAATGTGGGAGTGATTCACTGCTTAATGAGAGGTTTCTTAACATTTTAGGGCAATAATCTGCTAATCATTCTCATGACCCCAGCATTTAAAGAGTTGTTAAATCATCATGTTTGAAATTTGTATGAAGCCCTAAATAGATGATATGGAAATTATATTTTATCTACGTTGAGTTTTAAATAGCATTCTCTCATGTCCAAATGTGTTGGATGAAGCAAAATACTTACTGACAGTGTTTGGGAGACATTGGGCAGACAGACATATATATAAACCAATCGCATCTCAAATTCTCAAATTATTATTATAATTTAGTTATTGCATCTCTGTAAACCGCCACCTTAAACACAAACTTTGTGGCAAGAGGTACATCAATCTCGACAAAATGTGACATCTTTAATGTTAATTTGTTTATCAGCATATATCCACCATGTGAGATTGTTTTATGTTAATGACTATTGACTAATGAGGATGAAGTGTTAAATACAGGCATTGTTTCAATATGCAAAACAGCAGACATGTTGGTTAAATTAAAAATTAAAATCTTCATTGATGTGTCAGCCATGTATGTAACCTAACTGTACACCAGCATTACTGCACATTTCAAATTTTAAATTTCATACCGGCGAGATACTTAAATCTTAAGGGATTCGCAAATGTGTTCAAATCACCACTAACTGCTGTCAGACGACCTGCGACTGTTAACATTCATCCTACCAACATATTTAACATACAAGGACTACTGACTGGGGTCCCTGGAGACCCCAAGAATAAACTACTGTAAGAAACAACCATCATCATCATGTTACCTTATTTCTTATCAAAACATTATTAGTTGTGTAATTAATGTCATCTGAAAAAAAGATTATTATTATTTTAGGAAAGTTACAGTTAATTTGCATATCGTGTGAAAGGAAAATACATACTTTTCTTTAATACAAATTGTAGCTTTTATCCCAAGTAAATTCTTTCCACAAAGCTTTCAAAATGACTGACAGAGTGCCCCGACCCCCCTGATAGTGTGTGATACTTTAAATTAGGACCCACGGCAAACATGAACTCAGTAAATAGTTCCATCTATTAAAACTGCAATGGCAGAATTGGGTGCTTTTGACTGGGAACCCAATACAGTGGTATTTTTAAAAAGCACTAATTAAAAACAGAAACACAAAACAATGATGTGAAGTCATTAGTAACAAATTGATTGACAAAGTCATGAAAAATTGGAATGATAGAATAAACTACCTGTGAGATATGAAAAAAAGTAAAGCTGCTCTGTGAATGTAAAAACCACAAAGGTCACATTTACTTCAACTTCAAACTTCAAAGGTTTTCTTTCCACTACTTGCTTATTTTCCTTTAAAAAATTACTACCAAACTATACTGCTTGATGAATTATACAGTGGATCCTCACTGTATATGTTAAATGTTCTATAAGTTCAAATGTGTTATCCGGAAAATTCTGCAATAATAAAACCATTATTTCTTAATTGAGTTCTGTGTTCATTCTTTCAGCGCCAGAACTAATTGGAAAAATGATAATGAGTGCGCTATTTGATCCATGCACAGAGAGTTAATACACCTAAATCAATCTTACCTTTCACTTGGGACTCATCATGGGATCCCTGCTGATTTAGGTTGTCAGGTCTCTGAGAGAGGAATGGTGCAGATTGACTTCAGCCCGCTATCCAGAGGTCTGGACTCTGTCTGCTGCGGCTCTGTGAACAGTAGCAAGTTATAATTCAGACCAGTAGGGGTGCTGCCAAGACCGTGCAGAGTGGACCAAATGTGTAATAAACTCTGTGAAAGTAATGGCTCTTATAGAAGAGGAGTGTGTCTCTCTATATCTGAAAAGTAAGCACCAATAATAGTAAATAAGAGTCTAGGATTTCAATGTTTGAGTAGGTATTTTCTGCTCACGAAGCCTGAACCACCATTAAAATGAGACAATAAGACTGATGATGAGCCCGTGTTTATAGACTAAATAAGTTTAATGCTTGATTTCCTGCAGCTCTTTGTTCCAATAAGACCATCCTCAGTGAAGAAAGACAAACCCTTGAAAGCTTTACCGAAACAAATAAATAAAAATTTAAAAAGAAACCTTGAGTGGTCTTATGAAACAGAGAATGTTTGGATAAAGTAAATGAAGGGACAGAACAATAGATTGTCATGGTTCTGTCACAGTCTGGCTCTACGTCCCTCCACCTGTCCACCAGATGCTCTCAGACTTTTCTCCCTGTTGTTAAAACTGGACTGTGGGGAGAAGGACAGATAAGAGAGGCTGCAGATTATATTTAAGGACCACTTGAGATACTGTTGCTTTCGACATTGACTCTCATAGGAACTAAGAGCCACAGTTGTCTTTTAGTCTGATTTCTGTTGTTACATGAGCCTTAATATGCAAGCCACTCTGCTTAATAGACTGATTTATTCAATTTATTCATGTTTTTGTCAACAGCGATGCATACTTATGTTTATTTTGGTGTGTGTGCGCGTTGTGCACTTTTTTAAGTTGTGTTCATGTGAGTTCTGGGACAGTTTGTGCATGGTTATATTGTATTTTCCGGCTTTTTTGGTCGTCTGTTTCCCTTCTGTGTTCCTGTGCTCCACACCTGCCCTGTATCAGCTTTGTTAGACTTGCCCTGCTCCCTGTGATTTCCCCAGTCAATCAGCTCCTCGCCTGTTCTCTGTCTAGTCACCTGTTCTCCATTCCCTCATTAGTTCAGTTTGTATTTTAGTCCTGTGTTTCGGTTCAGTTTTGTTCTGGTCAGTTTAGTCTCGCCTGCCTGAACTTCTGTGTCCTGTTCCTGAGTTGTTTCATAAATTTATTCTTCAGTTCCTTTTTCCTGCCATGCCCTGCGTTTGAGTCCATCTGCTCCGCACTTCATGACATAAATTGGACAACAAATAGGCTCCATAATGATATTGACAAAAAGGAAAAAGCAAACATCTCATCTGTTTATGTTGTCAAAGAAATCTGTCCACCAAATGTCTTCTAAATCTGTTGCAGCTTTTTGATGTATCTCATTTGCAAACATACAAACTGCTTTATTGGCAGAGGTTTGCTGAATTCATAGGAAAAATGAATTGCAGAAGTCATCGAACAAAGCTTGGCTGCCATCTACTGGCAGATTGTCATTTTACCACATCCCACTATAGTTGAGCTGTAAACACAACTTATATTTCAATCATATAAAACATATATAAACTCAGTTAACACATTAAAAAATGTGAAAATGATGCATAAAAACACACCTGGAATATGTTAATTTAATATAATGTTAATAATAATTGCATCTTGGGATTGAATATCACAAAATAAGCATATTACCTTCAATTAGGTGTTTGAAGTAGCAGATACAATATACATTTTTTTCCAATTTCACTCTCCTTTCTTTAAAGGTTTAATAGTTACAAAAAGAAAAACACTTTTCTTCTGTATTTAAAGCCTAATCATAAGTAGCTTATGTTCAAAATATAATGTTCTTGAAAGAAAAAATCAGTCAAAGCTGAATCGTGTGCTTTATTGCAGTTTTTATCTATTTTCTTTCACAGCCTGCTGATATTTCTTGACAATTTTATGCATGTAAAATCTGTGTTTGATTTTCCTCTTTTAACCACTATACAGCTAAAAAGGTCAGGTTTAATTCTAGTTTGACTAGCACTACCACTGTGCTATTCATTATATATATATAACCATATATACATCATAAGTGCTGTACTAAAATTATCCTATCTTGTGAGACTTTGTGAGACTGTTCTAAATGTTGATATGATAATTTTCAAAAGATACTAATGTTAACTACCTTTTTTTTTTTTTTTTTTTTTTTACAAATTTGGTGTAAAACTACTATTATACGTTTAACCTAGCCTCTATGTTTGGTATGGGAGACTTACATTTTTATATTATTTTTTATGAAAGTTTATCTTCATAACACATTCCATTTCATCACAGTCCAAATGTTAAGCATTATGATTGATCAAGATAATCAAGTCTTGTAACAGGAAATACAAAATATATTGACAAGGACAATACAATAAAATAAAAGAATAGTAAATAAAAGAAAAAAGAATAAATTAATTAATTAATTAATTAAGGCAATTCTGTGTGTTTTCTAAAATGTAATTTTAATAATCAATTGTACAAATACTCTTTTTCTTTTGAAGAGATTTTAGAGAATTAAAAAAATATGTGAAATCATGAAGGAACAGAGAAAATAATGCTAATTTCTTTGAGGATGAAAAAAAACTTACCTATTATAATCATCACATTAACAATAAAATCAATTTTTGAGTCTTTATATTCAAAATATAAGGGGAGACATTTTTATATGTTTGCTCCTAGCATTGATGTAATTTTTTTCTCTATTTTATTTTATCTGTGATTTATTATTATTAATATTATTTTATATTTTGTATCCCTCTTGTCGATTTTATTTGTCTTTGTTTTGTCTTTTTAATCTATTTTATGTATTTTTTAATCTAACTTTTATTTAACTCTATTATTATTATTATTATTATTATTATTATTGTTATTATTATTATTATTATTATTATTGCTTTTAAATCTAGTTTATTGTATTTCATCTTTTTTGTCTTTTTAATCTATTTTATCTCATTTTTTTAATCCAGCTTTTATTTCGCTCTATTTTACTACTATTATTGTTATTATAGCTTTATTACATTCTCATCATTTTCATTTTCATTATTATTAACTGAATAATTTCCCGCGCTTCAATTATTCACTATGAGCTAATAGGAACAACGCATTCACTTTCCTGTGCCGATTCCATCCAATAGGCGCTGAGAATCGGTGTGAGCCAATAGGGTGTGTTTGCGAGAGGTCTCCTGGCCAATCAACGGCCAGTAGAGTTGATGAATTACGCCAATGGGCCGTTAGCAGCGTTGTGTGACCGACACTGGGTCTGCCGGCCCGGGCTCAACTCGCCGCTTCTCCACCCGGCTGGTCCTTTTTTTTGGCTCTCACTCACTGCAATGGCGGAACAGCAGCAGTTCTACCTCTTGCTGGGTAACCTGATGAGCCCTGACAACAACATCAGGAAACAAGCAGAGGTAAGAGAGAGTGAAACGGAGATGTTTTCACTGGTGACAAGTTCACCCGAATCTAGAAAACACCGCTAACCGAAAGCTAACCGTCAAGCTCTGTAGCCCACGTGCGCTGTGAAGCCGACGCCGAGTACTAGTCAGCTAACGCTAACTACCTTCGCCGTGTTGCGTAGTTATGTGGACATAATATACATCCTAAAGATACGAACACAGCCGTGACACTGTGTGGTTGTTCGTTTGTTTGTGTCACGCTTAGTCCGGTTTGATTCAAAGTGAAATGTCCCGTTTGTTGGGCAAACGAATACTAATTTCTGCTCAGCTGACAGTGAAGCTAGTCATCTAGCTAGAGTGCAGGAAGTAGCATGAAGCTACGTGGCTAGTTTCATTAGCCAGCCTGCTTAAAGATTAATAAACATATGAAGTCTGACATTATAAACTTAAATGTATGTCACGTATGTACACTGCTGAGCAACAAGACAACGCTGGGTAGCGTTAAAGAAGGAGTTATTAAGCCAGTTCATTCAGAGGGCGAGATGGATTAGCAGTGGCCTTCATTCGTTTTCAGTGAAAGTGTTTTAAACACAACGTGCTCTTGCCTTCCTTTTTTGGTTTAATGTCACTCATGAGGCTATTTATCTCATTTTCAGCCACGTCATGTCGAAAGCTCGTCTCGGTATCATCCCTTCTCTCTGGATTAGTTTCTCCCAGAGGATTTGTTTCGGCTGAGTCTAGCTGGCCTATTCACTTTTTCCCACCCACCACGATTAGCCGCTTGTCGCGGTCAAAGCATTGTTACCGGTTTCCCTCTTCAGCACCCGACTTTTGGATGAGGTGGTTGAATCTTATCACACTCCCCCTCTCACTAGCAGTCAGCGTTTTTCTTTATAAAACACAGACTGTCTGCCGCGATGCTAAGCTCACTGGAATTCATCCTTTTATAGAAACCCTCCCCTTTCTATCTTACACACATAATAGGAATTGATCCATCCGCAAAGAACTGTTAAACCCATATATTAACAGCTAAAGACAACAGCTACTAAACATTTGTAGGTATCCAGATCCCTAGTTTATGCTATTAAAGACATGGTGGGATGGACGGCAAGCCATGAAGTACAGCATTGCAACAGTCTTGAGGTTGTGCAGTGTCTGAGGATGAACTGGTTGCATGCATAAGTTGTGTAATCCATTGACAGAGCTTTTTCGTAGCCCTGGGTACATTTATTACAGCCCAGTATAGTAGTTGAAGATGACACTTTGTCCATAGAATACTATGGATTACTTAATGTTTAGTAAAAGCTTGAATGTTAGTCGATGTGAAGTAAATGACAATACTCGGCCACAAAAAAGCAGATTATGGTCATAAATCATGTTATGGCAAGAGTTTCCCATTGTTTATTTGCACTGTAATAGTACATTTAGTTGATATGGCCATGCAGCCAGTTTCTAATCAAATGCGGGTGGTCAATAATCAGATTTCTCCCCCACCACACTGCTGCCACTTTGATACTCCTCCCTGCCCTGACATCTTTGTCATGCAAATGTGCATGCTTAAAAACAACCAAGAAAACTATTTAAAGGGGTTTTATGGCCACATGATCATGTTTGTCCAGCAGAAATGTGGCTGTTAACAGGGTTTCTCTTAATCTCTTCACTTTGACGAAAGAAACACAATTATTGTATACCGCAAGCGCCACTTGCACATGGGCATTGGTGATATTTTCCTCAGAGCACACATCCAAGGTTTCAGTCCATCCCCATAGAGCATCATGTGCATTTGTGTTTCTCATGTGGCTTTAATGAACCAGCTTTAGAACAGTGTGGAGATCAAAACAAATAGGCGGCACACGATGTGCATCAGAACAGTCGTCTTTGTTTATGTTAAATTTCCCCATCAGTGACATGCTTCTTGTCTTTCTATATTTTAAAACCGATCTGATAAGTGTCTGAATGTGAATGTAGAAACATTTTTATCAGATTCTAACTTGGGTGATGATTATTCAACACTTCAGATACTTCACAAAAAGCCTTCCAGTGGCCTGTGGAAAGCTTTAAAGTAAAGTAGCCTCAGGGTGTTGACAGTATCGGTACATTAACACAACAAAGGCCACCATTTCAGCTCTGATATCAATGCAAAGCAGACTGGATCAGGAAAAACTGCTAGATTTAAAGAGTATAGGAGTGAAACTAAACCCCAAACAAGTGACTTTATATGACAGATCTTATCTTACTTTGTCCTAATAATAAATGAAATTACAAGTTCAGCTTTGTTATGTCCTGATTATTCTTTCACCACTGAAAAGACTTTATATCCTTAAAGATAAACAGATTTGCAGTAGTCTTTTGAAAGTTAACTTATAACTTGATTGCTTACAGACAAGCAATAAACATGCAGTTAACAAAATGCGCTTATGAATAGCCAAACCCATTTTTGATTCATGAAATTCTAAACATTTTGTTTAGCCTTAGCATTTGTTTCAGCAGGAAATGTATCAGTGTAGAATTACAGGCATGTGCAGAATGCCATTTCTTTGACGGTAACAATGTGAATATGATACTTTCTCATTTTCCACGTGGCTTAAGTTGTGCGTCTCTGGTATTTGCATCTGTAAGCATTCACCAAATGGCATGTCTCATTCTTACCACTGTCCATTAATTGTCTTTGCAGGAAGCCTATGACACTATCCCGGGTCAGACAAAGATCACATTCTTGCTGCAGGCCATCAGAGATGCATCTGCTGCAGAGGAGGTTTGTACATTTAACACTGATAAATTTCTTTAGCATGAGACATTTTATCCTTTCAGCCTGAATCAGAGGAAAACCACAAACCTTAAATCTTATCAGCTTTTTGGTTTGGTTGTGGTCAGTCAAGCTCATGGGTAGGGTTTAATGTACTGTATGCATTCTCTTAGGACGGTAGTTAAATCCTGCACTGGAATTATGTTTGAGATTATATAGCACCTGCCAGTCAATCGATAATATCAGTTAAGTGCCTTAAGTATTATCCCTGACACGGATATAAAACATGTTTGTACCAGGAACAGAGAACATTTAGTGTGAAAGCATTGGAAGTGTTGGAAAGTTAGGCAAAGCATGTCCGTAATGGGAATCCTGCCCGCATTACAGCAATATCTTTGCTTTGACAAGGTGCAACATCAATGGCATTTTAAGAATGTAGCCCGGTCATCACATGTGGGCCATCACCACCCTGACACGAAGGCTTGTTGTGAGTCACAGATTTGGCATTTAGTTAGTTATGTTTACTCTGAATCCACCAGCTGCTTGGTCCCTCATGCTTCCTCGCCTTTTCTTTACTTCAGGCTTGATATTTTTAGAGTCTTGAAATGGGAGCAGGCAGAGAGGTGCTTGGCCCGGGGAGAGTGACTCTGCCTTTCTAAGATGCTGCGGGTTTTGTCACTGTGGGTTTTTTTTTTTTTAAAGAGTGACTAAACATTTTAGTTACTCCCACCACATTTGTTAAGTCAAGGACTTTCATGTTGGATCTGTGGTGAAAAGCATGATATAATGTTGAAACCCATGTTTTGTCCTTTCAGGTCAGACAGATGGCAGCAGTGCTTCTGCGACGGCTGCTGTCATCATCCTTCGAGGAGATCTACCCAGGCTTGACCCTGGAGATGCAGACAGCCATCAAAACAGAGCTGCTGACCAGCATCCAACAGGAGACTTCACCTAACATCCGCAAGAAGGTCTGCGACATTGCAGCTGAGCTCTCCCGCAACCTTATCGGTAATGCTCCTTTTAAAGATTTCCTTTACATATTCTGATCTGATTTTTTTGCTGCAGGCAGACTGATTTTTCTTTTCTAAACTACACTTGCATACCTGCCAACATTTGGAGAATTTTCAAGGCTGGGGGACAGGCTTATTTCCTGGGTGACAATTAACTATTGCTATATAACTGAATTGTGACAAAATTCTGACCATTAATAATCTTTGGTGTCTTTAATCTAGATGATGATGGGAATAACCAGTGGCCAGAGGTGCTCAAGTTCCTGTTTGACTCTGTCAACTCTGACAATGTCGGCCTGCGAGAAGCTGCCCTGCACATATTCTGGTGAGCTCCTGCTTTTATTTCAGATCTTTTATTTAGGTGTGTAGGATGAAATACGGTAGCTGATGTGTGTGTCTATGCCTTGTTTTAGGAACTTCCCAGGAATCTTTGGCAACCAGCAGCAGCATTATATGGAGGTTATCAAGCGCATGCTTGTTCAGTGCATGCAGGACCAGGCAAACCCACAGGTAAGATTTTAGGACAGTTGTAGGGCAGTTTATTTCCTCATTTATATGATTGCACATTTAATTTTTTTGAAAATTATCCTTCAGATCCGCACCCTGGCGGCCCGAGCTGCATCATCATTTGTTCTGTCCAATGAAAGCAATACAGCACTGCTGAAGCATTTTGCTGACCTGCTACCGGGCATCCTGCAGGTAAGATAATAAGTCCTCTCTCTATCATGTGAACTGCCTCAGTGCATCAAATCATTTTGTACAGTGCCCTCTACATTAGTTATGGATGCTATCTTAGGGTTCACACAACTATCAGGAACTGGTTGGCCAGAGCAGTGTTTTACATGATGCCTGTATGTAATCCTTTGCTCCACTAATGGCTTTTAAGCAGTCCCATTAATGCAGGCTAAATGTTGTATTACCCATAGAGTTTGATATATATGCATTAGCTAATGCTAGCTTAGATCATACAGTAATAGGACCAGGAGAAAGTGTGTGTGTGTGTGTGTGTGTGTGTGTATATAGGGTGGTTTTGTCTGGGTCTTGTTTTGCCCCATGTTGTGTTCATGACTATATAAACTCAGTATGTCAAAAATAAATAAGGAAACTTATCTGCAAATGGAGGATGGAACTTCAAAGTAACAGCTGTGGTGTTTACTTGCAGCTTGTTTGCTTTTACTGTGAAGCGTAGCGTGTCTTATCATTCCTTGTCAGGCTATGTAGAGATGACAGTGTTTGCACTGAATCCAGAATAAGGAAGTTAATTACTCAATACGAACCCAGAGGAAGAAAAGGGGGGAAAAAAAACAGAACAGTAGCTGTTCTTTCCACCTGTAATTATTAAGTAAGTTAAGTACATGTTTCTCCTCACCAGACAATGAGGCATCAATCTAGGCTATGTTGATATATTGGACAACCTAAATCCTGTAGTTATTCCACGACAGCAATAAATGTTTCAAAACCCTAGCTCTACTAAAACAATGTTTGGTGAGGTTTTGTTTTTTTTTTTCACTGACTCACAGCAGTGGAAGTTAAGGCCTTAGACTGTGGTAAAGTCAGTGTTAGCAGCCAGTCACTGCTGAATGAATGCAATGGCAACATTAACCCCGGCTTCTGTTATTTTTGATCAGGCAGTGAATGAGTCCTGCTACCAGGGAGACGACTCTGTGCTCAAGTCCTTGGTGGAAATTGCAGACACAGCGCCAAAATACCTGAGACCTAACTTGGAGGCCACTCTGCAGCTCTGTCTGAAGGTGAGTTGGAACACCTTGTTGCAGAAATATCACTTTACTGCTCGATACACAAATGAAGCCTAAAACTTCACAATGTTTGCACCTCGCAGTCTCATAAGTGTATTAAAAGTTCTTAATATTTTTAAATACAGTTCAGTTAATACAGTCATATTTGCATATAGATCTGTTATTATATTTTAGTATTATAAATTTAATAACCTGTTTTATTGAAAGCTCTATTTGCACCTGTTGACCAACGTGATCATCCTGTCTCCTCAGCTGTGCGCAGACACCAACTTGACTAACATGCAGAGGCAGTTGGCACTGGAGGTCATTGTCACCTTATCCGAGACTGCAGCGGCCATGCTGAGGAAACACACTGCCATTGTGGCTCAGAGTGGTGAGAATTTGGTTCACCATCCATTAACTTGTCTTACTGTTCCTCTACTAACTCATTAAGTTAAAAATAAAAGTAAAATACTCCAGGCAGTTGTAGTATTTATGTGTTGTGTGCTCAGTGCCCCAGATGCTGGCTATGATGGTGGACCTTGAGGAAGACGATGAGTGGGCCATGGCTGATGAGCTGGAGGACGATGACTTTGACAGGTAAAGTGTGGTATATCACCATCACTTCAGAAACAAACATGCTATCCCCACCTTTGATCAACTATCCTGTGAGAATAAGACACCCACCTATTTCACAGATTAGTTCCTTGTAGATCTCCTAATGGTTGACTCTCCTGTACTTTCTTGATCTAAAGCACTACTGCTACTTTTTTTTTTTTTTTTTTTCTGGATAGATTTCTTGAACCTTATACATCACCAGTACTGAAATAGGAGATTAATAAATATTGACATCTAGATTGAGGAGAGAAGCTGAGGGATCAAAACTGCAAATGCACTTTTTTGGGGGGGCGGGGGGGTCTCTTCATTGATGCAAAGTGCTTCTTCAGTATGGTCATACACTGTGTCTATCTGTCATCTGAGAGATTTGTTCCTTGTCACCCATCAGTAATGCTGTGGCTGGGGAAAGTGCTCTGGACAGAATCGCCTGTGGTCTGGGAGGAAAGATCATTTTGCCAATGATCAAACAGCACATCATGCAGATGCTGCAGAACTGTAAGTAAATACATTGCACACTGAATATATTTAAACAGCCTCACACAAATTTGGACTGAAACTATCTCAAGGTTGATATTGGGGATTTGCATCTTGCAGAGATTTGACATTTGCATGAAAAGTCAACCATAACTGTGAATACTGTGATAACGTAGTGCAGACGTAGCTGTATTATCAGGCAGAAACATGTTACCTAAACCAAAAGAAATATTTTTTTGTTTATGAAGCAAGTTTAAAGCTTACGAAGCGCCCAAAACTTAATGTACATAGGGGTTTTTTTGTTGTTTTTAAAAATTGGTCAGTGTGAACATGAGATCAACAGAGTGTGTTTGTTGTTAGCTGACTGGAAGTACCGTCACGCTGGGCTGATGGCTCTGTCGGCCATTGGTGAGGGCTGTCACCAGCAGATGGAGGCCATCCTCAATGAGATCGTCAGCTTCGTCCTCCTCTTCTGCTCCGACCCTGTAAGACACACAACTTCAAACTTGGTTGTTTTATACAAAGATACAGCACATGCCCTATGGTACACTTATTTATAATTACATAGTGACAATAGAGTACAATAGAGGGTTTTTTTGTTTTGTTTGTTCTCTCAAATTCTACTCTTGTCTGGTCAGGAATGTTATAGGACTTGTGTGCGCAGCAGTTGTTATCTTGTATGGTGGTTTTGAGTTTGGTTTCCTTTTCCCTCCTCAGCACCCGAGGGTGCGGTATGCTGCTTGCAATGCTATTGGACAAATGGCCACAGACTTTGCCCCGACCTTCCAAAAGAAGTTTCACGATAAGGTAACTACAATTAAATGTGATCTCTGAAAACTGATATATTTTCTGATGGCTACATGTTCTGTAAATTCTGTTTATTAGATTTTGGGTAAAAGTTTACTATTGTGAACACTCTGACCCTGCATCCTCCTCCCTTCCAGGTGATTTCAGCCCTGCTTCAGACCATGGAGGACCAGAGTAACCCTCGGGTGCAGGCGCACGCTGCCGCCGCCCTCATTAACTTTACAGAGGACTGTCCCAAATCACTGCTCATCCCCTATCTGGACAGTTTGGTGCAGCACCTCCACGTCATCATGGTTGCCAAGCTGCAAGAGGTATAAACAAATATCCATACAAAGGTATAAGTCTCCTTCATGGCTGTCAGGAGTCTTCACTGTTGGTGTTTCTCTCTTCCCAGTTGATCCAGAAGGGCACCAAACTGGTCCTGGAGCAGGTGGTGACGTCCATTGCCTCGGTAGCTGACACAGCTGAGGAGAAGTTTGTGCCATACTACGACTTGTTCATGCCCTCACTGAAACACATCGTAGAAAACGCTGTGCAGAAGGAGCTGCGGCTGCTTCGTGGAAAGACCATAGAGTGCATCAGCCTCATCGGCCTGGCTGTCGGCAAGGAGAAGGTACGTCTGCACAGGATGTCATCAAACTATTCAGAGAGCTTAAATTAAGGTTGGAAGCCTATAAGGGGACTTGTTTCATGCTCACTGTAGTGGATGTTTTGTCCAACCAATATGGGCCAAAAAAAACACATGATCTTGCTTTTTCACATTCACTCACATCAACTATTGTCTTCAAATGTCTCTCTGTCCTTTCTCTAGTTCATGCCGGACGCCTCTGCTGTCATGCAGCTGCTCCTCAAGACCCAGACAGACTTTAATGACCTGGAGGATGATGATCCTCAGGTAAAAAGACTTGAATGTAACTTTGGACCAAACAGTTTTTACGATAGCTCTGTTGCTGCATAAGCCAACCTGTCATGTTTTGTGGTTTAGATCTCGTACATGATCTCAGCCTGGGCCCGGATGTGCAAGATCCTGGGGAAGGAGTTTCAGCAGTACCTGCCTGTGGTGATGGGCCCCCTGATGAAGACGGCCTCCATCAAGCCTGAGGTGGCCCTCCTTGACAGTAAGTAACTCAACAGAGGTTTTCAACAGTCATGGATGTAGCAGCTTACATTTGGCCACATAACTAACCGAGTCTTGGCTGTTTTCTGGTAAATGAAGGTATTTTACCTTGTATACTAGACACAGTTCTATGGAGAAAATGCACCACATTACATTGTTGTAAGGAGACTGGTCTCATTTTGTCCTTGACATCTGTGATGTAATTTCATACTTTTTCTTTTTTTTTTTTTTTTTTAAACAGAAAATGTATTTTTTGTGTGATGCCACGGCCATTTTAAAAGCACTATAGCAGTGGGTTCATTTGGACGAAAATTATTCAAACAGCAGGGAGCTAATGGATGTTCTATGACCACGTTTGAAGCTGATTAAATTTTGGTGGTTAAGTAGTTAATGAGTTAAGAAATTAAACCTGTATCACATTTGAGTCTTTTTATGCATATTATGACTGTGTGAAGACCAGCAGGGTTTCCGCCAGTGTATTGCAAGCCCGGCAGCCCGCTGGGCCTGATTTGACCCCCCGCCAGGCCTAACAACTTTTCTGGCAGAAACTCTGAACAACTTCACTAAAAACACTTGGATGTTTCTACACTTATCGGAACTTAAAGTTTCTTTTTTTTCCAGGGTGTTGCAATTTATCACTTAACATAAAATGATAGTAATAACCATAAGCTCCATTTTACAGTGTAATAGCAGTGGTCGCTGAATGAAAACCAAAATGAAAGATGTGTAAAACTTTTTTGTGTCTTGTAGCCCAGGACATGGAGAACATATCGGAGGATGATGGCTGGGAGTTTGTCAACCTGGGAGACCAGCAGAGTTTTGGCATCAAGACGGCCGGCCTGGAGGAGAAGGCCACTGCCTGCCAGATGCTGGTGAGTAGCCTAGTCCACTATAGCAGAGGAATGATACTGAGACGCACTGTCAGGATCCTACACACTTGAGTTTTAATCATACACATAAAATGGGCAGGGATGTAAAGCCACTGTTTAAATCTAGATGCTGAGGTTGATCTGCTTCTTTTTTTTTTTTTTTCCCCCAGGTGTGTTATGCCAAAGAGCTGAAGGAGGGTTTTGTGGAGTACACGGAGCAGGTGGTGAAGCTGATGGTTCCTCTACTCAAGTTCTACTTCCACGATGATATCCTTCTCATAGACAATGCCTTTTTGAACTTTGATCCATGAATAATGGCTGAAACTGCAAAGCAGCTTTGTCTTGAAATTCCAGTCCAATCAACATCATCATCAACATTTTGGCTGGACTAATGTCCTCTAACATCCAGTATAATAAGTGTGTCCACCAACCAACAAGAGCCAACACAATGACATTTAAACTTTATTGATTTCATTACTTTAAAGCTCTTTTGCTGCCAAAGTTTTAAGCCATGTGAAAGAAAAAGGAGCTAGACGATGGGGTTTGTTGTTTCCTTAACTGTCTCACGTGTGCGGGTGGCAGCAGCTGAGTCCATGCCCCTGCTGCTGGAGTGCGCACGGGTTCGAGGACCAGAGTACCTCACCCAGATGTGGCTCTTCATGTGCGATGCCCTCATCAAGGCCATCGGCACAGAGCCCGACTCGGACGTCCTGTCAGAAATCATGCATTCTTTTGCCAAGGTAACAAACCAAAGCCTTTTTTGTCATTTATTTCCTGGAAGAAAATGTTCCTGCTAAATGTGGCAGAGCACAGGGAACTATGTTAACAATAAAGAGGTAGACTGAGGTTAAGTTATTTTCAGATTATTTAAGGGAGGGATTTAGTTGACTGTCTTTCAGTTTGGGTTAGGGTTAGAAAGAAATAGAAATAGATGTCAAATCAAACGAAAGCTAGAAACCGACAGAGAAACAGTTGATTTGGAAAAACTGCAGAGTAACTAAAGAAATACTGGATGAAGCAGCAATGGATATACTATTAAACTAGTCCCTTCAATAGATTAGATAGATGGACAATATGATTATTAGCATCTCCAGTGTAACAAAATGTCGGAACATATCTAATCTAATGTTAAAGAACCAGGTTTTTTTTATCTGACTGATGTTGGTGTTTTTGTTTCTGTTTATAGTGTATTGAATTGATGGGAGACGGCTGTCTGAACAACGAGCATTTTGAGGAGCTGGGCGGCATCTTGAAAGGGAAGCTGGAGGAACATTTTAAGAATCAGGAGCTCAGACAGGGTGAGGCATCATCACAATCATAGATTATTTTGTTCTAAAATTTTCCCTTTGATAAATACATTTTATACAAATCAAGACTACTCTTCAAAGAAGCCTTGGGGACAGACAAAGAACTCAGCTCACATGATTTCCACGTTATTTATTTCCCTGTGTCAATTACCAACTCAGGAAAAGTATTACAGAAAGACAATGATACTACATAATCCTCACAAGAACACTTCTGTCCTTCACAGCTAAGAGACAGGATGAAGACTATGATGAGCAGGTGGAGGAATCGTTACAAGACGAGGTAAATATTTTCACATCACTCAAGGAGTTAAAGCGGTCATTTTATGCCCAATAAATGCTACATGAAACCCCATCTTGTGGGAATGATAATGTAAGAGTGTGCCAGCTCTCCTAATGTTTTTCCTTTTTTTTTTTTTTTTTTTCTTTTCAGGATGAGAATGATGTGTACATCTTGACCAAAGTGTCAGACATCTTGCACTCAGTTTTCAGTAGTTACAAGGAGAAGGTGCTGCCTTGGTTTGAACAGCTGCTGCAGCTCATTGTCCAGCTAATAGTAAGTACTTTCATGGTTTGTACTCATATATTATATTATTAATTGATTCAGTGACTTGCAGACGGTGCTC
The DNA here is from genome assembly GCF_910596095.1 of Thunnus maccoyii. Lineage (NCBI taxonomy): Eukaryota > Metazoa > Chordata > Actinopteri > Scombriformes > Scombridae > Thunnus > Thunnus maccoyii. The sequence goes on from NC_056556.1 coordinate 10,783,034, forward strand.
ACGGTTTTGGTTCAGCAGCAAAATGTACAATTTTCTTTGTATCCTCACTAAAAGTTGAATTGGGGCCAGTATCAAATAAGTGACCACTACTGTAGATGGTGTCAAACAGTTTTGAACATGGCCCACTCTGATCTTCTTTCACATCACACACTGAGTTAAACAGTTACTGACTAAACTGTCTTGCATCTGCTTTAGTGTCCCAACAGGCCGTGGGCTGACAGACAGTGGGGTCTGTGCATCTTTGACGATGTGGTGGAGCACTGCAGCCCCTCGTCTTTCAAATATGCTGAGTATTTCCTGCGGCCGATGTTGCAGTCGCTGTGTGACACAAGCCCCGAGGTTCGGCAGGCGGCCGCCTACGGTGTCGGCGTCATGGCTCAGTATGGAGGAGAGAGCTACCGCCCATTCTGTACAGGTACGGCCTGGTACTGATCCTCGGGAATCATATAATTTAGATGTTGTTGGCAGATTAAAACTTGTAGATGGTAGCTAAATGTAAATGTCTTTGTGTCCGCCCTGTTTTCCTGGTCCAGAGGCCATCCCCCTGCTGGTCAGAGTCATCCAGGCAGCTGACTCGCGCTCCAAGGAGAATGTCAATGCCACAGAGAACTGCATCTCCGCTGTTGGAAAGGTCATGAGGTTCCGACCAGAGTGTGTCAATGTCAATGAGATCCTTCCCCACTGGCTCAGCTGGCTACCGCTCAATGAGGACAAAGAGGAGGCCGTCCACACGTTTGACTTCCTGTGTGACCTGATTGAAAGGTACGACTGCCACCACCTAAAGCCCCTTGTTAACCAGGAAATGTAGAAACAGCTTTCTCCTGTTTATTTCCCTCCTGCTGACTGTTTTTTTTTTTTTTTTTTTTTTTTCCTCTCCACAGCAACAACCCCATCGTCCTCGGACCAGACAACTCCAACCTCCCCAAAATTTTCCTCATCATCGCAGATGGTGTTGCAAATGAATCGGTGAAGAGTGAAGACCCATGCAGCAAACGGCTGGCAAATGTCATCCGTCAAGTACAGGTGAGCCGTCACTCTGCTGCCAAGAAACTACATCTGGTTTTATCACTTTTTCAAAAAAAAAAAAATCACTGACAAATTAATCAGAATGCAACTCACTTATACACACTTAGACAGTGGGAATTTTGCATTTGACAAATTTCTTTTCCATATTTTGACAGTAGTTTGAATTTAGGATAAGCCTGAACAAATTCTTGCACACTAAGTTTTATTGACAGGTGCTTAGGATCAAAAACTCTCCAATGTGTGGGATTTTTAGTGGATATAAATGAATAAAATGTGTGTGACACTGTCCAGAGTTTGACCATTTTGTTGTGTGTCCCCCAGGTGTCAGCAGGATTATGGACACAGTGTGTATCGACACTGAACGAGACGCAGCAGAAAGCCATACAGGACCTACTGAATACTGCCTGAGCCTATAACCCCGGCCACCTCCCCGCTCTTTAAAAAGCCCATGAAGAAAAGTTGAGCCCCTGGATCTCCATACACTCCCTCTTCTTCCTCCTGCTCTGATCTGTAGTGTGTATGGACGCCGGCTTCACCCCCCCCCCCCCCCCCCCAGTCACCACCTCCACCCTACTATTATACAACCTCCGACTACATTCAGCCGACTGGAGGGAGCAGGTTGGATATTTACGACAATGGAGGACATTGGCCATCCACCTCAAAGACTTTCACCCTGTATCCAAGGAAGTCGTCCCTGTCTTAGCGCAGTCACATGTCTTCTATCTGGACGTTTTGTTTCCAACCATTCCCTGATGTGTGCCCAGAGGGACTCCATTCTCCACGTCGCCCAACACAAACTCATTGGACAGTCAGGCTCAGAGGGGCCATAATGGGGGGAAATGGGGACGGGACATTCTAGTGGACTGAGCAGTTGAATGAAATGGAAATGCACACAGGGCGATCACTGCCTGTCTCCTGTGAATCTTTTTTTTTTTTTGTATTTTTATTTTATTTCTTTTCTCGTTCCGTGTTCCCAGTGTTACCTGGGGGGAGACGGCCTCTGTCTGCCACAGCTCAGAGGGTATGTTTCCGAAGTAACGGCATGTTTGTTAAGTGGCTAACTCTAGAAAATATAAATAGTTAGTGAATTTACATCATCGTTGTCTGGGAGAGTTGACATTGAATTTTAGCAGCTTTCCTCATAGCCTTCCAGATAGCTGTTCACAGGACATGAAATGAAGATGTTTGCGGAACGGTTCAGCCCCTTTAGGTAGCAGGGTAAGGGGCTCTCAGAACAGGAGCGCAATAACCTGTAGTTAGTCACAGCCACAAAGCGTGACAAGTTGGAGGAACTTGAAATGTAGAGTATTTGTAAAACGCGTGCTATACCATACTCTCACATGGTTTTGACCCTTTGCAGCCCTGCAGGTATGTGATGGAAGTCCAGAAACTACCAACAATAAAATTCCATTTGAGAATTCTGAAAAATGAGTGTTTTTTTTGTTTTTTGTTTTTATTTATTTATTACAGGAATAGCTGGACATTTTGAGAAATGCGTTTATTGTCTTTCTATGGACGAGGAGATGAAGCCAGCAGGCACTAAGCTTTACTCGTTCCCAGTGTTATGCTAAGCTATCACCCTGATGTGCGAACCATAGATTGTGTATAAAAAAAAAAATGAACGTAGTCATCTATTGGTTTGTGAACTGCCGTTTTGAAGCCTCGACCGTCGCCATGTTTGATTTTTGGAGCCAGAAGTGACCATATTTGAACGAGAGGGTGGCGGGCAGCGCTAGCTGCCAGGTTGGTTAGCACGGTGCATTTACAATCAGTGATAATGCTAATGCTAATTTTCGCTAGCGAGAAACAGGCCTAAAACCGTGAAAACAAAATGTACTCACCGGAAAAACTGATTATCCGACTCACTGGTGGGTCTTTTATTACAACCAAACGCTGAACAAGACTTTTGTTCGGCGAGCAAAATGTTACAATTGACTTTAGTTAACTGAAAACATAGTGCGAAATAGCAGCAGCTACGCCTATACGTTATGGTTACGTTACGTAAGCAACGTTGTCGCCGTGGTAGCGACTTGTCAATCACAACGTAGCCACGCTGCTTTTTCGTCTGTTTTACTCTAAATGGGGCCATAATTTACTAAATGAACATCATGCTGTATTGAATAAGACTAGAAATTAGCGATTGAGACCATAAATTCATTAGGAAACAGTTTACCGAGTTAATAAATCAAGAGAGAAGTAGGGTCATTTTCTCATAGACTTCCATACAATCGGACTTCTTTTTGCAGCCAGTGGAGTCGCCCCCTGATGGCCATTAGAAAGAATGCAGGTGTTTGGCACTTCCGCGTTTGACTTCATTTTTCAGCCCCGGAGGTTACCAAGGTTTGAACTGTCCAAAGGTTCTTTAAAAAAAAAAACCCTATCAGCAACTCTACAGCTCTCAAAGCAGTTTCTTGTGGGGTTTTTTTGTACTGTACAACAACCGAAACGATCGATTCTAGTTTTACACTTTATGTGCTATCTGGAATCTGCTAGTTGTCTGGCAACCACATGTAACCTGGATATAGCTAGGTTAGCCTTTTTCCCCCCGTTCGGTCTTTATTAAGCCAATAGCCAACAGGTGTTATGGAAAAGTCTGCTTCCCCCATCAATTAGGGTTTTCCCAAACAACCTCAAGTTATCTCAACAAGTTATCTTGCCCTCAGCAAGAACGTGGTTAAATGTATTTCCCTAAACATCAAACTCTTCCTTTTTATAGGCTTAAAAGTCCATAAAGTCAAAATTAGCATTTTATTACAGAACACTAGATCGGAACGTTTTTTCCATGTCTTACTAGCAAAACTAAGATCTACATGTTCCTGATAAATCATGCTATTTGATCACTGAAGACAACAGGCATTAATACTGACAGAAAACCAGTTGTTTCAACAGGGCAGCCATGCTTTATTAGGACATCTAGACCAACAGCAACAAAAAGTTTAAATTAAAGCTTTCAACCTGACTCAAACAGTCATGGATGGTGACCTGTCGCCTTGTGTTGACACTTGGACATGTGTTTATCCCAAAATATACATAATGCATGTCGTACATCCTACAGTAAATACATTGTCAGTTTAGTAGAAAACTAATGCAGCAGCCCTGCAACACATCTACTTTCATTAAGGTTATAAGTTTTAGTTTATGGTCATTTTGAAGCTGTAGTTTGTGTTACTGTTGAGTTGTTAGATTGAGGTGTTTCTAATATTTTGTCCACCCCATTTGAAACTTTAAATATTATGCAACACATCTCAACAGCACCACATACTACGGCCCCCCAATTTACCACATTATAACCTTCATAAACACAGGATTTACTGCACGGCTGTTGTGTAAGTAGTAGTACTGGCTAGTGAAAATGTTTATTTCTCTTAACACATTAGGGATGCAATTAATTTACTTTAAATTCCATCGGGGCCATTTGCTAACATGGAGGTTGGCAGTTTAAATCCCCAGACCAGCTGGGAAAATCTGGCTAGGGGGGGGAAATTTCTTTGAAGTTGCCACCAAGACTGTCAGTTGTGTAATTATGACACTCTAGTCTCATAAGCAAAAGACTAGTATTACCTGGAGAGGATTTGCTCTTCCACTGTGAGGTTAAGTGCAATTTATTTGCCAAGACCAGCTTTTCAATATTTTCAGTTTCAGCTCGTTACACACCAACAGTTTGATCTCTAAAGTCGCATCACTGATCTGTCACCTTCAGCGCAGATACGATCAGAAAGGCCAGAGGCTGGTAGTGTTCAGCAGGGAGAGGGTTAATAAAAACTATCATGAGTGCAGGCAGTCTGTCCTTGGATTTGCATGGCTGTCTAAAGTGACAGAAAACCACATGATAATCAGATTTTCTGATTAAACACTGACAATGAGAGATTTGTGCCACATAGAAAATACAGATTCTCAAGTTTGAATTAACACTACCAGACTGGAGAGGGGGATGTGTGTGTGTGTGTGTGTGTCAGTGTCAGAGGAGATGAGTCTGTATTTACAGTGAAGAGGGTGATCTGTACAAGCTGGGAAGCGAAGTGGACAGGGGAGGGGGGGGGGGGGGGGGGGGATGGGCTTCACATTAAAACATGGTGATTTAGTTTGAGTGATTCTCACAGGACAAACAACTAGAGAGCCTTGAGTCTGCTTCTCCCTTTCATTCTCTTTTTTTATCCTCTTTTCTTTGATTTGTCATCATCCATTCAGTCCTCCCTCATACATGAGTCCTTCTCTCCTTTCAGCCAGTTTTCTTCTACTGCAGCATGTCCACAAAAGCGTCAAACTCGTCAATGTTTTTCTCGTAGACGGCCAGTTTCTCTGGCAGTGAGTCCTGCAGACAGAAAACACAAATCACGGTTACCACTAATATTCATTGCAGGACTTTGGTGGGGTTTTTTTTAACCTTCAGACATCATAATCAGAATAAAAAGCAAAACGTGTTACCAGGTCTTCAGCCATTGACTGGGAGCTGATGTGTAGTGAGAGGCTGGCCAGCTGTGGAGGGTTCTGAAACTCTCTGTAGAAGGTGCCCAAATCCATCGGCAACAGGTCGTCTTTAGAGAAGGCTGGCCGCTACAGATAAGAGACATTTTTTTTCAATTTCTTAAGCATTTAAAGAATCTTTTTTATTTTTGTTTTATGTAACAAAGCATAGTCTCAATCTCAAGCAAACAAATTCCTAGACTGCAGCGAGCAGAAGTGATAAAGAGAATCCAACATTAGGTACGTACAAAGTCGACCATGACGAAGTCGTCCTGCTGCCCCGATCCCTCGGAGCCCTGAGAGTGGAGGCTGGCCTGCAGGGGGGACGGGCAGGGGGGAGAGTCTGGAGGCTGCACCTGAACACACACACAGAAAATATCGACCGTATGCATAAGACTCAGATTTATCTATCAGATGTTTTAAGTACTTTTATATGTCCAGTTACCATGGGATCGTTCTCCTCTGAGTCCAGGCCTCTAGGAGCAAATTCAGCAAACGGCAGGTCAAGACTGGCTGCTGTTACCTGCAAACGCACATCATGAAAACAGGAGTCACACAGACAAAAGGCTTCCTTCTTGAAGTTAAATTAGGTTTAGCTTGGAGGGTCTACAAAGGAGACAAGTCAGAAAACTGTGTGTTTATATCACTATTTGGACAGTTAAAAAAAAAAGCAGGAAAAAGACTATATTTTATTTACCTGTGTGTTGGGTTTGTTGACAAAGGCTCCCACTTTCCTCGTGAATGCGTTGAGAGACTCTACAGGGTCAGAAGGAGAAACGCTCCTCCTCCCTTCATCCCTCCGTCCATCGCTCCTTCCTTCTCCGCTCTGCGTCAGGCCGTCGTCATCACCACTGGGGAGAAAGATCTAGTGAACTTTATATTCTGCTGTACATGTAGGTGCTGAAGTTGAAGTGATGTCAGCAGAGTGTTACCTGCTGCCAGGTGTGTTGGGGACATGGTCTACAGTCAGATGGGCATCAGCTGCATGAGGAGGCTGGGCAGGAACTAACACAACCCCGCCCTCCTTCCCAGCATGCAATAGCTGAAGAGGGAAAACGTGTGCAGAGTTACAGCAGATTAGACTTCTTATCACTAATTAAATTAATTAATTTTATCCATACATTTACATTAATGCTAAATTTTAATTAATTTAAGTTTGCTACAACAGTTCTTCCTATTTGGGCTTTCCAATTTCTTGTAATTATTTTTAAAGAACTTGTTCTCAACATTAAGTAAATATTTATATCTACTATTTCAGGGTACATTACACCTACTAAGATAAATCAAATCAAAACTGGACCCACAGAAATTATAAATAGTACAATCTGTTCCCCTTTTAACACCAAGGATACAGCAGAGTGCTTATAAATGGCTAAAATACACTGAAAACATAACACTTCATCACTAAAAACGATGTCTAACAGTGTAACAGAATTCAAGGGTGGATTATTTCTTAAATCACCTAACTGATAAACAGCTCTTTTTTAAATTTTTGGCCAAAAATCTTTAATATAGATTGTTTTTATCTCTGATTTTCTTTTGTGGAGTATGGATTAGAGCCCAACCGATACAGAGGTCTTGAAGCCAATATTGATATTTGAGAGTTAAAAGAAGCTGGATCAACTTGTCAGTGCTTTCTGGTGAACAAACTATAGTAGCCCATTTGGGTAATGTGACAATGTAATGTATACTAGTATGAGATTATATAAAACTTGTCAACTGTCAAAGATTTTACTAGAAATTCAAACAGAGGAGTCTATCCTTAAATATCTCTGGATATATTAGGATTTGTAAGGTATTTAAATGTGCAGGATTAGCTCAAACCCAAAAACTGTACTATAATCAAGATATATATTAATATCATGATCTAATTTCTTGTTACTAATCAGCTGACATTAAAAAAAAAAAAAAAAAAAAATCAGTCAGTAACATTGGCTGTGCTGATGTACTGGTCAGGCTCTACTATGGACCTGAAGGTGAAGTGAATTGATTGGTGACTGATTGATGAATCACCTGGTTTGGATTGGCTGCAGGGTGACAAAGCTCTGCAGCTCCTGCTAGAGCGGGAGGCTGGTAGCATAACCTGGAAGTATACAGCTACACACACACACACACACAGAAAATGAGAGAATTTATATTAATTACAATATATCATGGATTACAGAGATGGCTTATGGGTTTTTTATTATGGTAGATGTTATGTATATTAAGAACATTATGATGGAAAACATTCTTGAAAATTAATGTTTCAACATTACAGCTATAGTAAGTGAAGCTCTACATGTGTAAGTGATGGAAGTTTGAATGCATTCAAAAGTGATGGTGGCACAAAATAACTCATCTTTAAATTTCTAATGCAACTCTGACATACAAAGGATCAACACACACACACTGACATCAACCCTGCAGCTACTGTACACTGAAGGTGTGATGGAAACAAGCAACAAACTGCAGCACAGCTGTTCTATGAACCAATGAATTCAACCACAACAGAAAGGAAAGAAAGAAATCCATTGTGTGCAGTTTCACACACACAGCGTCTCACACACAGACACACTCTCACAGTGGCCAGAGTAGACTCACAGTGTGAGTGACAAGTCCAGGAGCCAATGGGAACTGCAGACTGTCCAGGGGGAGGGGCTTGGACAGTTTAGAGGGAGAAGGACTCAGTGTACACACACACTGAGATAAAGCGCGCACACACACAAACATACAATAAAAAGACAACAGGAAAGGAAACAGACAAAGAGAGAAAAGAGAAAGTGAAATGAAAAACAGGTATGAAAATGAAGCGAAGAAGCCACAGGTTAAAGAAAGAAGCAGTAAAGATGAGCGAGTGAGTGTGTCCTGTTACCTGCGAGGGAGGGGAGGTGGAGAAGGAGGTGGTGCAGACCTCCTGTGAATCCTGAACTCCTGCAAACTGTCCTCCCTCCTCGTCATCCGGAGCTCTGGACAAACACAGAATAATTTACTTTAATGAGTCGACTTTTTTACATCCTACTGACCTCCTAGCAGGAAGGCAGCAAAGCTTTAAACAGATGGAGAATTAACCTTCACATTTTGTCTTCTGACAAGAGCACATTTTAATGAGACAGTTTTCATTTCCATAAAACTACCTGTAGTTGCAGGGCTGTCCCATGTTTGCAGGACGCTGGCTGCCGCAGGGAGGATCCACAAAGTGATCCACAATGATCCCCATGATGGGAGCTGACCGCTCAAACTGTCTGCAGAGGACGACATGTCAACAGTGGTTTCACTAATTCTGACTTGTCAAGAGTAATAACACAAAAAAAGTCATATTTTCAAACATATTCAATTTTCAATCCTTTCAGAAATGGTTAGTAATCAATAAATTTAAGACTGGATTCAATATAGTGTGTTAGTTACCTGTTAGACATGAATGCCAGGTTGGTGCGGTAGGCACATGAAAGTGTGACTGTGCCAACAGGAGTACCGACAACACCGACACGGACTGTCTGAAAACCTTAAAACAGACAACAATAAACTTCAGTAAACAAGCATATCAGCTGATGGAATGCAGTGAGTTTTATTACATATTCTAAAATGCATTTATTGCACGAGTTAGTGACAGGAATAAATAAAAAGAAGAAGATATTGTTATGTTTTCAAGTCCTTTTAAATATAGACATTTTGACATTGACATTTGACATTTTACACACAAGTACAACACAGTGCAAAAACCTTAGTTTTGTTAAGTCTACTGTAAAATATGTATATCATTGTGGGTGCATAAACTTGTGTACAGTGGAACTTGCTAACTGGTGTTGGAAGCATGTGGAGGCCTGTTTTTGTCAGTTTTAAAGTCACATGGGGCAGCACAGCTTCTAGTGGGGCTTTTAGTTCCGAGTCTTGTTTTCAGTGATTAAAGCATGTCAGTCGAGAAGCTGAGGTTTCAGTTACCTTCCCCTAATCCACTCAGCTGGACTTCTCCAAAGTAGATCCTAGATACAAACAGAAGAAATGTTTAGGTTTAGATGACTGGACTGAGTGTTCACTAAAAACAGCACAAGTGAAAGCAGTGTAGCTGGCTGCAGACAAAAAGAAGACAGAAACCTGCTGTGAGTCCACTCACCTGTACAATATGACATAGTCGTGTCCCTGCTTTCTGGACAGTTTATAGGCGGGTGTTACTCTGGTGATGGCCAGCAGAGACTTCAGAAGGACAGACAGACGGTTGTAAACCGTATACGACACCTTGATGTCCTTATCGCACCTACAGTAGAGACAGAAAATACCCATTACAATACAGCAGCGTGGTGGTAGTCCAGATAAATGTCAATTTAATGTTAGAAATATCTCTACAGTTTGTTACTTTTTATGGACACAGTAGTCTGTTGTTTTTGCTGGTTATTTCCTTTTTTTTCCTTCCATACTTCCTTATAAATAAAACCACAAAAGTGCACAATGTTCTACCCAACAGACTGCAGTAACCCCACAGCACAGATACTTTTATATGGAGACGACTCTCACAATGGAGGCACTAAAGCCAAGTTTCAATTTTTAAATATTGATTAAAAATTAGCTGTTGTAGACTGTGATTTATTTGTTCGGTTTACGGTTCATTGACTCACAGAGCTTCATGTTTAGTAGAGGTGTCAGACAGCAATATTTTAATCCTTATAAAATCCTGGCAGGGAGAAGCAGTCATCACAAGTGCTGCACATGATGAATCATTACCGCATAAACACTGGGGCAACTGATTCCATTACAACAGATAAATCCTGTGCAAACTGTGCAGCCTCATAGAGGTGTAAACACTGGCAGCTCTGACAAACCTCTTTTTTTTCTGAAACATTTGTCCACTAAAATGATTAAAAACAAAACAGGCGCGAAGGCAAAAAGATCCACTCACTTTTCATTCATCTCCAGGCACCAAGTCTCTAACTCCATTGAGTCACCCTGAGTGAGACAGAGAAGGACATTAAAACTGACTGAAAAATAACTGTATATTTATTTCCAGCTGTTAGGGTCAAAGGTTTTACCTCTGACGTCTTCAGGGAGATCTCGACACACATTGAGCGCCCGATGCCTGGAAGCTGGCCAGCCAGTGCCTTCTTGGCTTCATGAGTCACCTCTGGGATGTCTTTGATGGCCAAATTAAACTGGAGGAAATAATAAAAATAGACAATTACTTAAATTTACACTCATACATTTTCATAGAGGAAGGAATCCAAACTAGCTACAGGTATGTGGAGATTTACAGTGAACTTTAAATCCAGACAATCATTACAATAGCAAAATATAAAAGAATGACTCAATTATTTTACCCAGTCAGATCCAGTAGGTGATGACGAGGAGCGAGTGCAGATTTTCTCTCCAAGACGAGCTTGGACTATCACCTGGACAGTCTACAAACACACAAACAGGACGTTAAAAAACTACTAAACTGAATATTTCTCACAGGGACATTTTTTGTGGAAAAAAATGTTGCTGCTGTTGTTTAAATGTGATTTTTTTCAATGCTGTAAGCAACATAAATAAAGTTTATCACAGGGTGTGCAGGCAGAAATTCCAGAGATCTCAAAGTCTGGGCAAATAGCACCAAAACTATCTGTGTACCAAGTAAGGAAATATTTTCTTATGAACCAACACTTTGTGTGGCAGACTTTGGGCTACTTGAAGGCACCCCAGGATTCAAAATATCCTGGTCACCAACGCTACATCTATATTTTTCTTCAGTCATATGTGATATCAAAGCTTCTCACCTTCAAGGCAAAGAACTTAATGAACTTGTCCAAGTCTCTTTTATCCTGGGGACTCAGGTCACTGTCCATGTTGTCAGGACCCTACAATCCAACATGAAAATCCATTAGGCATGAACAGAAAACAATGACTGTAATACAGTCAACTGAGAAAAGAAACCCATTTTACATACTAATACTAAAGTTCAATATGTAGTCAGAGTCACACATTTCTGCAGTAATATACAGTACAGTTATGAGCATATATACATTTCTCACTGCTTCCAAACTCATGTTTACTTAACTGCATATTCCCAATAAAAATAATTACAGAGAAAAGGTGAATTAACGTCAACTACGGTAAACTCCTTATGTTTTTTTACGCATTTTTACCAAGACATACAACAAATTTGGACCAAAACAAGCACATCTGACCATATTTACAGTGCATTGCTGACTAGCAATTTAACAATGACCACGTGGAAGCAATAAAACATAAAAAGAAATTACTAATTTGGTCGTAATACGAAAAAATACTGTTTCATAACACAATTGTTTTTTACCCTCCTTAAAACAACTGTTCTTGTCAGAAGCTAACAAGCGGGGCCTCCACGTTGACTTGAAATTGTCCGAGTAAGATTTGGAGGTCATTTTAAACTACAGGCCACTGACAACCACTTTAAATGGTACATTACAACAACTGGAAAATTAAAAAGGAGCAATATAGTCATTTAATCGATCATTAGTTAAGGGTTACGTTTCACAAAAGCAAGGATAGGTGACTCGCTGGCCAACACTAGCCTGGAGCTAATGTTAGCTGGCTAGCTAGACACCACGCACTTTAACTTCATCACAAAACAGCAAAACTTACATTAGCTTTTCCCTTGACGATATTGCTTCAATAGAATACAGATCAAAGTAATAAAGACGACGTGTAAAGCCGCGTTTATACGCAAAATTCAGATGTACACAACGTCAACAGCGGCGGTGCTACTTTTCTGTTTATCTTCTCCATGTCGACGTGTTTGGATAGCAGCACTTTCACAACCGCACTTTCGTTTATTTTTTTGTAAACACCTATAAAATTTATAAATTCAAAAAATAGTACATAACACGTTAGAGAATAATAAAAAAAAGACTATTTGGATTTTTAGAGCAACATAACGTTTACCATGAAATAATCTGTACGTAATCACATAATGACATTTTCTGCGTCGAATCTGCGTGTATAGATGGTAAGTTAGGTGTGCCTGTGGGTTGTTTTGGTTGACAAAAGCTGCATGATTTACGTGAAGAAGGTAAGCGCCTAATTTAATAAAGAAAAAAACTGAATAATGCTTTAATTTAGAGTAGTAAAGTTAACGGAGTTGTTTCTATAAGCGAGCACGCATAGCTGAAATTAGGATAGCTCAAATGCTAGGTAGCTAGCTCACTAGTTAGCACGTCTGTTTGCATGATTCAGTTATAGATAACGTTAGCTGCATACTAATAAGCTTTAAAACATGAGAACAGTTATTTTGGTTTTGTACAAATTTTATTGGTTACATTGAAAGGGGTAAACCTGCCTTAATGCAATAGACACAATAAACTCAGTAGTCAAGAGAATATCTGTTACTTTATCTATATACAACAAAATACGTTAGAAAGGCATCACCTTCAGCCAGCAAGAATGTCTGTATTTGTACTCATTTGTTCTCTGAAAAAATATACAGAACACTCCTGCAATTAGACACACACTGACAGACAAGGAGGGGGGAGAGAGAGAGAGAGAGACAGAGACTGCATGCTAGGTGGAGGAGGAGGCAGAAGTGGAGGGCATCATGACAATAAATTTATTATCACACACAGAATGGCGATCTCTATAGCCATCTTGGACTGTGATCTGCTCCTACATGGTCGAGGCCATAAAACCCTGGACCGCTTTGACCTGGACTCTGTCTCAGACAACTTCCTCCTCACACAATTTGGCTTCCCCAGAGAGTTTATCCTGTATCTGGTGGAGTTCCTCAGGGAGGTGAGTATGCACTGATCCTCAGTTTTGAATGAACACATTCATCAGTTCACTATTCTGTGTCTTTCTGAAATCTGCATATACTCTGTACTATGTTGTGTTTCTCTTATATTATTTCTGTGTGTTAGTCTCTGTGTAGACGCACCCAACGGTCTCGAGCCATCAGCCCTGAGGTCCAGGTGTTGGCTGCTTTGGGCTTCTACACATCAGGCTCTTTCCAGACGTCTATGGGAGATACTATCGGCATCAGCCAGGCATCAATGTCAAGATGTGTGTCCAATGTGACCAGAGCCCTTGTGGAGAAAGCTCCCCAGTTCATCACATTCAACAGGCATGATACTTATTAACTGTTGTGATTATGAGCATGTAGTAGCTTATTGACAAAATAAACAAGAGACAGATCAGGCTCTTTGTGGTTCCAAAGAGTAATATTACTTTTGTTCACATCAAAATACCTTGAATACATTTAGCTTTATCCAGAATAAAAGAAACAATTAAAAAAAGAAGTAGATGTACAATAACAGTAATAATAATGTTTCCCAAACAGAGATCCCTCCAGCAGAGAGCAGTCCTTCCAAGAGTTTCAGAGGGTGGCAGGATTCCCGGGAGTTCTGGGGGTTCTGGACTGTGTTCAGGTTTAGTACATTATATTGTTTCAATACTTCATCATCACTTTGTACAGCAGGTAACAGCCAAACTGACCCCAACCTCCCACCCCCCCTACCCCACCGCTTCTCCATTTTCCTTACCCTTCATCTCCAGGTTGCTATCAAAGCTCCAAACAGCGAAGACTCGTCATATGTGAACAAGAAGGGGTTTCACTCTGTCGGCTGTCAGCTGGTTTGTGACGCCAGAGGATTGTTACTCAGTGCAGAAACACACTGGCCAGGCGGACTCAAAGACACTGATGTTCTAGAAAGATCTGCTCTCCACAAACAGCTGCAGGAAACTTCAGAGGGCTGGCTGCTGGGTGAGACCTAGATTTAAGACTTCAAATAAATAAAGTCCACCCAACATAGATGGTATAGAAGACAGGAGTTAAAGGTTTTCTGTTTTCTAGGTGACCGACGTTATCCTCTAAGGAAGTGGTTGATGACTCCGGTGGATTGCCCAGAATCCCCTGCAGAGTTTCGATATAATCTTGCTCACACTGCTACGCATGAGATAGTGGACAGAACCTTCAGAGCCATCCAGACCAGATTCAGATGTTTAGACGGCACCAAAGGATACCTACAGGTATTTTATTCTATTCTAGTCTATTTCATCTATGTTTTTTCTGGGTCTCCTCCTGTAATGAAATTCCTGGAACATTAAGGAATATAGAGAGGTGTATTACACAGTTAGGAAAGTAGAAAAGAATGTAAATATTCAGGTAATATATATTATTTTAGCGCAAATGGATTGAAAAACAAATTGAAGAACCAGTTTGCCACTGAACAATTTGCACTGAATCAAGAATACCATTCAGCCTCATGGAAACAAATATATAATTTTATTATTACTTATAGTTCAATATGAATAACATATATTTATTTAATTGATTGAACAATATACTTTGGTAGTAGGTTCTCAAGGAAGTTTTTTGGTATAAACTATACAGACAAATAATTCTCATTTGTCAACAATAGCAGACAAGGCCTCCTGTACCACACTGGTTGTTGAATTTGAGGTCATTCACACACTATACCACTCACATGTGGCAGTTAAAATGAATCTGTATTTTAAACCTTTGGACACCCAAACAGAAATAAGGCATATTCTTGTGTGTCATCCTTTACTAACCTTCTGTTGTCTCCTCTTCTCTGTGCAGTACTCTCCAGAGAGGAGTTCATCCATCCTGCTGGCCTGCTGTGTTCTCCACAACGCCTCCCTGCAGTCAGGATTAGACGCCTGGACTCTGGAGAGGACGGACCCTCTGGAGCAGCCCGAGAGCCTCGAACAGAGACCCGAAGACCGCGACAGCCAAGCAGAGGACCTCCGGAAACAGCTCATACTCAAACATTTCAGCTAAACCGCCAGAGTGGACTCTTCAGTGTTACTGATCTCAAGACAGTTTACTAAAGACTAAGTCAACTGGGACGAGAGCAAATCAAGACTTTTACAAATAAATGACATTAAAAGTCACATTTAAGACAAGAATGTCCACAGACACAGTGTTGCTGATGCAGTTTTTTAATATTTTGCTGGTTTCTACTCTACTGACTACACTAAGATAACATAGTAATATATGGAGGAACATGCAAGACGCTATACAACAAACCCGATACAACACCAACGTATCCAAACACATTTCAAATAACTGAACTCCCTGCAAAGTGCTTGATTATTCTCTCAGGCCATTCAGACATTTTGAGGTCAGAATAATCAAGCACTCCTTGATGTTTTACAACTATTCAAACTGTGTTTAGCTACTGTGTCGTCCAGGTTTCTTTACAAGTGGAAAAAGTGACCCTCCCTCATTTTCTTTTAAATCCCTCCCCACTTTAAATTTTTTTTCCTTCCCCCTTTTCCACCCAAATTTATTCCCCTTTTTTCCCTTTCCCACATGATTCCACAGGTTAAAATCTTGGAATATGTCACAATACAAAAAACAAGGCCCTTATTTACAACAACTGCACATTAGGTTGTCATTATTTATGTACACTGATGCATTAAGACTGTTGGGGGGTGAGAATGACGGGATGTTTGCGCAACGGGCTGCAGTCACATGATGTTTTGTATCACAGATTATATCAAACCAAACATTTAGGGACACAAAATGAAACAGATACAGAGACACATAAGAAAAGCAGGAAATCTGTTAATTGCGAGTTTTTGTAAATCAAAGTAGGATGTCTTGAGTGTTTGAGTCAGAAGTGATGTAATTATTTCCTTACAGATTTGGACCGGGGCAGCGAAATGTCTGTTTGAAGGAATATCACAACATTTAAAATCGTTGTCAGAATAGTGGTCAAGAAATAAAGACTTTTTTTTAAAAAAAAATGTCCTAAAGGTGTTCCTTTAAACTGTGGAGAGAACAAAGCTAGTGGTGTTTTACTTCCTGGAATGTAATAGTCCCCTGATTGGCTTCATCAATATATACACACACTTTCTACAAACAGGAATAAATACAACATACACTGCTGTCGCATGAGCACATTTAGCATCAATGTTGAGATGTTTCCTCTGCTTCTTGGTCACAGGTTACAGGATGCAAATATGACAGAATAATATCTTAATTTAAGCATTATTGTCAATTTCTCAATTTGCAGTTGGTTTGTTATAAATTTTGGGGTTTTGGGGGGTCAATAAAAGATCGTTACAAGTCCAAAACTACAGGTTGAGGGTAAAAAAATTAAGATTTTTAAATCCATGACATTTTTAAATCATGAAGGAATAACAAAAAAAAAAAAAAAGGTTTTCAAGCGACAGCAGTGAAACATAAACACTGTATTACAGTAAACAGACAGACAGATCATGTCAAAGTTTTACACTCCATGGAACAGCATGTAAACTACACACCATCATGTAAACCTTCACATCATCCTAAATGCCAAAACACAACAAACAATTGCTTTTTTTTTTTCTCGCATAAAATAAATATGCTCTTTTTTGATGCTCAGAATATATTATAAGTTGTATTTTTTGTGTTTTGTAAACATTATTTAGAAAAACAAGACACAATAAACTAACCTTAAAAACAAGTTCAGTACATTTATTTTTTTTTTTTGTTGCATAAATTAAATATGCTCTTTTTTGATGCTGCAAATATATTATATATACAATTTAAATTTCATAAAAATACTTTTATGTCATGTTTCCCAACCTCTGTCAGAACCCCTTTATGAAAATATGGTCTCCCTTCAAAATGATGCAAGATTTGGAAGTGATAAAAAAACTAACTTTAACTTCGAAGATTGATTCAAGAAGTGGAAAACTCATTAAATGCTAAGTTGTAACTCACAGCTCATGAGGCATAGGTGGCCAATTTGGCCTTCTTGTCCAGAAGTCCCCACCTAAAAAGCTTTTACTACTTTGCCCCACAATTAGAGACATTTGCCTGTTAAATAAAATGCTTTGCAAAGATAAATCCTGAACATTCAGCTTGTTTATGATGCGTTGAAGGAAACAAGGACTGGAGAAATGACAAAATCTAAACCAGGGCAACCAAAAGGCTGAGGCCAGCCCTGCTTCAAACACAAAGTGTGTAATGTAGTTACAGTTACATTTCCAGGTTTATACTTCCATATATGGGCATTACATGTAAGGCCAAGTTGGTCATATTTGACTGAGGTGAGTGAAAGGCACTTGAACGGCACAACTTCCTTTTAAAAAGGATGCATTTATTTACATCAGCATGTCTAGTTTTTAGTTTTATTTCTAGTTGTTAGTCGCAACACAAGTTGCATTCAGGTGCACTGATCCCATGTAGTGCATCTGGAGTGCCTTGGAAATAAAATGCAAGCACCTTGTGCTAACATAAACTAGAATCACACAGTCGAGGTCAATATACAGTATACTTCTGTTTCTTAAAGGTGCAACGTGTATCATTTTACGTTTCTCAATATTAAAACCGCATTTCCCATGAGGCTCTTTGCTTACTCTTGCAAAAAGGATGTTGCTTTCCGTTGTTTTGAAGAGAAAGCAAGGATGAAGCTCTAGAAGCGGCTGTGGATGCTACAAATTTTTGGGGGGACTTTTTTGACATTGTTTATGTGTATCGAGTAGTTTATGGGGGTGAATTAGTTATATTAAAATGCTACACAATGCATCTTTAAGTTATAATGTCTAGAGGCTCTTTATTTAAGGCCCTATGTGTTCCTAGGTGACGTATCTTTAAAATATTCTTATAAATTTTAAACTAAATACTCTCCATTTTTGTCTAAACTAAATACGAATGGATTAGTATTATATTTAAAATTATCCAGTATGCAATTTCAATGCATAAAGATTGAAATTCCAATGAGATTTAATCAGAGTCCCTTTAAAATCAAGTATATTCAGGATTAAGCAGAGAGTTGAAGCACAAGTTACAGGCAGGACATCAGCTGAAGGAGGATTTGACGACTGCAGTGTCGGATGTCTTGAAAGAGATGAAGTCACTCACTAAAAAGGGAAGATGATGGTTGGATGACAGAATAATGCAGACACAGGTTTTGGTCCAGTTGGAAGTGTTGATATGGTGCGAAGTGGATCACATGCCCGCTGAGTTTAGCAGTCTGAAGGTTCTGGGGGGGCGGGAGGGGGGGGTTTTAGGGGTCTGAGGTGAGAAGTCATGGGAGGAAGGGTCAGGCTGTCTGTCAGAAAAACTCTGAAACTCCGTCTGGCTTTGTTTCTCTGAGGAGGAGAAGAGAGAGAAATTCACATTGAGAAGACTAAATTTAACATGCAACCTAAAAAAAAAAAAAAAAAAAAAAGACAAAGTGAGAGTTTGTACCTGCGGTCTAACTTGGGCCCAGTTGTCTGGTTGCTGTGGGCGTCAGCTGTGTAACGGCTTGTCTGGATGTGAGAGTGGCCTTCTGACTGTAGCCGCTCCCCTTCTGATGTCACTGAAGTCTCCTCCAGTGGAGCCCCCTCGTTATAGAAGAGCAGGCTGCGGGAACGGACTGCAACACACAGACACACACACACACACCAATTCTCATTCTCCTGTCATGTGGATCTGTCATGATCAATCACTGTTTCATTATGAACATGCTAAACACTAAACACCCTGACATACTTGTAAATATGGAAGAAAAAAAAGATATGGTGCTTTAGAAATAATTGAACACTCCTGAAATGTGAATTTATAAGTTTAGCTGCAAGTTTTAAGCCTGATGGGAACATTTGTGGAAGCATTTACTATCTGGGATTGTGTCATTAAAAAGAAAGACATGGTTTGTTAATGAGTCTTTTCATCCACCACAGTAACACTTGTCCAGAGCAACATATCTCTGCAATTACTGAACCCATTGCATTGAAATCTGGTTTAGATATTTCTAAATGCCACAGTCGGGGCAAAAAATGTCCTCTTGACCAACATGTCATGAAAATGAATGTCTGGAGCTATAGGGCAATATAGCCAGATTGAGCCTCTAACCACTCAGAGGATGGCTGTTGGCAGAATTGAGCGGTACTTAACATGATGGCAGCCTAACTTCTGGTTTTAAAAGGGGGTTCCCCAAAGGTTTGTGGTTAAAGGAAAGGAATTTTTAAGGAAGTGGAATGCAGTGAAAAATGTAACTTTTGCACTCTTTCTGAGCTCTTTTTTAAAGAGAAATAGACTGTTGCAATTTCTACATTTAGTTATTCTCAAAATGAATTTCAGGCCTTCTTGTTTTATCCTGCGCTATGCAATAAATTGTAAGTTGAAAAGTCAACTTCTGGGATCATTAACCATCCTCCGTCTTTATGTGCTTTTATTCATACTTTTCCATTCGATATTATTATTATTATTATTAATGTACGAGAACAGAGAGGGAAAAAAACAGAGTTGTATTTTCCTCTCTTGAATGCGATGACTCTGTTTGTTAAGTGCTAAATGCAACAAATTCATTGCTATTCTCTGATGGTTGTTGAAAAGAAATCTCAGAAATGTATTAAACTGCTTACTTAAGGAGAACTACACGAGGCAAAATTAAAGAAAAGTACTTCAATATGTTGAATAATAAGTCGCATATTTGTAGACCTACCCTGACTGGTGGTGTAGAGGTCCGCTGATTGAGGAGAAGGAGAGGAGGAGGGGGAGTTAGAGGAGGAGGAAGAGGACAAAGAGGAGCTGTGAGCGAGGGAGTAGAAGGGAGAGAGGCAGGGAGAGAAGGAGCCCAACACCAGGACAAAACACACCGCCATCATCTGCGCAGAGAGAGGGATGAAACATTCAAATAAATAAATAACACAATACTAACACAATGTGGCATCATGGATAAATACCTGAAAGTCATTTTTTTAAATAAATCTGCCAGTCAAATGCATAAACTATTATCCATTTACACAAATTTAAATTGAAATTAACGTTAAAAAACAGATCTAAATGGATGTACGTGAAGAGCTTTACAACGATATTTACCATGAGGCATGTCCCTGTTTGAGTTGAGGCCATTTTACAAGAACGGGGAACGACTTTCCCTGAAATCAACGACTGAAGCTTCTGGAGCTGCTGTAGGAGAGATCTGAAGACACACACACACACAGAGACAGAGAGAGAGAAAAAGAGACATTAAAGAGCAAGAAAAGAAGAAGAAATACGATTACACAGGTAGAGACAAAGCCTGTTTCATAAGCATGTTGACTTATGAAACAGGCTAGCTTGTATCTTTAACGATACCTCATCAATGTGATCAATGTGTGCTGACAGGAATATGGTGGAAAATGTTACTAGCATTTTATTTCTTTTTAAATCAAACATTATTTGACCTTGGAAGCTGGAAATTGATCATTTATTGCATGTATTGTGTTCCTACATTGATATGCATGCTATGGTGACTTTATATTTGCTTGCTTGAGCTCTAAATCACACCTAAACTGGTTTCTAGGAGTAAATTTAAAGGAAGAATGTTTGGTTGATACATTTTCTTGCTCTGAATTGAGCCTCGAGGAAGTAACATTGGTTAAATTCTTATATTTTGATATTGGGAGAAGTATCCTCATAGGTTTGCTCTTCTTCTTCTCATGAATATATGCGTTTAACTCCATGTGAACTCACACACATGACTTAACTCTCCACCCACCACTAAATACAGTATACTCTAAACACGTAAAGCCATCGAAAACCACAAGAAAACTCATACACGCACTCAGACTTTCAGTTTATTTCACGTAAAAATCTACAGAGAATTCCTCTCTCATCGCGTGGTTTTCAATATTGGGTTGGTTTTTATTTTAAAGTAAACTTTAACCGCCCGATTGAGCGTTGCGTCGTCAGTTGGCCGGACTAACTAAAGAGAGCACGTTAACAACAAAGCGGAGCAGAGCTGGACGGGGTACACCACTAAAACCACAAGAATAGAATTGAATACAGCATGTCAGTGGGATCTGGAGAGCAGGGTGCTGATGGTATGAGCTGTCAGTGGCTGTAAGGATAAACTCTGACCACTAAGTGGAGACAAAGAGCCAGTTACGCCCGCTCAGAGAAAACAGTTCGCCAGAGACCATTTAATCAGTTAAATTAAACTAAACAGTGAACGAACCAGTCGGTAACCATCCGCCCAGTCTGTTATTACATCTAATGTTTCAGATTTCCACACTGATCTCTATCACATGCCGCAGAATTGCCAGCTGCAATAAACTTATATCGGATGATACTGAGCAGCATCACCACCGACACACACACACACACACACACACTCAAGCAGGTCTTTGATGTAAAAACCACAATGATTTATTGCTAAAGTTATTGATTCTTTAAACATACAGCACTTAGAAAGGTCGTGCCGGTTGACTGAGTGAATAAATGTGTGTGTAAATATTCAGCACATGAATTCATGTATCAAACTCACATGAAACTGCATCAATAAATTGCTATGAGGTATGTTTTTTTTGTTTTTTTTTTTGCAGAGTTAGGCTAGCTGTTTCCTCCTGCCTCCAATCTTGGAGCTAAAATAAGCTTATCAAGTGCCTTTACTTGACACACAGAGATTAGATTAATATCAATCCTCTAATCTGACTCTGCAAATAAACCTGAAAGAACACACAATACATATCTTTGCAAGCCAAATGTAAGACTTCCTTGATACATATTTAATGTAACATGGAATTAGAGTTAAGCTCATACTTGTGCAACTAATAAACTAGCAGCAGTAACCTAGTTCTGCTGCACAGAGAAACCTCTGCATGGTGAACAAAATGACCACTAATAACTGCATTTAAGGCATTTTCAGGAACTAGGAGCTTAAATTTAGAGCAGTTAAAAACATTTTTTTTTTTTTTTTTTATACCCGCACACACTCTGAACTTTATATGAGAGCGAGTGTGCTGACTCATGTTCCCTAATTTGTGCCAACTCATTGTTCCTCCGTGTGGTGGTTTGACATATTCATCAGCGTTGTGTATATGTGTGTGTGTGTGTGTGTGTGTGTGTGTGTGTGTGTGTGGTGAGAAGGGAGGGGGCTGCCTTCCATGATGAAAGCTACTGTTGACTCGCAGCTTTAATGACAGACTGCGGCCGCCACAGACAGACAGACATAGAGACAGACCCCCCCTCGACCCTCAACCACACCCACCCACCCCCATCTACCCACCCCACTGCAGGATAATAGCAGATTGGTTTCATATTGTTATAATAACAGAGGAGACAAACGGAGCTCGGTGAGTTTGAATTTTGCCTAAATTTCTGTTTAGTAAATTCTCTCAGTGTAACACATTTTATATATATGGTAGGCTCTGAAAATTTTATACATATAGACCATAAATACTATACCATACCTCTGAAATGTAAACGCAATAAGAGAATGTGGACTAAAACTTTTCTTCCTCAGTCAGTTTTGCTGCTTGCAGTTCAACCCATCGTCGTTTCTCCGGAGAGAGATTGGAGAAAGATGAGATCCAGTTTCTGCAGCCCTGCTGCAACTCAGATCATTCAGCTCTCAGCTTGTCAAGCTGCATTCTTTGCACAATCGTTGCTGTTTCCAGTGATGTTAATCCAAACATCATTACAAAAAATGCTGGGTCTGTGTAATTAAGTGTTTGGAGCCAGCACACAACAGCTTCAGTCTGTTCAGAGGCACGACAGCAATGTCAGCCAGTGTGTACGTGCCTGTGTGTGTGTGTGTGTGTGTGTGTATATGTGTGTGTGTGTGTGTGTAAGCCTCACCTGTTGGCAGTCTCCAGGTTTTCTACTTTTCTCCACAGGTCGCTGTTTTCTGACGTGTAACTCTCCACCCTGATACGCAAACACAGAGACACACAGACGCAAGATTTTCGTCAACCTCTGAGGTCTGCACATACGTTTGATGTCCCTCTGATCTGAAACATTATCACTCACTCTCACTCCATCCAAATGTCAAGCTAATTGTACGTTTAAAGCTCAAGAGAATCAAGGTTTTTTTTTGATGGTTTGGCTACTGATTTATGTGGATCAGAAAAGGTTTTCTTTTTAGCTCCTTGCAAGTTATTCTAAGACTTCAAGGCTCCATAAGTTAGCCGGACATACTATTATCATTCCTCGATGTCAGATAACGGTCATATTTCATGCTTTCATCTAAAGACAAAAACAAATAAATGAACCTAAAACATGCCAAATAATTCTCATAAACCATTTTGAAATGACTGTATAAAAAGAATTAAAAGCAATATTATGTGCTAACTCACGGTCATAAATCTAAGGTGGAGATGTTCATATTAGAGACAACATATGTATCATTTTACTCGAGGATGCTTGTTTATCTATTTAACTGACACAATGTGTTGCAATCACTTTTTATTGCCAACTTTTGTTTGACATTTGCATTCTCCATTTCAATCATATTTTTGCAAAAAAATAAACAAATAGATACACAGCCAAAGAGGAGAAGAAAAAAACAAGACAGAGGATGAGAGATGCTCTGCTCTCAGCTGTGTCTTCCCCTCTTCCCTTTCTCTCCTTCTCTCCCTCTATCAGTCATCTCCTGCTAATCCTATTGATCTATTATCAAGTCCACATCTTGCTAATCTCTTAGTTATCTCATAATCCTCCTGATCTCGTACTGCGTTCGGTTTGAATGCGCCTCATTCATACACATTCCTTTCAGCGAGTCCTCCTGCTGCTTTCTTTCTGAGGGATCATCCAAATAATCCCGTCCTTGTGTCCAAAAAGAACCATAAACACAGAGAGGATATAAAGGAAAGGATTTCTGCTTTTACACACCTCCTCTTACCTCTCTATGTGTCGATTCGGTTAAATGAACTTGAACGAGGACACAACTATCGCTCTGCTCTGATGGGATTCATTACACTACCACCTGTATGAACCTCTGTGTGCTTATTAACTGACTGCACCAATTTACTCGTTGCTAGCGAGCCCACATTTGTATCTCTCTTGCGCTCTGCCTGTCAGGGACTCCTTGAATATGACCCATGTGTTGAGCAGGTTATTGGAGTCCTGCCATAGAAAGGAATGGACAGAAAAAACAAAGGAAAGAAGAGCGAAATCAGTTTCTGTTCACTTTTGATGTTATTTAGTGAATCAGAAGAGGGAGGACTGATGAAATACTTCCTGTTAGTATTATGTGCTCATCTGGACGTGTTCACACCATGCGATTATCTGAATCCAACCTCAAACGAATCTGATTGGTTGCTGCCTTTAGTTTAATCCCCTGCAGACCTCTCATCTCTTACCACACTCAGCTTCAAGCCAGTTGGGAACATCTTTAAATACAAACAAAACGTGCTCTTAAGAGACGGACTTTAGCTCTTAACTAAACTTCAACTGCAAAGTTCACTTCAGCGTTACACAACTCTGTCTTTTTTTCTCTTTGGTCAGTGGCATTTTTTTATGTGGTAGTGATGCACACAATTACGTATAAAAAGGCCTATGGTTAAGGTCAAATCTGGGAGAACCTCGCTGACCATGGCTGCCTTCTGACCAAAATTTAGCAATTAGCGGAGAGAGGTGGGAAGAAAAACGTCGATTCTTTGCGTAGACGTATGTAACCAGCTGTTTGAGTATTTCCAACAGTTGGACGGACATGAAACTGGTCGGAATAACAGTTAAGGTCGCCAGTTCACATGGAATAGATTGTGCATGAATGTGGAATATGCACAGTATTAATGTTTGGTGTCTTGGCTCTGACCTTGTTGCTCGACACAAGGAAGAACCAAGTACACTTATTGAGTGATTCGGTCCTGATTCAATGAAAGTCTAAGTCCCAAAGAAACATCCAGTCACCAAGCTTTAAATGATAAATATGGTGATTTTCTATACTTTCATGATAGTCAACAAATCTACAAAGAATTCATCCTACATACAAGTATTTCCTGATATAAGCTAGCCCTCCTTTGTTGTTCAAAAACAATTAAAAAACACATCACTGATCCGCACCATTATCATGACCGCACACCATCCTGCTGCTGTAAACACTCACTGGAGCACCAAATGCCTATTAATCCACTGGCCAGGTGTGCAGAGGCAGGGGTGTAATCTTCACTCTCGAGCTCTCTCTTTTTTTTTTTTTTTAACATTCTTCACTACCTTCTGTCACTTTTCGTGCGTTCAGCTGAGCACGACGCCGTGAACGCGTTCGAGAACAGACTGTCCGCTATCCCCGTTTGTTACGATTCATTGCGTCGAAGCTACAAAGACGTGCTGAGGACACTGAACTCTTGAGAGGAGCTCGGGGCTGGCGTGAGCGATGCAGCCAAGAGAAAGATACGACAGCAGGCTTTCCGCTCCATCTTCAAGTGTGGCCATTCAGACCAGGTATAAAGATACTTTCTATAAATTCAAGAATTTGAATGGATTCTTTTTTTTTTTTCATTTTAGATTAATTTCACAGCTCTAGTTGGACTCTAAATAGTAATGGCCACTGATATATTGTAGTATGCATACTTTAATACCATCTGAGGGGACTATAATGAGAAAAAAGGGTGTAGAAATCACAAAGTGACAGACAGATACAAAGGTAAACCAAAAGGTTTGGAAAAGGAATGAAAAAAACAGGGACAAAGATTTTTTTTCCAAGCCTTACTTTTTCTCCAGACATTCCACATACTCTTTCTTCTTCCTCCGACTCTCCTGAGCTGAGATCTGGGCAGAAAAACAGGCAAACATCATTATTAATACTTTTTTTTTTCCTTGTTAATTCATAAAGAAGGTTGTTAATTACATTCATTGAAAAAAAAAACAACCTTTACATCAAATATTATCTTCTCAGGTGGAGCTCAGTTCCTGTTTCATTAAACGCTGTAAAATCTTGTTACTATTTCTGTTTCAGCATCACCGGCATAATTTAATTTTTTGGCTCAGCCGACTGAGAAATTGAACTGAGCTGAAACCTTAAAGCTCTGCTTCACTCTCAGAATAGAAGGCGAAGCCAGTCACTGACTCTGTAAATAGATGGGAGTTTTTTTTGGTAAATCAGATGTTCAGTTCAGCTGTGAGTCTATCTGTCCATCTGTCCTCTACCTATGAATCACTCTAAATACCTCAATTATCTATATAGAGAAGGTGCCCGCCCAGTTACTCTCTTGCATACCAGTTTACCTTATTTTTAATCTTTCGTCGGACTCTCTTCAGTGCCTTCTCTTCACTCTTGGTGAGAGGAAGTTTGTTAGGGACTGGGTAACCCTCCGCAACCAGGGTCCTCTTCTCTTCTTCTGTGAGCATGAGGGGTCCTGAACCCTGCAGCTTCTGCACAATGAAACAATTAACGTTTACAACCATTATCAGCAATTTATGTGGAAATAAATCCTGCAGAGGACTGACCCGTCGGTCGTTTCTTTGAGTAGTACTTGAGTCTAATAAACCTTTAGTCATAAAGCATGACATTATAGCATTAGTGCAAATGTAATCAGTTGTTCAGTGAAAAGCTGCTGAATGAGACAGACAATAGTTGGACACTGAATTCTCTCAATTACAATAAATAATAGACCCTATTTTGTCAGCAAATTATAGGGCTGATTTAACCCCAGGATGACAGCTGGTTCACATGCCAAAGTTTCTATTACAAAGTATTTGCAGTTAGGATAAAGCTAATTCTCTACAATCAAGTAAACAAAAGGTAATACATTTTATAATTTCATAAAGTCCCTACCTATTATATTTTACAGTTTACAGTATAATAACAAGTGAGTGCAAAGTAAATAGAGCCTAAAACACTGCATTAGAACCATTTCTTGACCGCAGCACAGTTCAGCTTCATTTCTCATTATTTACCAAGCCTAAAATTAAGAGCGGATATGTTATTTGACTCACATGTGGAGCAGTGAGGAGAGGTGAGGAGGAGATGGCTGTGGAAGAGGAGGAGGAGGAGGAAGAGGAGGCACGACCTCCTGGCCTCTGTTGTGGTTGAGGGGAAGACGGTGGCAGAGGGAGGTGTGGGGAGGAAGGGGGGAGGGAGCCGTCACTGTCGCCATGGTTACTGCTGGGAGGAGTGGGCGGGAGCTGGAGAGCGTCGTCTGAAGAGGAGCAGGGTGTTGGATTAGTGCTTCTGCTTGAAACTAATAGCGTGTTTGAAACATTTGCTATACGTGAAATGTCTGTTTTGGTATCTCTGGTTGATTTTGTTGTAAAGATTTCATTTTGTGTTGTTTTGTAAGTGAAACCACAGAAAATATGTCCACTAAAAATGTACTGATTTATTCTAAAATCTCACACTGCTTTGTTGTGATTACTGTGGCATAAAGATAGAGCTACAGACAGGACATTCCTGCCCTGAGTTTGGTCTGTCAGGTTGCAATGGCTCCAAATAAGCTCTAATTAATCAAATGGTTAGGAGCGCTTCACAGCCTGAGAGTAAGCTCTGCCTGAGAAGACAACTCAGACTGCTTTTTTTGAGGCTGAGGCTTGATTCTATTTGCAACAACTGTATTATTTTAGGCAGTAATTGGTTAAACTTGCAAGCATCCTTATGATTTGACAGGTTTGCCTTGTGAGAACTTAACCCATTTGTTTCTTCAGGTACTAACTGTTGCTGAATTGTGATACCAGTGAAACATGTGTATATGTTTGTGCGTCTGTCTGTGCTGTGTGTACCGCTGGGCAGGCTGAGGTACTGTCCAATCTCTCTGGGCTCATCTTTTATCGCTACTGGCTTCACATCGTCTTGACTGCGCTCCTACGGAAACACACACAAACGCGTAAACAATAAATGCTCATAAACTGACAAAATCAGCGACATGATCATTTGTAGTGTTTCGTTGTTGTGGGACAGCCCCCACCCGATGGATGCTAACCGTGTGTTTCCATGGCGATCCTCTGTGCGGAGGGGCAGGGCTTAATATGAGAGGCGGGCCCTCCAGAGGCTGCGGATCTAACCTTTGACCCACATCTGGCTCCTCCTGTTTCACCAAGATGGCCGACAGGTCCTGACTGAAGCTCCATTCAAACTCTATGGAGAAAGACAGAAGAGCAGATCAGTAAATTCCACATATAAAGTAGATCAAAAAGACATTTTGTGATACACAGAAGCTAAATGTGTCCATGTGGTGATGGGTGACGGCAGTATTTTGTAGGTCCTTGCTGAATCACTCTGGAACACAGGACTTATAAAATTAGTTAATCACCCTGTTAACAGTCCAGAGTCCAATTTTTAATGAAATCGACTAAACCTACCTTTACCTGACAAGCATAAATTAAATGAAAAAAGAGAGCTAAATCAAATAGGACTCTGGGACAGTCAGATCTAATTAGAATAGTAAAGACAGAGCTACAGATAGACAGCTTAAATTGGACAAGATTATTAGACCCAATCCAAAATGCAATCGCCCTGAATAGATCCAAACAGAGAAAGAACATTGGCAGCGGCATGAGCAGCCGAGGCACTTCTCAGTTCACACTTTCCGTCTTTCCTCAAATAACACACTTTCCCCAGTGTTCATCTACACTGAAATGTTCTGTGGTGATTATGATGTGCCACATGATTAGAGCTGGTTGCAGATCCATGCAGATCTCTGAGGCATCGTGAATGACCGAATACCTTGGACCTGGATGAAGCCAGGTCTCAGATACTAGGAACTGAGTGGACCTTGGAAGACTTTAATACTTGCATAGAGGCCATACTGGTGTGTCAGGAGGCAAATATGCTGCAGCTTCATTTATTATTAAGGACATAAAGACCTGGATAACCTGCAATTTTCTGCTACTGAACTCAGACAAAACTGAAGTTATTGTGTTTGGCCCTAAACACCTTAGAAACACATTATCTAATAGATATAGCTACTCTAGATGGCATTACCCTGACCTCCAGCTCCTCCAGCGTAAGGAATCTGGGAGTCATCTTTGATCAGGATATGTCCTTTAACTCCCACATAAAACTAATTTCAAGGACTGCCTTTTTTTTTTACTTACGCAATATTGCAAAAAATCAGGCACATCCTTTCTCAAAAAGACGCACAAAAACTAGTCCATGCATTTTGCTACTTCTCGGCTGGATTGTTGCAATTCCTTATTATCAGTTGGCCCTGACAAGTCTCTAAAGACCACTGGTCCAGAATGCAGCTGCACATGTACTGACAAAAACTAGGAAAAGAGATCATATTTCTCCCATTTTAGCTCCTCTGCACCGGCTTCCTGTAAAATCCAGAATAGAATTTAAAACCCTTCTCCTCACCTATAAAGCTCTTAATGGTCAGGCACCGTCATATCTTAAAGAGCTCATAGTACCCTATTACCCCACTAGAACACTGCGCTCCCAGAATGCAGGCTTACTTGTGGTTCCTACAGTCTCCAAAACTAGAATGGGAGGCAGAGCCTTCAGCTATCAGGCTCCTCTCCTGTGAAGCTATCTCCCAGTTTAGGTCCAGGAGGCAGACATCCTTTCTACATTTAAGAGTAGGCTTAAAACTTTCCTTTTTGATAAAGCTTATAGTTAGAGCCGGCCAAGCTTGCCTTAGACCTTAGTTATGCTGCTACAGGCCTAGACTGCCAGGGGACTCCCCTTCTCCATCTATATGCATTCATTTATCATGAATGCATGTCACTAACTTGGCTTCTTCCCCGGAGTTTTTGTGCTTTCACATCTCACAGGATGCTGTGGATCAGGGTCATGAACCCCTAGTTATGGATTGTGGGCTTCTATGGACCATGACTTTGGGGACCCCCATGGTCCTGCATGACACCCACACTTGCTATTATTACTCATATTTCTATTATTATTATCGTTGTTGTTATTATGCTTCTCTGTGTCTCTCTCCCCCCTCTCTCTCTCCTTCTTTCTCTCTCAACCCAACCGGTCAAGACAGATGGCCGCCCACCTAGAGCCTGGTTCTGCTTGAGGTTTCTTCCCGATAAAGAGGAGTTTTTCCTTGCCGCTGTCGCCAAGTGTTTGCTCATGAGGGAACGTGGGGTCTTAAAGAGAACGGTCTAGACCTGCTCCATGTGAAAAGTGCCCAGAGATAACTTCTGTTGTGATTTGGCGTTATATAAATAAAACTGAATTGAAACTGAATTCTCCTTCATATTCACCATAAAGGAGTTAACTTGCTATAACAAGCACTTACATGTTTTGAATATCAAGGGACCTCCTGGTACAAGATAATATGTGATTTTTTATTTATTGATTATTGGTGTCCTTGGTCATAAATCACTAGAATAATTATTATATTTATTATATGGCCATGAAAAAGCACATGTGTATATTCTAAATTATATTTGTACCTGTATTTGGAGTACTATGTATAAGTATACATACTGTATGTGCAACATTTTATGTACTATATTGGTTTTTTTGTTGTTTTTTTTAATTTTAATAATAAAAAACCCTAATTCTTCTCTAAAAATGCTCCTTGCCATTTTTAAAAAGCAGAATGAAGTTTCCAAGTTTCTGAGCAACTTTAGTAAACAACTTTACTTCTCCTCTGGGAGGCTTTGCTGTAGGTCTTCCAATGGGAAGTAACTGGTAGCTTATAAATCCCACTTTCAAAGAGTTTCCCCAAAACATTTGAGCACTTCCTGACAAGCCTGGTTATTACAGACTGCTGGACGACGTCGCTCTGGCAACTGTGGTGCATAATTTGTCTCCAGTGAGTGTGTATCTACCCTGAAATAAAAGATGGGCTGAACCAGCAACTCGTCCTCAGTATCCCTCCTGAGAAACAACAGTTGCCGACTTTAAACACTGTAGAAAATATGCATTATTGAGTGACCCTACAATGAGGTCAGAGTACAATTTCAACGAAGGTTCACCAAACACAATGTGGATATATTTCTAAGAGCATCTAACAGTTACTCCATTGTTTAGTCTACTGGTAACTGAATAAAGTATTTTTAGGAACTTAAGTGCCACTACAGGTCTGCAGAAAAGCTAGTCACTGACAGTCCTGGTGTATTTGGTGTTGTAGTGGACATGATGATGAAGAGGCTCCGGTCCTCCCTGCCAACACTAGCCAACCTCCTAAAATGACCTCTGACTAATAAAACACAGGGACTGTTTTTACTGTGGAGCTAACATCCTCACCATTCTTCAGTGACACATCCTCACTATTCTCCAGTGACACATTAATGAGAAGAACAGAAAAGTAATGCTCGAACAAAATAAATCCATTTAATCACTGTCCTGCCGTTTTTTTCCAAAACTTCGAACATAGGATGAGTAAACTGTGTGAAAACCTCTCGCAGCCGCCACTGGATGACTTCTCAACGAGCGTTACAGGATATTATCAAAAGGTCTGAGGGTCATGTCTCCTACAACATGTCTCACTAAACAGGATTACGAATTAGCTGATTAACCGCGGTTAGTCAGCTAGAACACCTGTTTTTCCCATCCATGCTTCAGATTAGATTAACTTCATGTTTTACTCGGCACACTATCCAGCTAACTTAATTCCCATTGATGAGACAGAATCCTGCAATCAACAGCATTTCAAAACTTACCAGGTGGCCTTCCTCCTTACAGATTCATTTTCGCGAGAAAATCTCAGAGCGGTGACTTGAGACTTGAGACATTTTTCATCAGAAATTGGACGTGTAGAGTTATGAAAAATGTGGGTGTTTTCACGGAGGACAGGGTCAAATGAGCAAAGATATCGAGTTGCCTTTTGGGAATTGTAGGGTCCAGATTTTTTTGCAGTTTGTCTCATACTCTGTTCTAAAATTCAGGATCAATTTTGAACATTCGTCGAACAACAATACTAAATGGATAAAGCCCTGTATATATATATATATATGTACATATTCATCAGGCAACATGTTTTATGGCTGCACCATTACATCAAATGGAAATTATCTAGATATCTTGCACATTATTTAGTGTAAATTGTACCTTGTTTACATTTTTTTTTACACATTGTTCCTCAAAATAAAGTTTTTCATAGTAGGAGTTTATAGTCTTTGGTCTGCCAGAGTTAAAGGTTAACTATGTGTGCTTTGAATTAAGGCCATTTTAAAAGGTGAGCTGATTAGCTACTGCTCCAAGGGAACCTCATTAGTCCACCAAACAGTCTATATGAGAGTTTTTTAACTTCATCTTTAACCTTAAATTCAAAAGTGAAGCCGTGATCTAAGTCGTAACTTTTTAGAGGTAAATTACAACTAAAGTGTGCAGGTGGAGAAGGAGGACTGTGTGATTTTTCATCAAGTCAGCATTTTTTTTTTTTGTGGAATAACACACGAACACCAGACCAGACACTTTGATGTTTGTGACACACACACACACACACATATATAAATATACAAAAGGCTCCCATGGTGTATGGAAAGAGAGCAGTAGCAGTTTAACAAGACAAGGATTGCTGTGTTGCTGTTTGTGTGTGTGTGTGTGTGTGTGTGTGTGTGTGTGTGTGCGCGTGTATGTTAGGAGTTAACGTCATTTTTATCACCTCCTGGTTTCCTAGCAACATTGCACTGGTAAAATGCTCTGAAGTTTACAAGCTGTGTGTGTGTGTGTTGGGTGGAAGCAGAGGGGGATGGAGGTGCGTGCCCGTCAGAGTCGGTAGCTCTTCTCGTTATCCTGTCCATCACTACGGCGGGGATCAGCACAGAGAGAATCCATCCAAAAAACATCCTAAAACAAATCTGTGCCGCCGGCAAGAGAAATAAACACTGATCTCAAGATTGTAACTGTTGTGGTGGTTACTTGAGAAGTCCCGAGCCGATTTGCAAGATCAGTGGAGCTGTTTTTAATCTATTAGTATCAGCTGTATTGTTTATTTTAACTCAATAGCCAGAGCACAAAGGCCACATGTATGACAGGTGATATCCTGCTAAAATCCAAAGTGAGTGTTAGCAAAATTATTACTATTTATGGTGTTCGTTTCAGCTCAGTTCCTAGACCAGCGGGTAGTAAATGACTATATAGTCAACTGAATTGCAGGAAGTTGCAACAACTACCTAGCATCTACCTGGCTAATAAACTGACGATTATCCTCTTAATCATTTCATTGTTTTGTGATCTAATACAGCAGTGTCATAGCATGAGAATCACAGCTGCAGCTGATAAAATAATCATGTGCTCTTTTGATTCAAACAAGCTAATGAGTCAGCGATGATGAGTCAAATATGATCATGGCAACCTAGTTAGTAACTTTCAAGATATCTTGCTTTGGATGAAAACGTTGAATAAACAAAGGGAGAAAAACCACATCAGCTTCCAGGGGACCTACTCTCAGTGGGGTATTAACAACAAACAGCTCATCGATACCAGATTTGTAATGGCTACAATTTTGCTTTAATCCAAATTTTTCCATACACAACACTTATCCCAGACCACAGAATGAAGTAAGTTACACTCATTTCATCCTCCAATTCTCTGCAATGACTCAGATCACTCTGATACATCGCTGATTAACATGGTGACTCTGAAATCTATTACTAAGAAGAAAATCACGGACTTAAGATCAAAAAAAGTTCAAAAAGGGAAGTAACAGGTAGATTCAGTTTTGGGGTAGATCCACCACTTACCTATTTCCCTTCATCCTCTCTAAAAGTAAGACCCTCAGAGGCCTCCCATAATGAGGTCTGTCCTGCTGCTAAGGCTGAGTCTCGTTAAGCCTCCTGCCCTCGTTAAGCCAGGGCTTGATTGGAAGCCCTCTACCACTATTCTTTAATGAGTACCAGAAGCTGTTGGCTAATGGACAGGGAGATTCTCCCGTACATCTAGTGGTTTCATCAAAAGGTAGAATGACACAACTTTTGACAGAGTTGGGGAGAAGTTTGATTAAAAAGAATACAAGTTTTTGATCATTTTCCTTTTTCCTTTCCTTGGCCAACCAGGAGACATTTTCTACAATGATATGAGAGACAATGAAGTGAAGGAAGATGCAGTCACATACCAAACCATTCAAATTTAAAAGGTACACGTTCTTTCACCTTGGATGTTGACAATCTCATGGTACATATTGCTATCTTTTTGGATGCTGTTAATAAAAGAAAGTGTGCCTGTGTAGGTAAAATGATGTAAACTCAGGTAAAAAAAAAAAAGTCCTGGCGATGGTGTAAAAAGTGATGGTTAATGACTGAAGGCTCCTGGAAGTCGTCACAGGGGGTTAATGGAGGAGAGGTGGCGGCTGTGTTTGATCTCAGTGGGACAGCAGCTGTATTAAAACAATAGTTGGGAGCAGCGCAGTAGGAGCTGTAGTAAAAAAAAAAAACAGCATCTCTGTGACTTGTGTGTAAAGACCACAGGCCATGAGGGAGAAGGAGACAGTCTGAGACAGAAAAAGAAAAGGAGACATGACTCAAAACTTCAATAATATGTAAATCTGTGCTACAAAACACACAAATCAGCATTTTTAAAATGGCTGGAGAAGACCTCCGTACTCTGCTATTGTGAAATGTCGACTGGTTTGTTGTGCTGCTGTCCGGTTTGTTAGTGTCAGCACTATGTTTATATTCTCCATCGCTAACATCAAGAACAAGCCCAGTAGTATCAACTTTGCACAAACATACACGATTACTGGAGTATTTCTGGCTGCACGCATGTTTATCCTTGTTCCAGCTCCTCTGCCCTGGTGGACACAAGGCTGGACTGAGACTTCCAGGGGTCCCAGAAACACTTGGTGCACTGTGCGGCAGATGCTTTCTGGTGCTCTGATAACAAGTTTGTTTGGGAATTGGCATTACATACGTTATTATTTTCATTTCACTGTTATTACTTGGATTTATATAGTGCTTACATGGTGCCTTTTCCTGAATAATGGGGTCAGGTAGTATTTGAGTATGGGTACTGATTGGTTTCTGGGTCTCTGTGTGTTCTGTATTCAATGGAAACTTGGCAGCAACAGGGGCCCAACAACAGATTTTTGCCCCAGGGGCCCCCAGGCAAGTTAATCTGGCCATGGGTAGGGTTTAATTTTCATGTTTTATCAACTATTGTAGGAGTATAAAAATGTTATCATCAAATAAATGATTCATTATTGGACAAAGTGGCAGCTTTTGCAGGGTCTTTATCTGCAGCTTCCTGTAAACAGACTAGGAACCATTCAGTGATTAGTGCCAATTCTACTTGGGATACATTTTAATATGCTGTCTATGTGCGTGTCCAACAAAACACACCATCATCCACAAATTCCTCCATTCTGAGCAGAGTGTGTTTATGAAAGGTCAACAACTTCCAATATCCCCAGGTGGTTAATTAACCTGACTCATCATGACAAACAAGCAGCTGTTCTTACTGTGGTGCTCTCAGTGGATGCTGAAAAGGCCTCAGCCAGAGCGTTCGTCTCTTCTCAAGTCTGCATTATGCTCCTCTGGAGATTACACTTGAATACCTGTGTTTTCGGTACATATACTGAGACAAAGCTGCTTTCTCCAAACCCTATTAAGGGTCCCATACAACAATCAAGTGCCATCAGATTCTCAGTTACAGCTGCATAAATACTTCCCATGCCAGAATGGTCGCTAAAAATCCATCAGAAGAAGTGTGAGTGAAGTGGATCTGAAATTTTGAAAATGAAACTATGCAGTAAGGAATCAGACATACAGTCCTCCATCCTCAAATCAGAGAGCGCTGCAGCATTCAAGTGGTCGAGACTGGACTTAAGTCCAGGAACAATGGGCCTCATGCATGAATGTTTTCTTATTTTTCGCTTATATTTGTTCTAGCACCAAGCAATGAGAGGAAAATAAGAAAATCCCACATGGGATCCATGAACTGGTGCTGACAGCCAAGTCTGTTCTTACCCACCTGAGTAAATGAATCATGAATTGCATTTGATCTTAAATGCGCATGCCAGGCAATTTGCAATTAGCATAAGGAAACGCCCCAATAAACCTATGTAAAGGCAGCAGACTTAAGTGCGGTGTGCAAACCACAAACCAACAACAAACCACTGCAATTTGACAGGTAACGTTAAACTCAGACAAAAGAAGAAAGGAAAATGCCATCTAAGGGCAGCAGAAGGAAAAACTTTTCTTCTGCAGAGACAGAAGCTTTACTAAATGAAGTTTCGTTGAGAAAAAAATCTTATGTCCAAGTGTGAGCAGTGAGGTCACAGGTCCAGAAAAGCGCAACGCATGGCAACAGATCACATGTGCAATTAATGATGTATGTGCAGAAGAAAGAACTCTTAGCGAAAAAAAAAACAGAAAATGGTTTGATCTGAAAATAGACACCAAAAAACGACTGTCTGCTTCCAGGCGTACTATTACAGCCACAGGAGATGGCCAGGAATCTGTCAAAACAACAGTCATGGATGAGCGCATTGGAGCCATCATTGGAGAGGTTTGTTTCTCGGGGGTGCAGTCTGATAGTCTGCTGGACAGTGACCTACCACAGCCAGGAAACATCCCGTCAGCACCAGACAGCATACCCCAGAATCAACTAGCAAGATCTGAAGACAATGGTAAGCATCAATCCATTTTAATTAAATTTAATTGCAGAATTTAATTAAGTTGATTGCTTCATTTAGTTCAACATTTAAAAAAAAACACTTGAATTTTACCTTTGATTGAGTTGAATTGTTTTCTACAGTCGATTGCTCCAATAGTACTGGACAGTCCAGGAACGACATAAAAATCCCTTTTTATCTGGGTGTGCTGAGCAGCGGTATATGGAAACTGAATGTACTGGTGTTAACTGGACGATACCCTGGAGAACTTTGGGGAGCACACGACTGACGGTGGTATGCCAGACCTATCACCGATCTCTGTCTGGAAGGTCCCAGTAGCCAGGAAACCGATAATGGTGAGTACTTGCAGATGAGGTGGAGTGGGATTAGATCGTTTTATCTCTGATCTAAATTGAGGCTCCAGAACGGCACACAGGTTTTGAAGAATCTGCCTCGGTAATCGAAAACGCCTCATGAGCCACTCATCACTGTCAGTAAACAAAGCTGCTCGATCTTTAAATGTTCGCTCTCTTCTCGAGGCTTGGTTGGCCAACGCATCATGCAGTAGCAAATAAGCAATTGCGGAGTCGGTTGACCACAGCTGTATACTACTTTATATATTATGACCGATCATAATTAATGGCATGTGCTATCATAATTAATGATTGGACAGGTGTGTGTGTGTGTGTGCTAATTTTGTTAGGCTAGACCTAATTATCTATAATAAGTGTAAACATTTAAAATTATTAAATGAATAAATACTTGTAGAACATTTTTCTTCTGTGTTTTCATAAAGTAAATTGCTTTTTCATCATCGTTATTAATATTTCACAGCACAAAACGCAGGTTTGCTTTTGTGCGTATTGGCTTACATGTGATCTAAGTTGCTCTAAAACTTTTTGATCTTACCTAAGAACAAGGCGGAAGTATGCAAGTATTGATGAATGCCACAAAAAGTTCTATAATTGTTAAATTGCATGCACAATTTAAGATCAAACCTGTGCGTACACATGATTCATGCATGAATGCTCCTCAAACCACCACCAAACGTAAATCAAACATAAATATAGCTCATAAAACTACATGTCAGTGCAAATATATAAATACATAATGGTCCGTTTGCGCAATAGATACACGACAGTAGAGAAGAGAATCTAGCGGACTATCAAAAACTATCACAAAGTTTATAGTCAAGAATTTTGGATTAAGTTCAATATCAAATACGCTGGAATAGATTCAAATACATGAGTTGTGTGTTTTCTAGTGTGTGTGTGTGTGTGTGTGTGTGAGAGAGAAAGAGAATGGGGTACAATTGGTATGATATACATGCTCCATATGAGAGCTTGAGATGACAGCTATGTAAATACAGACAGACAAAAATTACATGAAATCAAAACTAAGTTGTATATTTACATTCATTGGAGTGATTCTATCTTACACTGGTTTTTTTCTTTCTAAACACAGTCTGACATTCATTTTATTATCTCTAAAGAAACAAAATATTTTAAGAAGAATCATTCCAGTTCACAGTTTTGAACTGCAAACATACAACACATTGCCAGTACACAAGCCAAACTGTTGTTTTTTGATGTGAACTAGGCTTTTTTTTTCTGCTCGGTGTGGTGTTTTGGCAATGCAGGTAATCTGATATTCATGCCAATAAAGAGGATTTAATTGGATTAAGGGAGACGGAGTGAAAGATAGAAAATAGGAAGGACAGTTAGACAGTTAGAGAGAGAGACAGAGAGAGAGAGAGATAACCTGACAGAAGAGAGAAAGAGAGTTTCCGTTGGCTTCGGCTAAAGCTGCACACTCAAAACCATATGCTTGTCATAGCGTAGTGTGAGTCTCTGTGTGTGTGTCTGCGTGTGTGTGTGTGTGTTAGGTGGGCAGGGCTTAGCTGGAGGAAAACTGCTCAGACTGTGATCCTGCTGCTCAGACAGCAGGATCCCCGGGACAAACGGAGAACAGAGGAGCATGCAGACAGACAGACAGACAGACAGACAGCGAGTGAGACAGGTAGAGGGAGAGAGAGAGGAAGCCTGGTAGAGACACAGACGGAGAGGAGGAAGACAGGAGGAGATAATGAGTCAGAGAGGAAGAGAAAGACAGACAAGCAAAGCAGGAGCTGAAATATTCTCTATTTTCATATTGCACTGCAGTAGCGACTTGCTCCAACAGGCCCGTCTTACATGCAATATAATATATAACAAATTAGGCCTATTATCGCACATTTTGCATAGCAGACAGAGGAGTCAGCCAATCAGATTGTATACTATTTGACAGACAGAGAGGTCAAACTGCATGTTAAATGTTGAGGCCAGCCATCATGATAAGGAGCCAGACAAAACACCCGCAGCAGAGTTTTGGCTGACTGAGCATTTTTCAACTGAGCATAAACTACAATAGCTAGGACGGAATTATGTAAATATGAAACTTAGTGACCTACCGGACTCTTGGTCCATTTTGATTGACAGGGCTGGGCTCTGGGGGGCGGAGTCTTCACTCAAAGAGTAGCTGTGCTCTGCTTGAATATCTGTAAGATTAAAAAGCCATTTTCAGACATGGAATAGGAAACGTCGCTCTTTCTTATCTATTTCTTATCTAACTTTTAAAATAACGGCTTTTTTGTCATTCGGATGTAAACGTTGCTTCCAGCTTTATTTAGACATGACAGGACAGTTGTGGAAAAAGCCACAAGAGTTGAAAAGTTTAATGATATGAAGGAAGAAAAGTCTGTTCTCTCACAGGATGCATCAATGATTCATTTTATGACATATTTTGCCATAAAAGCCTGAATTAATGACCGCCATGAGTGCAAGGAAAACTCTGCTCCTCATATCGAATTTCCCTAAAACATTTCTCCCCAATTAGATCATTTGTTGTTATTAGATAGCAAAAATCTGCTGGCTATTTTATGATGCCCAGCGGTGCACAAGCATAACATGACAAGACATTAACTTTATGTGAAACGGTTTCCTGAATATTTATAATTGCATCCATGCAGTTGACCTGGATAAAAGTTGAAAACGGCCAATAGGGAGGCAGAACTGAGAAGAATCTCAACTGGCTCATTCACAGTGCAAACATAAACATTTATGAATGTAAATATTCTTTTTACAGCTTCCTACAATCATAACTATCTCACTGCAGGGGTCTTTGCTGCACTAGTGACCATGGCAACACCTGACAGGAAGCGAGGAGCCTGACGAGACCTTTACGACAGCCTCAACAGTCGAGAGAAGCAACAGTAACTCTGAGCCGGGATAATAGTTCCCACTCCTGCAGCTCTGGCTTCTGTTTGAAAGTGAGTGCCTAGTGGTAGCTCAGTCAGGTGTAGCCTGAACCTGCCACTTGCCAGTCTTACTCTTCTCGGACTCAGCACCTGCTATGTGAGAGGTAGAAGAAGCCCAGTGTGTTTCCTGCTGGTTAAAAGACAGGATTTTTGGAAGTCAGTGAGTTGAGGAGATGACTAAGGCTGCTCCCCCTAAAACTCAATGAGACGAATCATCTGTCGGAGACCCCTTAGTTGACTGAGATTCTTCGAGTCCAGCAGTCAGTGTGCGTTACAATAACAAGATGAAACAGATAGAAGCTTAAAAAATGCAAAAATGTACCCCTGTTTATTCATTTTTATGTTTAAAGAGAAATTAAAATATAGCCTAAAGAGCTTGATTTAAACAGAAATACATGTGTAGTGCTTGTCTCATTATTCCAACAGATCCATATGGTAACCTCACATTATATGTCAGCAATTCAAATAGGCCGCAAGTCAAATCTTGTATCATATGCAGCTGTCTTTTATTGATTTTTAAATACTCAAATATATGTTCCCATGACTCTGTTGCATTTGACTATGTTAATGTGGTCGAAATTATCACTTTAACTCATGCCAATGGATATTAGATAGCCAGATAGTCTTTATGAAAAAAAAAAGGAACAAATAGTTGAATCTTCATATTGAACAGCCAAATCTGATTCGACTGACAGAATCCTGAGTCGGGTACAAACCAAGGAACAAATTGATACAGTTGGTCTCTATGTAGAGTTGGCTTTCGGATAAAACCAAATAATGGGATTGGGGTCTTTTCTACCCAGACTGGCTGCTGCACTGTTGGAGGTTATCCAAGGAAACGGGAGGGTCATCTGGATGTGACTATGAGTGGTGGAGAGGAAAACTCAGAGTTTCTTGGGTCTAAATCCATTTCAAAGCAAACATCTTCAAGACAGTGGTTGGCAACAAATGGCAGATGAGATGTTATTGGAAGGAACAGTAACATCTCAGACTTATTCTTTGTTTTTTTAACACTTTTTCCTTTTTTTAATACTGTGGGGGAACTGTGTTGAAAGTGGCACATACTGTATATTCTTTTTATGATCATTTTTCCTATATAAAAAGGAAGAAGAAAGAAAGAAGAAGTGACCTGGGCTGCTGTCTATGTCCATGTGTAAAAGTGAAGATCTGTCTGCCAGCAGGGGTCGCTCTAATAGATGGTCCTCGAAGAAACTGCTGAATAATTCGCTGCTGAAGTCGTCCATCTGGTCACCTGAGAAAGGCTGGAACACATGAGGAGAAACATGGAGAAATCATTGCGTCATTGTATGCACAGAAACACGGGGTAACAGCACATTCAGCTAGAAAACTTTTCCAAACTTGTCTCAAAATGACCTGACTACAAAACTAACAGAAATGGAAATATAGAGGGGTGATGGAAACGTGGGACAGCGGGACACTCTCATCTCTATTGTTTAGTGCTAGCAAAGTCAGCTAATGAACTACTTTTGAACCAGACCCTGGTGGATCCTCCTGTTCTGCTGTCCACTGTGATTGCCTCCGCAGCCACGCAGGAGAGGATTATATAACGGAACTAACTGACGCACACCTTGTATTTCTTGGACTGCGTGAAAATCTGATGTTTTTAATATCACAGATGCTGGACAAGAGACATTAAAACGAGTCTTTAAGGTACACGAGTTGACTTGACATGCAAGGACCTTAGTGTGGATCTGCTGCTCTGCAGGTGCATTGGACTGTTACTGGGAGTAAAGATAACACAGGAAGCACCTCCGCCCTTAAAACCCATTGGATTATCAACAAATGCTTCGCCACAAAGCTGGAAAAAAAAGCTGTTTTCCTTAGCTCACGAAAAGTGAACGTTTTGGAGATACACGGTTTTGCATGGCGTGGCGACATGAAAAGATAAGAGGGAAAATGGGTCGACATGTCTGATGAGCTGGTCTTTCGATAGATTCATCCTCAGTCTGGATGAATGAGTCACTGAGCTGAGAGACAGTGCTCTGGAAGCCTGGGACAGCATGGTGCTTTGATTTCACTGGTTTAAACACACAAAAAACACACATACACACACAATATGAGTCACCCTGGTCTTAAGCAAACATGCACAATGCAGTACAAAAGCAGACACACACACACAGATGGGTTGGTTGGAACCCATTACTGCACAAGTAGTAATGAGTTCCAACCACTGGAGGCTTCTCAGACAGACACTATGACAGAAATAACTTGATTTAATTAACAACAAATACAAAAAAATGATTTATATGTTTTATTCCAGGAAATTAGCTTAAGCTCTTCTCTAAAAACTGCATGAAATGTCACAGAGGATTAAATCAGTCCAGTAGCAACAGTAAAGGCACCACTGCGACAATAAATAAAGAGCTAACGACAAGATTTTTTATATCAACTATGGATCAAATGTGGAAGTAATGTAAAAGGCGTTGCTCGTAGTGACGAATCAACCAAAGAAGTCAACTCTGTTTTGGTTTTCTATCACATAAACTCCTCTCTTATCAAGCAGAAAACAGCTGTTTTCAGTGACAACGCTCTGATAAGCCCACTGCACGCTACCTACCCAGCACCACAGCGCTTATAAATCACTATAATACATAAAATCTATCTGTGGAAAAAGGAGATTC
This sequence comes from Thunnus maccoyii, assembly GCF_910596095.1. Classification (NCBI taxonomy): domain Eukaryota; kingdom Metazoa; phylum Chordata; class Actinopteri; order Scombriformes; family Scombridae; genus Thunnus; species Thunnus maccoyii. The sequence goes on from NC_056556.1 coordinate 10,825,532, forward strand.
CCTAAAAAAAAAAAATCACAAACTGTATTGGCTCAACCGTACAGGACTATACGTTCTGTAGGTGTGAGTCACTGGATCACTGCTGGTGTGTATATTCTTGAAATAGCGTTCGAACAAGGCGACTTTAAATAACATTCACACCATCACACATGCATTATCTTAGAGCGTGTGCCTGCTCTTTGGTGCGTGTGTGTTTTTGAGTGTGTGTGCGCCTCTGTGACTATCTTTAGGAGGTCAACTGTGTCTGCGGTGACACACTGGGACACACGCAGCTGTCTAACGAAAGCACATGGAGAAAGCGCACACACACACACACACACACACACACACACACACATACAGACACATATGGAAGACATACAGATGGGGGTTAAAATAACAGAAGCACATGACATAAGGAACTGATGATGTTATGAAACTCAGCTGTGAACTGTGGTGAGTTTTGAAAATATCAACAGTGAGATGAGAGGAAAGTTTGAGATCTAGGGCTTAACCACAAAAAGCTTTGCAACAAATTAATTAGGAAAACTAATAGAAGATTAATAGTTATTTAGCAATTAAACAACAATAATAATACTAATAAAATGAAATGTAGTGTTTAAAAATGGCAGCTTTACGCTAGTTTAGCTAAGGAAACAGTTTATGGCTTTATTAATCCATTAAGTTGCACAGTGTGCCAGACTATTCTTGTCATTTTGTTCACTCTCTGTATTCGTATCCTTTTCATGCATGCATCCATCTTTTATGCAATCTTATATTTACCATATAGAAAAAACTATCTATCCAACTCCACAACTATGAGGTGTTTCACCACAAACAGAGATGGAAAGGAGCCATATCTATATTTGTATTTGAACAAAGTCTCACAATGCTCCAAAAAGGTGTGTGCTCTGCACATACACTCAGCGCTCCGGCATTCACTTGCTCTTTCACACATAAGTGAATACTCACTCAATTATAAACAAACACACCCACACGCACAGAAATAATACTGACAAAGCAGCTTTGTTTTCACTAAATGCTGGAACAATAGCTCTTTAAATAACCTTGACACTACCCCTTTAACTCGGCTCCATTAAGGAATATAGGTCACATTTAAACTGAGCTACCCAAAAATAAACAGCGAAAAGTTTCCTACGTGGAGAAATGTGGGTGAAATTGGGATAATGATGGGAGACATACGGGAAGAGAAGAAGAAGAGAAAGGTCCATAATTGAAACAATTATGAATGCTCTGAAATAAGCTCAAAGTAGCCGCATAGTATTAGCTTTTATGCTGCTTTCTGCTTACTGTATTATTATCATTTTACTGCATAGACTTATATAACTCTAGCTCAAGTTGTACTATTAGTTATCCTGTTGTGTCATGTTAGTTCTGGTTAGCTATTCACTTACACACCTCCTAACACACCTGGATCCTGTGATATAGCTCTCACCTACATCTCGCAGAGCCAAGTTTGTGGCTAATCTTTTTCTTTCCCCCCCCCATCACCTGGCGTGTACCCATAGCGCTGTTTATATTTTTCTAAACCTATGCAGGCATGTTCAGTTATTCTGGCTGAATATCTAGTCTCAGGACTAGACATGTAGAAACAGTTTCACTGACATCTCCCAGACTCTCCTGTTTCAGTTCATTAACTCAGAGAGAAATCTGTCAGTTAGAAATTCTGCTAATTTGTCGACTGATTCATGCAGACAAACCCTAAAGGCACTAAATATGAGATATAAGGCATTGATTGATGGATTTGAGACATGTTTTTTTTTTTATTATTTTACAGTTTTGGCATCTCTTGTATCTCTCTGGAAATCAAACCATGCACTGTGGCCATCAGTTGGAGGAGGACTGCTCTGTGTCTGTTACCATAACAGCCAAAAGAAATCATTAAAATGATCAGATGTTCCCAACATTCCTGCTACCTTATAATTAACACCTCCCCCTCCGCAGTCATTTGTCTGTCACTCGACTATGTACAACCTTTTCCTTGATAAGGCCTCGAAAATAAATCGTTTTCTTTATGCAACAGAAATTTTAAAAAATGACTGCACCTGGCAATTCAATTCAAGTATTTAATACACAAACGATCACGGTCTGGTTGAATTTTTGCAATTCTGACAGTAGAGAGATGACAGGAAAATGAGGGGAAAGAGAAGGGAAATGATATGCAACACAAAACTTTGACATTGCAGTTTATGGTCTGCATTTTAACCCCTAAGCCATGAGGAGCCCCTCAAGGGCTGATTCAGTCTATAAAAAGCTATTAAAAGGGAACATAACATGGTTTTTGTGATTTTCTGTAATTTTTATACAGTTATAATGTCAGATGTCTATATTAAATATTTTGAAAGCCCCAAAACCTGAGGTAATTATATGTAAAAATGCTGCCTTCAAGTCAAAAGCCAGGAGTTGAGCCTGCTCTGAACGCTCCATTTGCAATGTTACCTCTACTTCCCCATTGAACTGACGTCAGATCGTTCACGCATGCCCAAAAATGGCTGTCTGTTACGTAATCTTTGTCGCTAAGGTTGTTTGCATTGTCCACTCACATATTTCGGATTGGATTTGGGCTCTAACATGTTGACATTTTGAGTAAAGAAAGAGAAAAAGAAGTGAAATGCTACTATTACTGTTTGTTTACGTAGCCTCTTGAGCCGTCAGAAGCTTCCGGGAGTTAACCAATCAGAACAGAGTGGGCTCATCAAGAGTTGGGCCTTAAAGACACGGGAGCTAAAACTGCCTGTTGCAGACAGAAGCTGAACTGAGGGACTGCATAAAAGCCAGTATAAGATAAATAAGGAGTTTTATGGACTTTAAATCATGCTAAGATATTCCAGTAGAGCCCCAGAACATAAATATAGACCTGGAAATGTGCTTGATATGTCTCCTTTAAGGGTTTAACAATGACATAATATTATAAGAAAAGTCATTCATGGAAAAGCACTGGATGACTTGACCACATGAAACTGTTGCTGTGGTAGCTGCAGTGTTGAATAATCAGACAGACTATGAATGCTCAGTCTAATTATGTAGGCAGATAAAATGATTTTCTGACCAGTCTATTGTTCGGAGAGAAGGTCAGCATCCAGCCGACTTTCTTCTTGTTTGAGAACATTGTGATACTAATCCACATCACACCTATATTTGCATCATGTTTGCCCCTCTACAGCACAGCTTTGAAACAGAGAGACAAACAGAGAGATAGAAATAGGAGCTGTTATTATTAGGACAGAGAGTTAATGAGCTCAGGGTGGTTCAGTGTTAGATGCTGGAACAGCTGCTGTCAGTGTGAACAGAGGAACGGAGGTCCAGACCTTTCATTACCTTAACACTTCCCTCTATGCTGGGAAAAGAGTCGTATTGGGAAGGAAAACAGTTGACGGTTTTTATAGAGTATTTCAGTGCTGTTGTGTTGTTAGGGGGGGGATGGGGCTGAGGTGTAAACCACATAGAGAAAGAGCTGGGAAAGACAGACGTGAGGAGTAATTATAAATGCAGGGAGTGACTAAGTTATGCCTGTAATTAACAGTGTTGAGTCTAAACACATCTCTCTCTTCTCTACTCATCTGGCTGCTGCTCTAGTTCAGGTGAAATATGTAGAAAAAGACCAAATCACCAACACTGGTCTGTATGTGAAGTTTGGAGGATCATAAGAATTAAGAGACACCTGCAGGTTTGCCAATGAGCTGCAGCAGTCATTCCCTTCATACCAGTGGAGTAATAATCTGTTGGTGAGAGGAACCACCTCCTGCTCCTTAACAATCATACAGCTGATGGATCATGTGCTCACATGCATGGGGAGAACATTTACTGATACAGCAATGAACAGGAGTCAACTGGAAAGAGAGCATCACTGCATCAATAGCACAGTGTCTTCAGTCTTAAGAGCATCATGCAACATTTGGATTTAATCTCTTGCGATTCTGGTTGCTATTAAATGCTGGTTTCCTATTCAGGGTACATTTTATTCAAGTAAGATTTCTGCTGCCATAAGCTGTGATTGTCATTAATTATGGAGGTGTTTTATGACTCTAAAAAGGTAAAATAAAGAAAAATATGAGCTTACTTTCCATGCAAATGTTAAATGTGAACTGTTTGGACTAGACTTTAACTTGAGTTACTGAAGATGTGGTGATTCTGAGGCACAATGAATACAACTGGAGAAATCAAAATGCTGCATTCTTACATCAGACTGAAGGAAACGCTCCATTATGTTAGACAGACTTCCTCTCTACATGAAATGATTTTCACATATTTGCTGCATCACTGCTGTCTTTTGTAAAGGTTAGCCACAATCTTAAGCAATAGCTTCGTTCTGCCATATCATAAACACTACACTAATGAATATAAGGGTTGTGGACCCCTAGTTATGGATCGCAGACTTCCATGGACCATGGCTGCTGGGACCGACATCATTTATTACTCATATTTCTATTATTATTATTTTTGTTAATTGTTATTATTGTGATTCTCTGTGTCTCTGTCCCCCTCTCCCTTTCTCTCTCTACCCTACCAGTTAAGGCAGATGGCCGCCCACCTAGAGCCCGGTTCTGCTTGAGGTTTCTTCCCGTTAAAGAGGAGTTTTTCCTTGCCGCTGTCGCCAAGTGCTTGCTCACAGGGGAATGTTGGGTCTCTGTAAAATAAAGAGTACGGTCTAGACCTGCTCTATGTGAAAAGTGCCCTGACTTCTGTGATTTGACGCTTTATGAATAAAACTGAATTGAATTGAATAGTTAGCTAGAACAGGTTGTTTTTTTTTGATGAAGTAAATGTTCTGCCAGTGGAGAAATAAGTTTGTTCCTGACTTTCTCTCCCTTGTTTCAGGACTTTTCTATAAATGAGTGTCAATATCGGTTACACTTAAAAGACTGTACAAGTGTTTTACATGTTTTTATATTAACCATCCATGAATTTCACTCTTTAGAAGTCAATCAGTCAATACAGACTTGAACTCTCTCCATCACAATGATTGTTTTTGGCAATGCTTCGTTCCATGCACCAAGTTCACTTTCATATCATGGGCTCAATGACCTTAAATCAACTGTTTCCTGAAAGGCAGACACACATTCAACAGTTCACATTCAATAGTAAATTAGGCTAAAATATGCAAAATGCAACACTGATGTGATCTTAAGGCTCCACTGGCAGACATTTCAACTGGTTTTCAATAAGACATTCAAAGTCAATAAAAAACGACATGACTGGTTAAGATGAAGATTTTTTTTGCAGTGAAAAGTGAAAGTACAATTGTGAGAGACCTGAAAATATCATTATCCTACAATTCTGACTGCCACAGATTTTTTTAAATGGCAATGTGGTGATGTGTAGCTGTTAGAGCCAATTTACTATATTTATTCAGTTTGATATATGCCCCCCCCTCCACTCAGGTTAAGCTACTTGGCAGAGGCCCACATGATACTGGACCCCTAATAAAAGGAAGTGAGGCCTACATGAAGGAGGGATTTATAACTGGAAGCCTGAATGAGGACGGTTTCTAAACCACGATTGATTCTTGAGCCAAGTAAAGCTTTTTTAGATCAAGAACCCGTTGGTCACATAGGAGGAAAGAAAGAATAAAGAAAGACATGAAAGAGAATATTATTAGGAACATTATTTTGTAGGATTGCATTGATGCTTTGAACTCACATCTATTTTTTTCAGTTATATTCAGAAGGACATTAGTTCCTATTTCTTGTTTTTGTGGATTATAAATACTGGAAGGAATTTGTTTGTGTGTTTTGAACTGGAACGTGCGTCTGAACTCCCCTTCCGTCTCCGCACTGGCTGGCGACTTGAGAAAAAAAAGGTAGGACAAGCCGCTATAATAGTGGCTGCTGTGGGTTGGATGTATTTGGCTTCACTTGAGCTACATTTTAAGTGAGAGAGGAGGGAGGTGGTTCGTGTGTGTGTGTGTGTGTGTGTGTGTGTGTGTGTGTCTTGAGACAGAAGTGAACTGAGCTACAGTTCCCAGTAAAACAGAAGAAGAAGTATTTTTCCTCCTCACACAGTCAAACACACACACACACTCGCTGCTGCATGCCTGCTCACATTCCTTCAGGCAGCTCAGCGGCCAATCTGCAAGCAGCATGCAAATGAGATGGGTGTGTCACTTTAAAGCTGGAGTACAGGGTCTGAACGGAGAGTAGAATAGAATAAAATAGAACAGAATAGAATATGGACGAAGAATACAGTAGATTGAAGAAAAGAAGAAGAAGGAGCAGAGTAGGAAGTGTATAAAAAAAAAATAGATGGAGAACAAGAAAGTGTGTGTTTGTGTGCATCAGCGGAAAGCTGCAGAGCCGAAATATCTATCTAACTTCCCCCCCATAGCTTTTTATACACATGTAAGCTAGAGTAGAGTAGAATAGAATAAAATAGAATACATGCTGACTACCTCACAACTTGAACTCACTGCATCGTCCTTACTTGACCTCACTTTGTGCATGTGTGTTTAAATGTGTGTCTGTATGCACCTACTGATCCCTAATATATTCAATATATAATGAATTAGAGCTGTAACAATTACATGTTTAATCAATTAACTGGCAAATATTTTGGTAGAAAGTTAATAATGAAGTTATTTTTCTAGCAAAAAAGCCAAGCATTCTCTGATTTCAGTGAGATATGTGTGAGAATTTGCAGAATTTCTAAGTCAAATGTGTTTTTAATAACGTGGCTTGGAACTGTTGATTGGATAACTCCGAACTCACTATTTTCTGACATTTTATAGACAAAACAATAAAATCGAGAAAATAACTGGCAGATTAATTGATCGAACATAATTGCTAGTTGCAGCCCTGTAATGAATGTGCTAACATTCATTACACATGTTTTAATAAGCTTTCCAATATTCATGTGGATCTTTTTGTTCCATTCATACTCAACATGTTTTGAAATTGGCCCTCAGATGCGTTTCAAAGTAATTCTCATTCCAGTTAATGAAATGTCAATGCAATGAGTCGTGGTTACCGTGGTTACCGTGGCATTTGCCTCTGCATTTGTTCAGGATGATTACACACTCTGGGTTTGTATTTATCAAACATCTTGGAGCAGGAAACCAGTCCTGACTGACCCATATTTCTTCTTACTTTTTAGACTTTTTCAAACTTTCTCAATGTGGGAAGTTACTCCAGGATGAAGGAGAGAGCTGCAGAGTTGCTCCAACCTGTTAGAAGTTCCCAGCATGTGGTGAATGATGTTATCCATGCGTGATCCTTGATATTTTGTTCAAACCATCTGGTGCACATGATGTAAACAAAACACAGAGCAGGAAGTGTGTAAATCCCTGCTGCACTGTGCCACTGAGCTAATGTCACTGTGTCCACCAGTTTTTAACTGTCTGTGGATCAAAGACATGATAAAAAACTGATGTCCAGTGTGGCAGTGGTCTCCGCCAACTTTAGTACTTTCGACTCATCTGTGCATCTGCCAGATTCATATCGACATTCTCTCTATTCCACTCTAATTTACTTTTTCCATTTTTCCTCTTTCTCCTTACATTAAAGCTGCTTTAATCAACAATTGTATATCAACATTGGATGAAATGACTATGTGAACATTAAAGGGGTCAATCATAGTGACAAACCAACAGAAAATGATCACCAGACTCTACTTTATGGTGTTTTTCAGCTCATTGTTTTGGTTCTTTATGGTTTGAGTCACTGTCACTGCTTTTATTAGCATCATTTCTAGATGCAGTGACAGTTTGCACTAAAAAAAGCTCTGATAAACTCAATGTGAGCTAAAAGAAGAGTGATAATCAAGAAACAAGACTTCAAATAAATGTTTACCTCCTTGTATTAGGGCTAATGTCATGCATGTACAGTACCACACCTTCCAGTTTACTTGAATGAGAAAGTGTGTATATTATATTGCCAGCCATATAGCGAGTAATTTAATTTTAGGACATCGTCTGCAGTCAAAAAGCCAAAGTAGATCACAAGCTAGTGTCCACTGCTGAGGCTGAGAGCCACTACTGCGCTCCCATGAACACCCAATCCTCCTCCATACCACTGCAATGAAAGCTTCACACCCGAGTTGGACACAAAACTGAAGATGGAGAAAGAGAAATTCACAGATTATCACAGTAACATAGACTTTAGTGACAGAGGGAGGTCTGTGATGCTGTTCATGATCGGCATCTGTCCATACAACACATTTAAAACGAAGGAGACATTTAAATTTGGTCCAGTCACGGCATGAAAGTATGTATAAGCATGCCATCCAGCAGTATGGCCAATCAGCCATACTTTCCCATGTCCTCAGTGGTACAGCCCAGCCTAGTGGCTTCACAGCAGAGTGGACAACTTTATTTAGAACAGAGACGGTGGGGGTACAAACCACAAGCAGACTGCTCGACTGACTCACTGACTAAAATAGAGGTCTGCTTAAAAACCTGCACTGTTTAAAAAAAAAAAAAGAAAAGAAAAGAGGGAGTGACACAGAGTGGAAAAAGAGACAGCGAGTGATAGAACAGTAAGACAAGAGTATACTTCCTGCTAACAGCCATTGACTTTGTGATTTTTATCATTAACCTCTCGGTGTGCTGCAACGAAATGATTCTTAGTCTGTCTTCCCTGTTTCCGTAAATTAAGAGTGCAAAGCTCGGTCAAGCATGCCGTGCAACAGAGGGCACAGTCGTTGTACTTTTTGGCATTTTGTGGCTGGAGGGGCATGACACACCCACAGCACACTTGGAAATAGGGTGGGATGAAGAGGAATGCATAAATTAAGGGCTGGTACCAATCCTCTCGTTGCAATTAGATTTGACTGTGTTTACATGCAGTATAGTCACTGTATTGGCAATAAACTGTCAATTCTCCATGATGATTCTTTTCTTCTTTAACAAATACTTATTTCCTGTCTAACACTGATGAACAAGCATGATTCTTGTCAACCACATCCTGTGTCATTACAGCCACAGGGTCTTCCTCTGCTGAAATTAAAAGACGCAAGGTGCTACAACAGGGGGATGATGCATGCAGCTGTTGCCCCCGGTAACCTGTTGTTTTTGGATGAGGGTATGGACAGAGGATTGGTGGAAACAGGTGGTTTTTTCAGGGGGATTTAGTGATGTCGAAAAGAGAGAAAGAGAGAGGATTTAATTATCTTAACATTTTCTTCAGTTTGTATGTGTCTCCTGCATCTTTGCACTCTGGGAGATTTTTTTTTTTTTAAACTGCAAAACCGAGTTATAAGTGAACAAGCTGTGTGTGTGTGTGTGAGAGAGAGATTATTTTTGCAGCAGCATTCAGCTAGTTGAACAAGATTTAATTAAGGTAACAGCAGTAAGTATGGCATGCATAATTGCGATTTGACAGCGCATTGCCAGGACACATTTTATATAGATAGAGTTTGATAAGAGTTAACTAAAAGTTAGTTATGTAATTCCAAGAATAGGCCTTTTTCACCGAAGACATTTTGATATGTCATAGTCGGAAAAGCACATGTGTCAATAATACAATTAATGATGGCTGAATTCCATCTAGCTGCTTCAATTTTATGGTCTATACTGGCTCACTGGGACGGTTGAAACATTGTTAATGTTATTAGCAACACCTGTGCTTTTCCTACTAGACCTGTGAGGTAGCTTAAGTCAATTAAAATATTCAATTATCCAGCAGATTCTAGTATTAATTAAGGCTTTAGTTACAGGTTGAGTTGATTAAAACATTCATTATTATAGGAGGTAATTGGAAGCAAAATTAAGAAATGTGCCTTAACTGTATTAAACAATTAAGTACAGCAAACACTTGAAGAGTTAATTGAAAAGTAAGAAAGACTAATAGCCACTGTATTTACTGCACACTGGTCAATTAATGGTCTAGTGTATGCACACACACCAGCTGTGCACAAGCCAGATTCTGCTCAGGACACACACACACACACACACACACACACACACACACACAGGTGAGGACTGCAACACCTGTCAGCTCACACACACACACAAGTTAACCAGTAACTCGCCAGTCAGTGTTCCCAGTCTCACCCATAACGTAATTAAACACACACATACGCACAAAGGGCACGAGCCCCGGATGTCAGTCAGGATCTCTTACACACCGCCCTCCTAAGGTCCGGCTCCGGGCGGAACAGGCAGGAGAGGTGCGTTTGATTTTTGACTTTAAATCCAAACAGCTGACTTCCAGCAGAGAGACAGCACGGCTGGACAGTTTATACTTATCAATTATCAATGAATGAAAAGCAAAAGACAAGCTGGGTAAATGAATGCAATTAGCGCAGGGACTCACCACATTAGTGAGGAAATCTCCGTCGCTGAGTTCCTCCAGGTCCAACAGGTTGGTCCCTCCGGACGGATAGAGTTTCTCTGCGGTTAAACTGTCTAAGATAGACTCCATCATTGCTGTCTGTGTCTGTCTGCAGCTCACCGGACGGATGGACAGTCGCTCTCTGGTCAAATCTCTTAAAATCAGCTCATTAAAACGAAGCAGTTTGTTTTCAGACGTGCTGTGTTTAGGGTCCAGTCGTTATTTACACCACCCGTGAGTCGAGCCGAGTCCAGCCGCTGCTTTCTTATAGTGACAAACTTGAAAATGCGGAAAATTCACATCCTTCTCGGCGGAGACGCAGCTATCCATCCAGCTGTGTGCGTGCAGCAGCAGCAGCCTCTCTCCTGGCGTGCGGTGTCTCTCCCGCACGCCAATGAATATTCAGTGAAGCCCCGCCCCCGTGGCGTCAAATAACGAGCACGCCCCAAACATAAAATATAATGGATGAAGTTAAGTAATGTGGGACACTTTTTGGTAGATTACCAAGAAACCCTAGAATTCTGAAAGCTAGCTTAAGTGTTACTTTTAGGATTTGTTATGTATCTCTGCTATATTTCTGTAAAGAAAATATGTTGTCAAATAAAATACTTTAGAAACTCTGGACCTTCAAACACATCAAGAACCAGGACCTCACTCTGATAACATCGTCATGTAAAATGGGACAGCTGGTAAGGTAAAATGGGACAGTCACTCATGGTTGTAAGCTAATAAGGCCGGTAAGGAATCTACAATCTTTACTTTAATGAATAGTTAATAAAAAAATGACTTAACTGTTAAATAGATTTGACCATTTAAAAAACAAACAAACATGAAATAAACATTAATATTAATGTTAATAAGGCCACATTATGCCGCATTATTAGACACTAACAGAAACATGCAAAGCAGAATAACAGACATAAGACATACATGCAGCTACATGAGGGCAGGCTGGCAATAGTATGATAGCAACAGGTGACAGCAGACAGCAAGGGAAGTTCAGCACAGGCAGACTGAGGACAGTAAGGTGCAATTGAGTTTTAGTGCTGACAGAGCTGAGTACTAATTAACCATTTCTTTAAATGAGCTCTAAATAAACCAGATGTGTCCAGTTCTCTAATAGTCGCTGGGATGGAGTTTCATTCTAGTGCAGCTTTAACAGAGAATGCAGACTGGCTGAATATATACATAAAAATAAGAAATTCATTTAAAAATCCAAAATATATCCCTTTAACAGTATGACTGGAAGATTTACTGACTTAGATAACATTTATTGAAAGAAAGAAGAAGAGTTAATACACTTGTGGTGAATTTTTGCTGAAGTTTGGAAAGATGTGGAGAAATATTTAGAGGCAGTATTCCTTTCTCCCAAAAAATATGATTAATTTAGTTATATTATTAGGCAATTTTGCAAATCTACCCCACATTTCAAGTTTTTTTGTTTGAATTATCTTATTAAAAATATACATTGAAATCAAAGACCTGATAAAGAGGTCAAGAATGTTTGAAGCACATTGAAAAAGCATCGCCAAGCATCACAAAGTCTCTAGCATCTAATTCTTTTTTCAGCAATTTCCCCTTATTGTATTTATTGTATATTATATATGTCTGAGTTTTTGTATTTAGTTTTTTTGTATTTTAGTTACTTTAGTTTGTTAAATAAAGCTTAGTAAATAAAATAAAATATGCAGATATAATTTTTTGTCAGATCCTATCTTAATATATTATCTATGGTTGAAAGTACATTTACACAAGTAGATTCAAGTATAATTTTAAGGTACTTCTACTAAAAAAATTCAATTTTATGCACCTTTTTACCTCAACTCCACTACATTTCTGGGGGAAATATTGTACTTTATGCTCCACTACACTTATCTGACAGCTACAGTTACTTTGCAGATTCACATTTTATATACAGAACATATGATCAGGCTCTAAAAACAAGATGATTTGTGAGGGTGTCCAACAAGTTCAGACAAATTAGCTTCACCTCTATTACCTACAACAATAAAATGCTGTTTACACATTAATGCATCTGTAATAGTAATTCAGTAATATGATATAAAGTAGAGTGGAGCCATTTTTCATAATTATCACTTTTACGTTTGATACTTAAAGAACATTTTGCTGATAATACTAATACGTTTATTTAGTTTTGAATGCAGGAATATTACTTGTAACAGTTTATTTGCACAATGTTATAAGTAAAATATCTGGTTCCTTTTTTTTCACCTCTGTATATAACTATGTAACAAAGTATCTATCAAAATACAGAAAAATATAAACAATAAATAATGAAAATTCAACTTATTATTATGTAATATGACATCTTCATTCACACTGTTGTCTGGTTTACATTTAAATTTCATTACAGTAGTTTGTTAAGTGGAAATTTGTTGGATTATTGTTGCATTAAAAGCCCTGTAGGTGAACCCACACAGGTGACTTGAATTATTTTGTCTAATTAGATGTCCTCTCAGGACTGTGTGGGTGTGTACATCTCCGTCACTCTCCTGCTATTATTTTTATAAGAGTTGAGTGGCTTCATGTAATTCCTAGCCCAACTTGTGAGTGAAATCACCTGCCATGTTTGGTTCATTTGCTCAGCAGTTCGGCTTCCTGGGACACTAAAATGGAACTGAGCCCTCGTTAATGTTATTAGTTCCACCTGGGCTTTTCTTGCTAAGACAAGTCCAGTAGTCAGCTGTCCGACAGGCACTGGAGTTTTTACAAGTGTGCAGATGGTGCCGGGGGTGTAATGTTACCCCCTGCAGGCCAGAGGGAATCACTGCCGTTTGAATTATTTTATCATAATATGGAAAGAAGACAATCTATGGGATTAGATTGTAAAATACTTTGAATGTAGCTTAAGAGAGACTGAACACATTTAGCTTGTTATTAATGACAAAACATGAGGTTGAGTCTATGATCCACCTTTGAGCTTTGGGAAAGACGTATTGTGATAGGTGTCCATGCTGAAGAATGTGTTTTTGTTTGTGAAAAGAAAAGACAAGACACAGTAGAGACTGTTTTGACACCCTGAGATAGCCTGCAGCTACAACACACACACTCTCACACACACACACACACTCACAGGAAAGTGGGAATGAAATGGATATGTCTTTCTCTGCTGATTGCTCGACCCTCTCATCCTGCACCAGATTGTTTCTCTTCTGAGAGACAAGAGACAGAGAGAAGAGAAAGAGGACAATCTTGAAAGAGAGCAACCCTGTCCATTGTGTCGTAGGTACCAGAGGTGTGTGTGTGTGTGTGTGTGTGTGCGTGCGTTTGTGTGTGTGTGCGTGCCTGACCTGTTATATAATCTGGGTAGATTTCAGTGAAAAAGACATGTAAGAAGAGAATTTCCAAGTATTTTTAGTGATTCATTTCCTTTTAGCTACTCTAGAGGTTCAACAGATTGCAGTGTCGGTCGATGAGTCCGCCACTTTGGTTCACTTTCACTGAAATATTACAACTGTTGAACTGTATAAAATGTTGTAAAGACATTCATGTTCCCCAGAAGATGAAGCCTAACTGACATTGGTGATCCCCTGACTTTTCCTCTGGCACCACCTTGAGGTTGATATTTTTGTGTTTTAGTGAAATGTCTGGATTGGCATGAAATTTGGAAGATATTCATAGTGTCCAGAGTTTGGCTCCTAATGACTTTGGTGACGTTCTGACTTTCAAAAAAGATGGATAGTGTGCACATCCAACACTAGTACGGTGCAGATGCTAGACAAAGAGCAACAAAGGAAAAGGAGAGGCTGTCCACCCACTGATGTTTGCAAGTTCCTAAGAGCTTGCGGGTCAAAATGTTGCATCAATAAAAACTTGGTGCCGTCTTCTTTTACCTGCTTTTCCTCTAGCAACAGCAGGTCAAAGTTTTCACTGATTCAGTGAAATATCTCAACATGAAATGGATCAAGACAAAATGTTGTACAGACAGTCGAGGTTCCCTGACAATGCATCCCAATGACTTTTCATTTACCACCAAGATAGTCTAGATAGTAAACATAGTATACCTGCTAAACTGCTGTGCCTAAGTGCAGCCTCACAGAGCTGCTACAATGACTGAATTCAGACCAGGATTTTATTATTTCAACCCAGAATTTAAGACGAGACAAAGATTGCAAGTGGACTGCTGCTGGACTCACAAAGTTGATGACTTCAGATTTGACTTGATAAAATCAGAAAACACCTCCAACTTTAACCTGACAGTTTAACATCGGTGACTTCATTTGGACTTGAGCCTTTTGAATTGATCCCCTTCACAAACCCAAAGACAAGAATGTTGTTTGGAAACAGGGCAGACGTTCAGGACAGTGTCCAGGCTGTAGGCCTGCTGGATCTTGTCATGGATTTACTTCTGGCTGTATTGTTCAAATCAGGGTCACTGCGGAGAGGGTGTGGTGGAGGTTAAGAGACAGTACTCCTTTGTCATACTGGACAACAGTGATTAACATCAGGTATTTGTGTGTTTTATGTTTTATGTTCCTAATCTTACAATAGTCACTGACTGTTATGTAATGTTCTCCTGTTACTTTACAACCTCTTTCCACCTGACCTCTTCTCAGTCCCTTCCTGGTTTTTCTTATCATACATTCCTCCTCTTCTCTGTCTCCTTTCTCCCTCCAGATATCAGTTTACAGAGGTGTCCCACGCCAGGGGACAGGGTGTCTCTGTTTTTCTCTCACACACATGTTGTATAACTGTGGTGACCTTCCATTGACTACAATATTTCAAATTTAAAGGTACCCTGAGGAATTTTTAACCACTGAACATTGTTTGTAAGCTGATGTAATGAGCTGATGTAAACGATGCCGATTTCAGAACATTCAAAAAGGCTTTGTAAAGGTTTTACATAAGGTGAGAAATGCATCAATAATTGCACAAGAAGGAAATGTTGAATGTAAACGAAACCGTAACGTTTTCTGCTGAAAACACCACATTGTACCTTTAAAATGAAACCCAAAACTAATATAATGTTAAAGTTATAATCCTTTAGATTTTTTATCATATCAAACCCCATTTTGGATATTATTTATGGACAGCAGAGCTGTGGTAGCCTGTACTATTAAAGCACACTTGCAGTTACTACCAGTCACCACAGGTGTCGCCAAATCCACTGGAATTAAATCTTAACGCTGCATTAATTGATTTGTTTTTTTGGCCATTTGGGGGCAGTAGAGTAAGCTGTAAACACACTGACATATCATTGCCATATAAAGTTGTTATGGTGAATGTTTTAAGTTGCCTGATCAGCAGACACAGAGCAACATTAGCATTCATTTGGAGTTGCGTGTCTGCCCACCTGACAGTAAAATGTATATTCACTCTTTCATTTGTTCTCCATCAACACCTGACAAAAATATGGCTCTTTAGCTGCTAACAGCTTCCCTATGTCCACCAGCATGTTGTTTTATTTGTCTGTCTACAGTTTGTTGCAGGGTAGATAGTGAACAGTTGGTTTATGAGAACTTTTTCACTGGAAGCAGCTGCATGCTGCAGCTGGAAACAGGGCTGATGAGAGCAGTGCGAGTAAGCAAAAACAGTTAAGTTGTTCTGATCAATGATGTAAAAGATACTAAAATGCCATAAAGAGCTGACGGGACTACAGAGGTGGTGATAATTCACTGTGGGTTTCATATTACACATAGTAATCAAACAACAACAGCAAAGTACTGATTATTGCAGTTTTAAAGAGCATATCTGTTCCGATGATCTACTACAGATCACATGCACTTTAAATTACTGCTGAACCTTTTTTTTTAAATGACGTATTTAATGAGTTTTAGATTGTTGAATAGTGTTGAAGGCCAGCATCAGTTTATATTTTGGTCACTTAAGCATGAAATCAACTTGAGTTTCAAACTGTTGTGTACTAAATGGAAACAAACAGCTGCCTGCAAGGTAGCATGAACTTAATTAGAAACTGGCATTGACCAGCAAATCTAAACATCAGCCAGCTTTTATGGAAAGTTGAATGTCCACCTCCTCTTGGACACAACACACAGTCCAGGATTATTGTTACATAGTAAACAGATGTTAATCTTATTTCTTCATCCTCTGTATATGAAGTGATAATTCTGCATAAGACCAGGATTTGAGATTAATGTGTTATTTCATAAACTTGAAACTTAGAAGAGTTTTGTTGGTATGAATGCAATAGCTCTCTGATTGGTTGTTCATCTGTTGATGCAGGTTGTGACAGGGGGGCTCTCTGATTGGCTGTTGGTGTAGTGATGCAGGTATGACTCATCTTCTATTCTCAGGGTTGAGTTGGGGTTTTGACCTTTCATCTCCTTGGTGACCGATTGTGATGTCATCGCCTCTCGTCGTTGTTGTCATCATCCTCTTCTGTCTCTGTCCGTCTGTCGCTCACAGATCATCCACTCAGGTTTGCTGGCACGACTGTTAAGAAGAGCGGCAACATCAAAGCATTGAGGTGGAGAACGCAGACGGTTTATGTGTGTCTGTGTGAGCCAGTGATGGGTTCACTCTCCATCACACAATTACACACCAGACAATTAAGTCCTCACGTCATCTGTCTTTCTCACTCCCTGCTTAAGAGGCTTGAGCATATTCACTGTAGCAGCCATTCATGATGTTGAATATAAATTCATACTTTGATCCTAATGACTCCTACCTCCAAGCACTCTGTTAACATTAAAGGACAACACCAGACTTTTTGCAGCCCAAAGCAGGAACCCCCCCAATGTAAGCAACATGTTCCTTTTTTTGTGGTAAAAAGGTATGACTTTACTAATAATTATCATGCTTAACGGATATGACTAGCAAATTTTCTATATTTTTCATACTGTCAAGAAATCTCATATGCAGTGCCAAACCATCCTGTGTATCCACAGCCTAATATATTTTATTCCTCTGTGCTGTAGACCTCCCGTTGTTGTCCAAAAGCTATTAAAAACACATCAATGAGCCACACCGCTGCGCTGGGTGACATGTTCCTTTGCCATGAAGAGTTTTGACATGTCACAGTGCAGCAGTGTGTCTCACACTGATGTGTTTTTGGACAACAACGGAGGTCTGCGGCACAGGGGGATAAGATATATCAGGCTTTTGACAATTAGAAAAATATATAAGATCACCAGACAAATCCTTTAAGCTTTCAATCCTGCTTGATTAAGTGACACTGGTGCATAACAGCAAGTGCATTTTAAAACTACAGGTACCTGAGTTCTGTTCAAAATGCGTGTATTGACCAGCTGGGAGACTAAGAGGATAAATTGCAGCAAAGAAGACTAAAGAAGTGTGTGTGGTTATGCAATTTGAATCCCATGTGGAGCAGGTGGACTATACCAGTAACAATGAAAACCACTATATTGGAAGGCAATTACAGAATCCAAATACATGAAATGGCTAGTGGTGAAATATATAATCAAAAATGGGGTTTGATGGATCGTAAATCTTCCCCTGTGTTTCTACATAAAGCCCAATGGGGTGTCTGTGGTTGGTTGGTGGTAGCTGGGTGGAGTATGTGATGTATAATAAGAGTCAGTGGGGAGTGGAGAGTGCGGGGGGCGGTGGACAGTAAATACACAGTCAATTTTTCCATTATGCCTTTACAAGTGGCTGGAGATAGAGCACTGGGTTGTAGTGTAGTCAAGGCTCAGTGTGGCTGAAATGAAGCAGCACTTATTCTTCTTTTTCTTTCTCTGTTCCCCACATAATACACATAAGATGTATTTTGCCAAAGTATCCCAGTGTTTTTCTTCCCTGTTATAGCCTGTCATATTTTCTGTCTCTCACTCTGTTGCCTTTTCTGTCTCTGTTTTTCAAAATGCCTCTCGTTGATCATAAGGTTCAGAAGTTCAGAGAAAAAGGAGATACATGGGGAGAAACACAGAGACCGAGTTGAGGAAAGCCAAGACTGTAATCAAAGCCAGCCTCTTTCTTTACACTCTGTTACATCATCTACACACAACAACAAGGGCAAATTTAACTGGTTTACTTAACGACTGAGTGGCTGGATGACCTACTGGACAACAGACGGACCACCTTAGTATTTCTTCTTTTATCTCTGTATAAATCATAGTTTAAACAGTCAAATTATACAAACAAACTTGCAATGATAAGGTAGCTCACAGCTTTTGTATGACTTGATATACTGTGAGTCTGTGTTGAGCCTGCACCTGATGAAATGATAGTGAGTGCCTCCATCTACTGGAGGGCGAAGCACATAACAAACTAGGGCACGAGATATTATTCCAACATGAGCAACTGAAACTAATCCGATTGTATCCTGCGTGCACCGGCAACCTGTGGTTTTGGCTCTTGTCTCCTTAGAGACTCCATAAAATGTTAAATACAGCACCGTATCTATATTTTCTGCAAGTGGTTCGAGTTGCAACAAATGTGGCGGGGTGTTATCATAGACTGTAAAAAATATGGACGTATTCACCGTGACGTCACCCATTGGTTTGCGGACTGCCGTTCTGTTTTGAAGCCTCGAGTGTAGCGATTTGACCATCGCCATCTTGGATTTGGCCGTCGCCATGTTTGATTTTTGGAGCCAGAAGTGACCATATATGGACAAGAGGGTGGAGCTGACCATAGTTCTAGCTTGGTTAGCACGGTGCATTTACAGTCCATGGTTAACAGTGATAATGCTAATGCTAATGCTAATGCTAATTTTCGCTAGCGAAAAACAGGCCTAAAACCGTTAAAACAAAATGTACTCACCGAAAAAATGATCATCCGACTCATTGATGGGCCTTTTATTACAACCAAACGCTGAACAAGACTGTTTTAATCGACCACAATATTACAATTAACTTCAGTGAACTGAAAACACACTGTGAAATAGCAGCAGCTTCGCCTATATGCAATGGTTACGTTATGTAAGCAACGTTGTCGCCATGGTAGCGACTTGTCAATCACAACGTAGCCACGCCCTAAAGCATACCCTGTTTTATCGTCAAATTTAAATTAAATGGGACCATAATTTACAAAATGAACATCATGCTGTATTGAAGAAGACTTGAAACTAGCGATTGAGACCATAAACTCATAAGGAAACAGTTTACTGAGGTAATAAATCAAGAGAGAAGTAGGGTCATTTTCTCATAGACTTCCATACAATCGGACTTCTTTTTGCAGCCAGTGGAGTCGCCCCCTGCTGGTCATTATAGAGAATGCAGGTTTTTAGCACTTCCGCATTGCCTTCATTTTTCAGCCCCGTAGGTTGCCGCTTGGGTGTTATTTGTTCTTCTTAATACAGATAAAATAACAAACATACTTTTATTGTAAATACAGGTATTTTATTTGTAGCCCAGCTGCACAGATATCATTTTCTTCTAAAATAGATTAGTGTGCATCATTAGGTGACAGGGATTTTAGGGTCTGCTGAACTCAAAGGAACATCATCTGGTCTTAAAAGTATATTTGAGCTGCTGTAAATTTGCACTTTGGGACTCTGCACCTCCCAGAAAACAACAGCTGCCTCCTAAGAAAAAGCCGGCCTGGACTCTCTGGGTCCATAAAACCATCTGGATGAGACGATCTGATGTGACGGGCCATTACTGAAGCTCTCCCAACTCTGACTACTCAGACTAATAACTAATTTATTCATCCTGCTTCACCCTCTTTTCCAGACTACTTCTGGATTAGACAGGGTGTTACTTGCACCTCAGGGGCTACCGATATGCTCTTGTTCCCAGCGTTTGTGCTTACAGTAGATTTAACAAAAATAAATCCTCAGTGCAGGCACCTTGCACCCTAAAGCCCCTTTTATTTTTGATCAACAGTGCACTCATTTTGGCAGGTTTTTTTTTGTGATGATGTGCACTTTTCTTGCACAATCCTTTGTGAAACTTAGGCCTCAGATTTTGGAGACCAAAAAGGGCAAAACACCATGTAACCAGAAGGCCAGCCTTGCATGAAAACACCACAACTGGTCCATATATACAGAAAATGGCTTGAACCTTGTCAGAATTTAGTTTAAATTGGTACTGTTTAGCACTGATAGTTTTCCTCTGTATCCATGATGATAAGAGGTATAAAAATCTACTTTTTTAGGTTTCAATGGCTATATCATCATGAAACAGAAATGAAACAGCAGAAAAGACAACACCAACATTAATTGTCTGATTGCTGTGGTCACCACTGCATGGTTTTAGAGCGGGTCAGCTTCCTTGTCAGAGCGTGGCGAACAGTCAGCATGTAGGAGCGACGGTCAGGCAGAGGGCGCTGCTGATCCAACACCAGCCTATCAGACACAAGAAGCAAAACATCACAAATATCACATTTTTTCAATGTGAACACTAAAAATTTGCTTTGAATTAGGGTGGTATGGAATTTGGAGGAGCACATGTGGGCTTAAAGGTACCCTGGAGAGTTTTTGACCACTTGTAGTGCTCTGGAGCTATTGTCATGCTATTTTGCTGATCTACAGGTGGTTGCAGCAAAGAAGTGGCTTTTCAAATAATTGTTGAGGAATAAAATACATTTAGTGCGTTTGTTGGACGTCAAGGATGCAGACAATGTGTTTTGGTGAGAAACTGTTTAGAAGAAAACTTCACAGGGTATCTTTAAGTGTTAGCATGCAGCCTTATCGCATTTCTGTTCTGGTTGCTTAAAAATAATTAGACCAGGAGCGAAACCTGATATCCAGTGTCAATAAATGAGTATTATACAGACTGGAGTGTGTGGATTCTTTTCTTATACATATTGCAAACTGTGTGAAGTAAGTTATAACACTGCAGAATCAAACCTAATGAGCTGAAACACTGCTGCCTCCACAGCTAAAACAGCTTCGGCCACTGACAGCTCCCTGAAACCACACCTACACACACACACACACACACACACACACACACACACACACACATTCACTTTAGTTTAATTTACAGTATTTCACATATTAAACCATATATAGTATAACTGAAACTCCAAACTGAGCAGAAGGTAATTAGCTGTACATGTCGTCCGTAACATTGGCATCTTCATCTAAATAACAGTAACAAAACATACAATATGTAATTCATTCATCAACATATATACTGTGAAGACATTTGGTAGTAATATAGACATCTATCTCAAATTTCATATTCAATATTCAATATGCACAGTACATTAAATACAAAAAAGAAATGAAAGAATTACACATTTGTATTTGTCTAAGCTAATAATCACAACCGATGACACAAACAAACCTTAAATCCTTGGCCAGTCTCTGTCCTTCCTCTGTTGTCACCTCCCTGCCGATTTCCAAGTCTGCTTTATTGGCTACAAGCACTGTAGGAACAACTGACGCACATACACACACACACACACACGCAGTTAAATGAAGTGACAATAAACCTAAACGATGATGTTATGGTGTGCAGGGATTTTGCTGTTAACATGCTACCTACAGAACATAGGATGGCCTACCAAACATGGAATACATGTCTGCAGCCATTTGTGCGTGTGTGTGTGTATGTGTGTGTATGTATGTGTGTGCGTGTGTGTAAAGGTGACAATAGACAGATGTCAGACTTAGAGTTAGAACAGAGACTCACTAGACTTTAAGAGCAAACATAGTGAACACACTGTCCCTGTGGAGATAATATCATGCTGGTTCAGTCATTCTGGTATGGTAGTTATTTGTAGTCCTGTTTTTGTTGTCTCCAAGTCATCTTTACACAGAGTATTACACAAATATACAGTATAATTAGATGCAGACATTATATTTTCTGCGTAACTGTCTGGTGAGTACTAAGTTAGTAAGTTAGTTCCTTACCCAGACTCTGTTTGGTTTGTTCAATGAGTTTCTTGAGGCGTGGGACCTCCTGGAAGGTGAGACGTTGTGTGATGGAGTACAGCAGCAGGAAACCATCAGCCCAGCGGATAGACGACTCCAGAGAAGCCACACAGCTCTCCTGTCAAGAAACCTCATTGATGTATCATACAGTGACGATGTGGAAAACGTTGACTCATGTCAGATCACTCACCAGATTTTGTAGCATGAACAAAATACAAGTATGACATTTTGGGAAGCACATTTATTTTCTTTCTTGCCAAGATGAGAGAATCGACACCAGTCTTGTGCTTGTAGGCTAAATGTGAAGCCAGAGCGAGCAGGCAATTAGCTTAGCTTAGCATAACGACAGAAGACAAGGGGACACAGCTAGCCTGGCTCTCTTAAGAGTTAAAAAATATTTATATCAGCACCTTTAAATGTTACTAATTAACACATTGTAATCCATGTTTATATGTTCATTTATATGTTTATATTAAAATGTTGTTTGGTTTGTCTGTTTTAGGCTAGTAGATATAAAGGGATAATTCTAAGCTAACAAAAACACAACAATTCTTATTTTCAGGTGATTATACCCTAATTAAAACATACTTATAGATACTATATTCCATTTCTGCCATGTCCGTTCTGCTAGATGCCACTAAATCTTACACACTGCACCTTTAATGCTCACACTGTTATTGAAAGCTATCTTTTGTGTACTGTGACCTTACAAAGCTACAAATAGAAGCTAAAAGTTTACCTTACAAGTTATATCCAAAATTTCCAGATCAACAGTTTCCTGGTCCACCACCCGACTGCATCTGTATGTCACCTCTGTGGTAAAACAGCCACATTTTACACATTTTATCATGTCAGTGAGAGGCAGAATGATGCAGTAATATCAGTAATGATTGTTCTAATTATTTTTTTCCGTGTCAGAAATGTTTATTGCAATAAATACTTACTGCAGTCTTACCCTTTTTATGGTCGTATTCACCAATGAAGCGCTTGGTAATGAAACGAACACACAGTGCTGGAGACAGAAAACAGACATGGAGAGTGAACTGCCAGAAACACAGCAAACTTTCTCTCAGCCACCTCACTGCTGGTTCACACACACATGAAGTTTGAGTTACACCGTAATCTGCATCTGATCTGCAGCATGTTTCCTTCACAGTCATCGCCACTTTGAAAATTATCCTCATAGTAATGTTTCCTGCCTTGTTCAAACAAAATGCCACAGCTGCTTTCTCTGTGTTTGGGTGCAAAGAGTCTGGATGTGTTTGTTTGACTTTGTGTCTGGTGTACGAGGGCTAACTGTATTTCCTTTATGCTGGACAAACTGATGGTTTATTTCAGCTTGCTCGAGCATTTAAACACATCAGGCTGTTCTTGTCAAATATTTTGAAATGATGTTAAAATAAAAACACGCCACATCTATGAAAAAGCTGTTCTCGAGTAGATCTGATGAGACGCGTATGGAGACATGGCTGTAGTTTGACATTAAAGCTTAGCAGTGGAGGTCACAAGCGGTGGCTGGATACACTTCAATGCTCATGTCAAGGGGTCAACTCCAGACTTGTGGAAGGTTTCCTTATTTAGCGAAAAGTTATAAACCATGACCATATTTCAACCCCAAACCTGACATCCTGTTTACTCTTTGAACAGATGTGAGAATATGTTGAATTTTTGATACTCTTGCATAATCCAAGCTTTTCACACACATTCCCATCCTGTTTCTCCACCTGTGTTGTTCTGCCTGGATCTCTGTGCATTTTCTGCATCTGCATGCAGTCTGTAGTCTACCTGTTTTTCCAGTGTTTTGAGCTCCCAGAATGAGGAGTTTAATTGGAACCATTTTCCTGCTGGGTTCACTATCAGTCCACGGTCTGTCCTGCTGTCCGTACCCGCATGAAAACCCTACAGAGAAGAGCAGAGGAGGTAGAGTTAAGTTGCAAAACAACTCAAAACAGAAATATAAAACTATGCACAAACTAGGTTGCACTACTACACTGTCGGTTGCAATTATACTGACCTTTAAGTGGAAATAATTTCCAGAAATGGAGAGGAGTAAAATAATGAACCCACTGTGTTCAGTCTCAGACACCGAGCACACAAGGAAGGAAGAGATGGGACTGTCTTCTTTTTGTGTGTGTATAAGTGTGTGCACCTCTCTGCGTCTGTTTGCTTAAAAGCGCTCTCTCTCTCCCCATGACAAGAGCCATTTGTCTGGAGGAAGTGTGTCCAACTCCAGACACCAGTATCACACTCTGGATCCAGTCTGGACACAGATATATAGTCTTTTGGGGACTTTCGATGACTTACAATCATTCGATACCAGGAAATTGATGGGTTAAGGTGACAGCGTGGTATTATCCTAGACTCTTTGTTGCCTTTTATCTTTATATCCCCCCTTATTTCCTTTTCAGTTTATTTTGTTATTAATGTTCCACTTTTTCTTTAGACATTTTTTCACATTTGTTAGACTATTTGATTTGGCTTTATAACGGTTAATCTGACTCAACGTCTGTATATGAGCCATAGAGCTCAATAAAAGTATCTTTTATGACTTATAACCATTCATGGAAGGCTTATGTTTAACCCTGGACCCAATATCGCCTCCAAATATTAAAAAATTTGGGTTGAGACTCAACAGAAAGCCTGTGAATTTGAGTTGTGTTTATCTGGAGCTGAACTCTTTCTTTGAGGTGTTTTTGAAAGTATTTGGGTCGAGTTTAGGACACCAGAGTCTCACCAGCAGTTTAAGTGAGTTTAAGTTTAAAGGAATAGTTCCACATTTAAGGGAATACACTTATTTAGTTGCATGAAATTGATACTGCTTTCGGCCAGCCAGCTTAGCTTTAGCCTTAAAGAATAGAAATAGTGAATCAGCTAAGTGAGCGTGACTGTTTGTGTTCCTTGCTTCTACTTATAAAGATATCAGGTGATGATAGTACAGAGCCAACATAACTAGCAGTAATAGTCTTACTAAAAATAGTCTGTCCCCATTTATATACACACACATCGCATTTTTGCAAAGTTAACTTGTTAATTTATCACATCTAATCTGAAAATGATGTTTGTGTTGAAGCTAAACACTCTAAAGGGATGAAAGGAACAATTTAACAAAAAACATGACATTTAACATCAGAAATTTCAAAACCTATTACTCAGAGAGAACAACAGAGATGACTTGTGAGCTTTTACTATAAGCACAAACTATAAATATTTAACACAATGAACGAAAATGACTCAAACTGGAGTAAAGACAGTAAGATTTTATTCATATTTCATACGTTTTTCAGCTTTATTCAACAAAGCACGTTCTCAGGAGTGAAAACGATTTAAGTGTATACAACAAGCATCAAGGACAACTTTAAATTAGAGAGAAGTGAACAACGAGGAGTTAATCGTTGAAATGTATGTGGGTGTTATTGGTTGTTCAGCAAACTGAAGGCTCTTCGATGGCGGCGGCTCCTTCTGTGATGGCTTTGACACATTTGGCCATCGTCTGGGAAGCCCTGCTGATAGAGTCTAAACACAAAGAGGGAAACAAGAATATTTTACCAGAAAAAAAAACCTACAAATTCAACATTTTAAGACCTTTAAAATGCAACCTTGAGTTAAAAGGAGAACTGAAGCTTAGATTTAATGTGTCTTGGCTTGAATACAGTCAGCTGAGCAAGCTTAACATGTTTATTTATTAACAAGATGTCAGTGTATCTCTAATGTAAATAATACCTGTCATGTAGAAGTCCTTTGCTGTAATTTGAGGAGGGATCAGGGGAGCTGCTATGAGGTCCTGGTTCACAG
Source organism: Thunnus maccoyii (assembly GCF_910596095.1). Taxonomy (NCBI): domain Eukaryota; kingdom Metazoa; phylum Chordata; class Actinopteri; order Scombriformes; family Scombridae; genus Thunnus; species Thunnus maccoyii. Next base: position 10,851,356 of record NC_056556.1, read on the forward strand.
CCTGAGAAGAACAGAGTGAGGAGAAACAGACAATGATGACTTTCTTCTTATTAACTTCGACTCATGCAACTCTCCGCCTCAAAAACAGTCAGGATTTTGCAGCTATGACTACTATATGAATAATATTGTTTCAAAAAAAGAACTGAACCCTCTGAATACTAAGTAACCTCCTATTCATCTAAAGTTGAACAGGCAGGGCAGGTGCAGATTTCACCCTTTTTATTGGATGTAATGGAAGATGTATTTTTTGTGTCTGCTACTTGGGTTTTAAAGATCGAACTGCAGCAAAAAAGGCCACACCAAAGCAGACAAGAAATCATATTTACATTCTAATATTAAAAACTAACAAATATCGTCACGCTTGGTTTGATTTACACCATCATATCTAACTGAAAATTAACAGCACAGCACACAGAGATGGAGAAACGAGTGAAAAACACAAATACATGGTCATCAATAAAATGCAAAAAGATATATTTTTGATGAATACAAATGTTCACAAAAACGCGCATCAACGACTCTACAGTGAACCAGAATTGTAGAAAAAGTGTCAGGGTGTAAATGTGGATTTCAACTTGTAATTTTTGACTTATCTCTTGCTTTACTGGTGCGCTTTTTAACTGACCATTCAGACTGAAACGAAATGTGACGGAGTTGTGATCTGTACAACTCCAAATTCTGACTGTGTGGAAATTTGAGTGTGTGTGTGTGTGTGTACCTTGGCAAGCTCGTTGGCCTGTTTGAAGTAGTTTGCCCCCTCCACATCGTCATAACGTACAAGGTTAGGAGACACCTCGGCTAGTCTGGATCGCACCTCTTCCAGGGAGTCGTAGGACAGCGACAAACCTGCCAGCTGAGAACAAACACACAGACGATCCTGTCGATAACTGAGCTCTTGGTAAATTTTAAATGAGCCGTATGAACATTGGTACATGCTCTTGCTGTGTGACTTCCTCCTCACCTCAGATATGGCTCTGATGATCTTCCAGTCCTCTCGGGCCATTCCCGGAGCAGTGACGGCCACCCTGGTGTGTTGACTCCTCCCCTCAGTGTTGACATAAGTGGCGTTTTTCTCGGTGTAAGCAGCGGCAGGCAGGATGATGTCTGCCATTGGTGCTCCTACGTCACCATGGTGACCCTGGTAGATGATGAGGCTTTCTTTAGGCAGGTCGGCTCTGCTGATGCAGCCGCCGTCAGCTCCCAGCAGGAACAGGATTTTGGGTGGGTTTTTCCTGATGGCGTCCACACCGGCCTTGTAGCCCAGGTCCAACGCAGCCACCTGACTGGCCACTCTGCTCACACACATACACACACATTAGTGAAAGCTTAAGCTCAAATTCAAGTTTTTGAGCATTTCAAAGTTGCTGCCTCTCCCAATCAAGTCATTGTGACAGTGACTGTACCTGTGCAGGACACTGAGGACTTTCCACCCCTCTTCCACTCCGCTGCTGGTTCTGGCATTCTGAGCGATGGTGGAGACGGCGCCCAAAATGGCAGCTCCGTCTTCTCTCTGCAGAGCGCTGCTGCCCACGACCACTACTGGACGCTTTGCAGATGAAAGTACCTAGAGACAAGGAAAGGACAGGAACAATTAAAGAAGAAAATCAGCACAAAAAGGCTCTCTAAACTAAAACTTGTCTGTCCATTACCTGACAGAAGGGGTGTGTGCCGTTCGCCAGCTCCTTCAGTACTGAGGTCTCCTCTCCCAGATGGTCGTATGTGTAACTCAGGTCAACTTGGTGACCCACCATGGCAACACGCAGCTCATTATGGAGCCAGCTGACAGAAGAAGAGGAGGAGGAGCAGGGAAGGCAAGTTACAAATCGTTCTGCAACTTTTTCAAAGACTAGGGAAAAAAAGGTTTCCAAGAGGGGAAATGAAATAATAAATATGAAGTGAGTTTACCTCTTGCGGACTCGGGCGTTGAAAAGTGGGGCTTCGTAGCGCGGGTTGGTTCCTACGAGCAGCAGTAGGTCACATTCCTCGATGCCGGCGATGCGGGAGTTCAGGAGGTAGTTGGAGCGCAGGTCAGTGCTGAAGAGAGAAAAAAAACTGTCAGCTGATAAATCTGGAGACACACTGCACGACTAAAGAGACTGTGGGTGTGAGTGACTGTACAGCATATACTTTGTTTTACTCATAAATCGCTATAACAACACACACAGTCTTACCCTGCCCCCGCCATAGGGAAGAGCTCCTCAGTGCAGAGGTTTTCTGAGTTGAGTCTGTTGAGGAGATCTTTGAGGGCGACAAGAGCTTCAGCGTCCGCCATCCCTCCTGCTATGGCTGCTACCTCATTGCCTTGCACACCTTGCAGCTACACACACACACACACACACACACAGATTTATGCCTCAGATGTCACAAATGAACAGAGTCATTAATAGAAAGAGGCCTAAACAGAAAGATCCAGTAAAGAAGCAGACTTACTGCTCCAGCAACACGAGTGAGAGCATCCTCCCAGGAAGTCGGAGTCAGCTGACCTGAGTCATCCTTCACCAGTGGTTGAGTCAACCGCTGCCTCTTCAGACCATCATATGCAAACCTGAGAAGCCAGAATATTATTTATCTAGTGAGACAGAATTCTCACTTTTTAAATTCAATCTGAAACATGGCACCTCCTAAAACCACTTTTTCTAACTTGGGTCTGTTTGTGTCTTACCTGGTCTTGTCAGAGATCCATTCTTCATTGACGTCTTCGTTCAGCCTGGGCATCACCCTCATCACCTCCCCTCCTCTCGTGCTCACCACGATGTTACTGCCCACAGCGTCCAACACGTCGATTGACTCGGTTTTCCTACAAAGAGAGCAGAAGATGGAGAAATAGATGAACGAATTAAGAATCTGAAAGTGCCTTTTCTGTTGAAACTCATATTTCCTGGTGTGGAAAAGAGCTCAGGATCACAAATTCGATGACTAGTAGGAACCCTGTTTAACCCAAAGATATTTGTATGATGATGGCAGTTATTATATTAGTTTATCTGTGGTTTCACTTTTTTTTCCCTACCTGGTCTCCCATGGTCGTGCGGTGAAAGCGTAGGGTTTGGAGGTGAGTGCTCCGACAGGACAGACATCAATAACGTTGCCCGACAGCTCAGACATGAACATCTTCTCCACGTACGTCCCGATCTGCAGGTTGTTTCCTCGTCCTGTCGTTCCCAGGTCTTCAACACCAGCAATCTCACTGGCAAAACTACAAAACAACACATGCAGATATGCCCAAATACACTGTTAGAGGGTCTAATATTTAATCTAAATTCAGTATTTGTCATTTGTCAGCAGGCTATCTGATTATCACAATTATTCTGGTGGGTATTAATAAGAATGTTTTGTTTCTTTCTCACCGGACGCAGCGTGTGCACTGGATGCAGCGCGTCATGATGGTTTTGATGAGCGGACCGATGTTCTTGTCCTCCACTGCTCTCTTTCCTTCCGTGAAACGGCTGCGGTCTGAACCAAACTGCATGGACTGATCCTGGGAGCACAGCAGGAGGAGTGTTAACGAGGTAAACAACATGTAAAACTGTAATTAGCACAAACTAAATTCCATTCAACTCTATTTTAAGTACCTTGAAAACTATGTGCATGGTTAGATAACACTAAGGGGATGTGGGACTGTAATTTGGGTGAACTGTCCCTTTAATCTACAAGTCATGATTATAATTTTCTTATCCTAAACCAGGGTTATTTCTGTTCAGTTGTCCACAGTTACCTGCAAGTCACATTCTCCTCCCTGATCACAAATAGGGCAGTCCAGTGGATGGTTGGCCAACAGGAACTCCATCACTCCCTCTCTGATGACACACAAACACACATGTTCATCAGGCCTGTTTACAATAACTTCTGTGACATTTTGAAATCTTGCTTAAAGTTTGAATTTGAATTTGGATGGAACCAGATGGTGAGCGCTGAAGTTTGTACCTGGCTTTACGTGTCTTCTCTGAATTGGTGAGGATGTTCCAACCCTTCATGACAGGCATGGCACAGGCTGCCACCGGCTGAGGGCACATGACAACACACACATTAATGAGACAGTAGTACTGCAAGCATTTACAGCAATTTCTGCCCTACAGCATCTACTCTTATCTCAGTGTTTGTTGCTAAGTTTGATGATCTTTCAACCTATCTGCCTCCTAACTGATCAGGTGCACTCTATTACCTTTGGTGCTTTCTCAATCTCCACCAGACACATGCGGCAGTTCCCCGCCACCGAGAGGCGCTCATGGTAACAAAACCTGGGGATCTGGACTCCCACCTTCTCACAGGCCTGATGGGGAAACAAAACAGACGTCAGCCAAAACAAGAAAACAACAATAACGCCTTGTATTATGCCTTGGTAATGCCAGGTCCTCAAACTTAGAGTGAAAACTAAATAAATTATGTTTAACAAAGACATTAATGTTGATTGCAGATGATATAACAGTAAGATATTAGATTAACTGACATAAGATATGAAATTTGGGGTTTATAATGATTATAAAGCATGTCAAGATGTGGTGGGAAATCCTAAAAAGACCAAATGAGGCAGACAAGACCACAAAATACGCAACAGGTTTAGATGTATCATCTTTGGCTGTGTCCACATTATTGCATAAATTATTGGCAGGACAACACAACAGCTCCTATTGTTGAATGCATAGATAAAAGAATATAACATGGGACCATATTAAGAGTCAGTACTAATACAATACTGAGTGGACAGTATCTGCAGTAAAATAATCTGTTGTTTTTACCTGCAGGACAGTAGTTCCGGGCTCCACCTCTACTGGTTTCCCATCCACAAACACTTCCAACATGTTGCTGGCAGCACGCACTGACGTACGCACTGAAATTAAATGCACAAAGGCCAAGTTTACTGAAATAATCTAAACCTCCGCCAACAGAATTTGTTAACAATATATTATACTTCCACAAAAGTGTAACCGAGATATTTCTTGAAATGATATAGACCTGCAACTACATGTATGAATATCCTTGGGTAAATTTTCACTAATCAACACTGTTCTATGCTAGAACTAGTGATTTTGAATACAAATACTCTGCATTTAAAATACTGCAACAAAACATTACAAAAAGAATAATAAAAATAATACTTATGTGAAACTATGAGTTTCAAAATGTACTCCGAAACTACAATACACAGAGACCCTGCTCAGTCACACTGAAAAGAATAACTGTTGTTGACCTTGACACACATACACACAGATGTGTGTACACACACACACACACACACACACACACACACACACACACACACACACACTCTCACTCTCTCTCTCTCTCTCTCTTTCTTTCTTTCTTTCTCTTTCTCTCTCTCTCTCTCACTCACTCAGGTCTTACCAGTGCTGGAGGGAGCCAGGTTGCCCTTGGCGGCTCCGGCTAGAGCTCGGCCGACATTCGGCAGTCGCAACATGATGCTGTGAGAAGAAAACAGACAATGAAAACAGTCAATACATGAGCTAACCTCATTCTGACATGCCATGTACCAAACGCCATTCAAAAACCTGCAATCTGAGTTGGCTTTGGGACACTTGAAGACCAAATCTTCAATTCAGAAAATGTATTTCTGAACCCAAACAGTATTCAAACCAAACACTATTCATTACAATAAACTAAAAATATTTAAACCAAATTATTGATTAACAAGAGCAACAGCAATTTCCAACAATTTCTCAGACATCAACATGTTTTGTCCAACTAACAGTCTTATACTGTCATAAAAAAAAAACCAAGACACCTGCAAGTATTTGCATTTTAAAAGCCAGAACCAGTGACTTTTTGGCATAAAAAATGACAAAAACAATTCATCAACTGTCAAAACTGTATCAATCAATTGTCTGTGGATGAACTAATTAATTAATCAACTATTCGTTTAAGCACTCCCCATAATTAGTCATGTTGTCAACTTGTCCTCACATAAACTCTGTCCTGCAGAGAATACACAGTGCTCTTCAAAGGTTTGTATAACTCTTGGATTTTTTGCACAACATGACCTCTCTGTATGTCTCGTTTTGTCCAACCAACAGTCACACACAAAGATATTTCTTTTACCAACAGAGGAAAAGACAAAGGGAAGTATTGACATTTAACAAGCTGGAACAAGTGACTTATTGGCATTAACACATGACAAAAACAATACATGAATTATCAGAGTTGTTGCAATCGATTTTCTGTTAAATGTCAAATAGATTTGACTATTTGTTACAGTTCTATCCAAAAATTGCAATAGATAGATAGACAACAACAATCAACAATAACATAGTGTTAATTTCACTCAATCAAGATGCGTTTTAAGGCGATAACGCGCAGAAAACTAAAGCATAATTTATGAAACATCTATAAGATATAAATGTTATGTCATTACAGTGTATGGGAGAAGGAGATACTATATAAGTTAGCACGGACCTTGCAGTGAGGACTCCTTGCTTTGCAAGCTAGCAGCGTTAGCTCAGAGTACTACTCAAGGACACAGGCGCTGCAGCGGGTTATAACGTCCAACAAATCATTTTCCACTTATCTTACTTATTAAATAAACCAGGTACTTAAACGTTTATGAGTGTGTAATGTGTTTCTGGTTCTTACCTTTCGCTATTTGGCCTTCTGGACCAGAACAGCGGTGATCTTAGTTACTACCAGTAAAATGGCTATTGCGTATTAGCGGAAGTAACACTTCTTCTTCTTCCCTCGTATTGCTGGCACATCAGAAACAACTTTAAGGTGCATACATACCGCCACCTACTGTACAAGAGTCTATTGTGGTTAATGTGGTTCACAACATTTCAGATATAAATGACATATTAACCGCAGTAAAAAAAAAAGTCATTTATATCTGAAGTGTTGTCAACATGCCATTAACCACAATACAATTTAATGCAGTTAAAAGTCATTTATATCTGAAGTTATAATAATAAGATAGTAATAATGGAATTACCATTATTATTATTTAATATTTCAATGTTTGTTTGTGTGTTTGTTTGTGTGTGTGTTTGTTTGTTTGTTTGTTTGTTTGTTTGTTTGTTTGTTTCTTTCTTTCTTTCTTTCTTTCTTTCTTTCTTTCTTTCCTTTTGCTTTTTTGGTTGTATTTTTTTACTGTCAACATCAACTACATTTCCCAAGATGAACCGCGCGTTACCGGAAGTTTCTACGTGTTCATTTTCGCGACAGTTCAGTTCTGTTCAGGAAGCATCTACAAACAGCTAAGTTACATAAACGAGCTAGAAAAGTTGGTGCTTTCTCCTGTGAAGGAGTACAGCAAAAACAGGTAAATACTCTTCAGAAATAAGACATTTTGTTGTTTAGCTGTTCAGCTGTTCAGCTTTTCAAGTCCGTTTCAAATTAGACTGACCAGGCCTTCTCATTATTAAACTGGTTAGCTTTATGCTAACTGTGGCTGGCAGAAAACACAGCGAAAGGAAATAAATATATCAACGTTTACTGACGTGAAACTGAGATTATTTAATATGTTTATTTATGAATAAACCTAATATGAAGGTTCTAACACAGGCAACATGACAGCATGTAACAGTTTCTGTTCCTGTGTTGTCAGTTTGTTATTGCTAAGTAACGTTAGGCATTGCTGTTGGAGATAACTCATATTACTGATATTATTATATTATTATACAAATTCAAAAGGATATCATAAAAATGCAGGTACAGGACTGCATCATTTGGATATATATAGGTAGCAGGACTGGTTTTGTATGATAGTAATTTAGCTCCACTGTTTAGTCTGTATCTCCGCTGTTTCCTTTATTTTGGGTTTATTCCTAATTTTATAAAATCTTTCAATAGCACCATATAATAACAAGCAGAATTTACACGTTTAATTTATAAAATGAAAGAACATACTTGCGACCCATGCATGAGACTGAGACAGTAAGATTCATTGTCTGGGAACCATAAACATCTATAAATAATGTTCGCCAGTCCATAAAGTAGATTTTATAGTAGTATTTGTATAGCACTTTTCAAGCTAGGAACACAAAGTCCTTTCTATAGACAACATAAAAGACAATTTCAGATATAAAAAAGAAAAACACAAGAACAGCAAAGTACAACACACCATTAAAAGACTCTATAAAAGAAATTTACAGATAAATAAGGTAAAACAAGTGAAAGTATTAAAATAAACTGAGAATCGTGTGGTTGCACAACAGCTGTAAACAACTAAGACTAGTTATCAGATGAGAAGGCAAGTCTATAAAAATGTGTTTTAAGACAGGATTTAAAAGCAGAAACAGTGTCAGCAGACTGAACACTAACTGGAAGAGGTGAGGTGCCAGTAAAGCAAAAACTCAAATCACCCTTTGACATTAACCTGGACACCGGAAATAAAGCTGTACATGATCCTATAACCCATTTTGTGTCAATGTATGGCCCAAATACATAACACATAACAATTAAGGTGCTTTAAAAGAATGAAAATAGAGATATAATAAAAAGTACACGAAAGTATTGTTTTGCTGTCCTGATTTAACTAAATATGACAGTGTACAGTATTCACTGTGGTTTTATATTTGTTATTTGTCACTGTAAAGATTGGTTTGCTCTCCTACAAGCTCAGCTACAAGACATTTCATCAGGATGCATAAATCAATCTACAGCCTTTTTTTCTCCTTCATCTCCCATGCTCTCACCTTCATCAGTTCTCACCTCCCTGTTTTCCTTTTACACTTCTAATCTGACTTTCAGCACCATGTTGCCGACCACTACGCAGCAGAGCAATGGCGCCCTCGGCTCCAGGGATGCTGCACGCCACACGGCGGGCGCCAAACGCTACAAGTATCTGCGGCGGCTGCTCCATTTCAGGCAGATGGACTTTGAGTTTGCCCTGTGGCAGATGCTTTACTTGTTTACGTCACCACAGAGAGTCTACCGCAACTTTCACTACAGGAAACAGACCAAGGACCAGTGGGCCAGGGACGATCCTGCTTTCCTGGTCGTGCTCAGCATCTGGCTATGCGGTGAGTCACTTTTTTTTAATATGACAGTGTCAATAAACACATTTTGGTCAAATCATGATGATATTTGTTATTCATTTCCGTTCCTCTCTTTCAGGGTTTTTCTACTTCCCAGCATAGTGCGTGTCATTTGTTAAGGTCTTAATGTCGTCAAATCCTGATCCTATGATAACTGAACTTCAGGTGTGAGCATGGATTTGTTATGATTTCCCCCCCTGTGTTTCTGTGCAGTGTCGACAATAGGCTTTGGTCTGGTGCTGGACATGGGAGTCCTGGAGACACTGAAGCTGCTACTTTGGGTGGTCTTTGTTGATTGCATAGGAGTCGGTCTGCTCATATCAACCCTCATGTGGTGAGTAGGAGGTTTGTTTGCTTGCAGAAGAAATGAATGACATTTACTCCACTTACTGTAACTGAGATGATGGTTTTTTTGATGCATACTTAAGTCTTTTTCTTTGACTCAGACTTGTATGGACTTGTATGACTCTTCACCGCATGTGATAAATTTTTTTTTTTTGTCTTTTCCAGGGTAATCAGCAACAAGTACCTGCTGAAGCATCCCAGCAGGAATTTTGATGTCGAGTGGGGCTACGCATTCGATGTTCACCTCAATGCTTTCTACCCGCTCCTAGTCATCCTGCACTTCCTGCAGCTCTTCTTCATCAACCGTGAGTACATTCTGTCTCATTTGAGTTTTATCAGCATGTATGAAAGTCATAGAAAAGTCTTAAAATTTTAGATAAATAAATATATAATTGTAGCATTTTTTGTTGTTAAATTCAACATTTTAGTTCTTAAAATGTTATTTGGGCTAGTGTTTTACTTCAACTATTGTGTGTATATATATTTTTATTTTGCATGGTTCATTCCAACTTTAGATGTTTTTTAATATTCACAACTGATACTTAAAGAGATTAAGTAATCAGATGAAAAGTTACTAAGGATGCACAGATGGTCTGGAGTCAGAACAGGTATCTGGAGTCATATTCCTCTGGTGATAGATGAGAATAACACCTGAAACCAACCAGACAGCAACTGCAGTGTGTTTTGCTGCAATTTTAATCAACCAAAAGCGTAAATGTATCCGTCACACTATGATACACCGACAGTGCCTTGTTACATTTCGTCAACCAACAGAAGACTAAAACTAACAATAATGAGAAATCACTAAATGTAACAAAATTTCTAAACAAAATCATAAACTTATCAGATGTTGGTGTCTCTGTTTACAGTTTGTTGTTTTGTGTCTTTCAGATGTCGTGGTGATTAACTCAGACTGGTTCCTGGGATACTTTGTAGGCAACACTTTGTGGCTGATAGCCATTGGTTATTATCTCTACATCACCTTCTTGGGGTACAACGGTAAGTCCCCGTCACATTTAAAGTTACATTACTTTTGAAGTTTTTTCTAGAAATAGCAATATTCCAGTGAATAGACAATTTCTAGTATGTCACCTTGTTAGTGCAGTGCTTTAATTGAAACTCAGGGAATATATCTTGAGAGAAGCTGGACACAGGCTGATAATGCTGCTTCTAGTGGTCAAAACCATTCTTTAACTAATACACTGCTAGCAGGTGTGGCCACAAGTGTATCAGAATTAAAACTTTGAATCAACAGAGATGAGTGTAATTGTGTTTTTCTGCCAGTAAATGTTGAAATTGAATAGTTGCGTAATGTAATCTGCCATCTGTCAGAAGGGTTGTGTAAACAGTCTTTTTTGTTTGTTTATCTACACAGCTCTACCCTTCCTGCAGAACACAGTGGTGCTGCTCTACCCCTTCGCCCTCCTCATCCTCATCTACGTCCTTTCCGTCTCTCTGGGCTGGAATTTCACTCAAGGCCTCTGCTGGTTTTACAAGTACAGAGTCCAGTAGAACCGGTTTGTCTCTGAAGTCGGACACTCGTTGGCTCCAGGCTGACTCAATATCTGTTTTCAACTCACATCTAGGTGACAACAAATCAGTTTCCAAATGCTGTCAGTCAACATCTGGCTGAGAAGGACTTGGCCTCTGGTTGACTCTCAGTAAACTGGGACACTGGGTTGATTGATGCTGGTTGACTCTGTTGATTTTCTGTTTGGCTCTTATGTTGAGCTGGAGCTCCAAAGTCAGTAAACAGTGATGTGTTTGAACTGGTTGCAGAAAACAAGGGGACAGACGGGATTACAGCTTTTATTGTAGTTCTTTTTGTATGATTTGTAAATAGTATTCTGGCAGGTTGTAATATATACACAGAGGACTGTTTCTGAAGAGGAAAAAAAATGCTTTGTTTCAATAAGTTTTCTTAAAAAAGTGGAGGAACATGGAATACAGACTTTTTTTCCTTTATTTTTTTTCTTGAAGTGTACATTCCAAAGCACTTTCAATAAAAAGTTTTATTAACTTATGTTGTGAAATAAATCTGATCCATGCTTTCCTAATGCTGGTCCAATCTGCATTGTTTCAACCTCCCAGCAGTACACACCTTGCTTTAAAAGATCTGGATGTTTTTTGTATTGTAGGGATGGTTCTTTATTGGATTTTGTAGTAACATGCTAAAGTCAGACAGTGTCACTGTTGATCCTCAGTGCTAGACTATCACAGGATTACAGTGATGTTTGTTTCACATTATGATGCAGATTCATGGTGAAGCATCTATACCTGAAAAAAGGTCTGACGTAATTAAGAGCTTTTTTGGAAGCCATTATGAATTTCCCACAACATTTTGAGTTCTGAGACAGTACACATAGCATGTATTGACTCATGTAAGTTTTTAAGAAAGAAACTGGAGAATGTATAGTTGTTTTATAGTTGCACAGAGTTCATAAGCAGTTGTTGACTTCCAGACAACAACCACCAATCGAAAAAATGAGACATTGGTGCTAGATGAAAAGTTAAGGGATCACCAACGTTACTACAATTCATCCTCAGGGGGACATGGATGAATGAATGAATGAGTGTCTGTACAATATTTCATGGCAATCAATGTGATCATTGTTGAGATTTTTCAGTCTGGAAAAAAGTGGTGGACTGACAGACATTCCCATTTCTGTAGTGTGTTATACATATTATGCTACAGAGTGAATGCAGTATCACTTGTTTATGTTGTCTGCATATATTAATGGCATAATACTATATTTTGGGTATTTCAGAGTGGCATGAACAGTATATTGCAAAAAGTATAATACTGTGGCTCAGAGAAGCTATTTCAGTGCATCCATCAACATTTTCTTGAACTTCTCCGAGTCAATTTTCTTCATGATGAAGGCCTTGTGTTTCTTATTCAGCAGGCCCATGTAGTCGAGCACCATCATGCCTCGGGTGTGGGTTCCCGCCAACTCCACTGACACTGCAACCTGGAGGAGGAACACAGGAAGTTGTGTCTGACTGAGACATCTGGCTTTTTAGTTTTTCTGCTCATGGAGTTTGGTGGAAGCAGAAAACCTGTGCTGCATTTTAACTATTTAGTCATACTTTCACATCTGGAGTGTGTTGATCAGATTCTGTATATTTTGTCACATTTTATCGAGACATATCTGAGGAAGAAATCTGATGTTAAAGGGATAAAAGCAGCATTCTGACCTGCTCGCTTTCTGTCACCAGTGTGTCGTTGATGGCAGCAGCCAAAGCATAGGTGTCACAGGAGTTGAACCCCGGTCCTGCCACCAGCTCCTTTTGATACCGCTCAGTTTGGACCATCTGCAGTGACAACAATTCAACGTGAAGAGGACACATTTCTTCTAAATTCTTGTTCAGTCTGTTGAAATATCACACCTAGGAGAGACTCGTACCTTCCTGGTGTGCCGGGAAATCTTCTCCACGAAACGAGCCTTGTCTGTGTCTTGAGCCAGCCAAGTTTCACAGAAAGACTGAGGGGGAAAAAGACAAAGACAGAAAATAAATGAAGCAGTTTTTAATACTCACAACACTAAAATAAGGAAATTATGTGTTGTTAAAGTCTATTTTTATCAGTTTCAAAAACAGTTGGCTCTATGCTTTTTCAGGTTTGGTGTCTCTGGTCATCATCATTAAATTACAGATGTGTGGTAACCTCCTCACCCATGGCAGGCTGTTCCTGCAGCTGAACTCCCAGGTGGCGATGTAGGTGGGACAGGTGTAGCAGTCCAACACAATGTGGGCAGCCTCAGGGTCAGCCAAAAAGTTAAACTCTCCACATACTGTAGTGTTACCTCTGGCTGCAGATCACACAAGAGAAGAAACACACAGTCATAATTCTGAATCAAAGAAAACATACTTGTTTTAAAATGTATGACAGGTAACATACATTCAGTGTTTCCTCCCATGATATAAAGCGCCTTCAGTTTCTTAGGGAGGGAGGGTTCCAGTTTGACAGCGAGGGCCAGGTTAGTGAGGGGCGCCGTGGCGACCAGACTCACCTGAACACAGAACAAGAAAGAATAGTACAGCTTTTAAATGTATTGATCATGTACCATCTGCTGTAGTAGTTGGAGAGGCAAAGAGGCAAAAGAGAGAAAAGTCAGTTAACAATCAGATTAATCCAAATCAGATGCTCTCTTTACTAAATATATAAATAATGGATACCATTATATGAAAAAGAATTACCCTTTACAACATCTAAACTTTCATATGGGGAAAGAGAACAGATTATTAAACCACTGAGTAGCTAAAATCACTAAACAATCCATACTTGCAGTATTGTTAAATGAGAAATCTATATTTTAATTTACTGTTAATCTTCTGCTTAAAAAGTTGAAAAAAAGTCTCTGCGCACCTGAGCACCTTTAACTAACCCAAAGAATATACATCACCATCCAGGTTAGAGCATATAGCAAAGACTAGAAACATAGAAAATGAAACAAGGGCAAAAAGGCCAATTAATCATAAATCTTACAATAGGGGAGAACAGGGTAAATAGAGCCAGTGGGTAAAATGAGCCACCCCCTTTATCTAGGTAACCATAAGAAAAAGTAATCATGTGATCACAAATTAAGAAAGTATAGTTCACATTACTCAATCCATCTTGGACATGGAGAGAGTGGTCAGCAAAACAGAGCAAAAAAAAGATTTTTGTCATGCCAAGTGAATTCATCATGTTACTAAAGTTATCAGTCTTGTATCTTAATTTAGAAAGATACGTTTTTGGACATTATTACATGTTAATTTAAGTGAGTAAGTCAGTGTAAGGTACAAAACAAGGTCATAAACTTAGCATAACTGTGGATCTGAGCCACTGTATGAAACAGTTTTGTCAAAATGGAAGTTGTGGGGTAAAACGTGCCAGTGACATTGGGGCAAGTTGAGTCAATGGCTCAATTTACCCCCAAAAATTATTTTCTGATATTCTAGAGACTAGAGACCCTGTTCAGGTTAATGTTTGATCACTGTTACAATTGTTACAATGTTGATGAATAAATACGTAATTGTTGACTGATGTTAAGTTTAAGCCACACACAAACATGCTGTATATACAGATGGGTGGCAAATTAAAGGAAAAGCCAACAATAAGTGTCTTAGTAAGGTGTTGGGCCACCAGAACAGCTTCAATACACCTTGGCATTGATTCTACAAGTCCCTCTCACTCCAGAGGGATGAACACCATTCATCCAAAAGATATTCCCTCATTTTGATAATGGTGGTGCAGAATGCTGTCTAACACATCGGTTCAAAATCTCCCATAGGTGTTCAAATAGGTTGAGATCTGGTGACTGTGAAGGCCATAGCATATGATTCACATCATTTTCACACTCATCAAACCATTCAGTGACCCTTCGTGCCTTGTGCATGGGGGCGTTGTCATTGAAATGGAAACATATACGCTTATGTTATTGTCTTAAGATTATGTTACACTGACTTATAGTCAAAAGCTCATTGTAAGACTTTATGATCTCTGCTTCCTGTGTGAAAATGTTCCTAACAGGTACTATCAAAGGTGAGGTGTGGGACTCAGTCACTGTAACCTTAGAGGGAATGTCCAGGGAGGATAGGCAGATAAGGATTTGGCCTTGAACTCTTAATTCTCAGCAGAGACCAGAAGAAATTCCCTAGAGATACGGTGAATTAATTAAAAATAACTGTTAGGGTGATGACTATGGGATGATTGTGATGCATGTGGCTGTATATGCAAGTACCAACACTGATTATTGCAGTAAAATCACCAAATGTAAAAAGTGGCTCATGTTACCCCGTTCTCCCCTATATTATCAGATATTAAATAAATTGTAGCGACATCCATATTGTCCCAAATATCCAAAAGGACAAAAACAGAAAATGACAACAAGCAACTATCTACTCACCTCTTCAGGGTTTTCACTGATAATCTTGATCATGGCCTGTACGGCTTTTTCCTTCTGCAGCAGCTCCAGACCAGGAGCATCTGCATCTGGGACATCACCCATCCCGTCTTTCCCGTGGAAATCTCCAGCGTGGAGTTTACCGGCCAGCAGGGGCTCTGCGCAGCCGCGGTATACCGGGATCTGTATTACAGGTTTCACTTCATGATGCATGATACACAGGAAGTCATCACTGTATCATATACAAGCTGTAGCCAGAACATACTTACATCCAGCCTGTTGCAGACTTTCAGCACTCGTAGTGTGTTCTTTAGGACGTTCTCCAGGGGTGTGTTGCCATGGCTGCAGGTGATCCCCAAAATTTCCACATTGGGGTCTGCCAGGGCCACCATGATGGCCATAGCATCATCCACCCCTGTGTCCAAATCAAGGATCAACTTCTTCTTCATCTTATCTGAAAGAAAAGGAAGAGGAGGGAGGATTTTTATTAAGAAGATGATAAAATTTCAATATTTCCACATTTTGCACACAACATAGTCTTCAAATTGAGAGATGATAAATAATCCAGGTCTTCAAACGGGAACATAAATCAGTTTCCTCTTTGAACGTGACCCAAATCACCCATCTGGCTGTGAGTTTACATTTGTAAATGTCATCCTCCAGCACACTCAGATGCAGCTGCAGCTCATAAATTAATCAAGGGCTTTAATTTAAGTCAACACCTGCTCCATAATTGTTTCTTGGGGTCGACTAGTTGTTTATTTATTTGGATCCTCGTTAGCTGTTACCAGAGCTGATGTGAAAATCTACAAGACACTGAAGTGATGCTGATATGTCCATGTGTGGTTATAAATGTCTTCCTCTTACATTAAATAACTCCTCAGATTTTTAAGTGGCAAATGAAGTGATGCAGCAGGGTCAGATTAACCTGTCACGGGACTCCAGGGGGAAAGATATGTTGGCTCTTCCCCCAACCTCAACAAGTCCTCCAAATTAAACAGCTAAATAAGTATATTACTTGTAATTGCCCTCCAGAATGACATATAGTGTATACAGTCAGCATTTTCTGATCTTAAGCCCCTGTTAGCAGGACAACATCATTTGACACCTTCTGAAACTGTTACAAATCACAAATCAAAAGTCAAAAATTAACTTTCATGCTCCGACTTAAGAAGATCCCTATAAAGGAGGTGTTGGTTTACTTAATACCAAACATGAGACCTCAGTCATGATGAGTGAATGAGGCTCCAGTCCCGTCACTATACATGAGACAGTACAATACTATATCACTACTGCAACACTAATTGTAATAACAAAATAATAACTGATTACTCACATTCTCATGGACGTACAGGAAAGAGTAAACCAGCAAACATGAAACAAGAGTCCAGAAACTACAGCAATGAGTGAAGTACAATCCATAAACTTCTCTTAATCAGCTCTGGCCAGACACTCCACCCTATTTGTTAGACAGCTGAGGGGAGCTGAAGGGAGGTCTTTGATGTGTGCAGAGAATCCTGACACTCTCTGATAACGTGCACTTGGTGCACAAGGTCACAGACTTTGCATGTAAACTGTGAGTATGCTGAAAGAGGGATGCCTGTGCTGGAAACTAGTGGATGACCTACTGAACAATCCCTTTTGATACACTTGGGTCTGAAAGCATTAGTTTATCACTTTGTTTAAAGGGATATCTGGTTTTTGTTTAAGAACCTGAGCGTGTATCTATCATGTGTATCTACATGGTCAGAGCTGAGTCATCCCGATTGATAATTATTCCTGTTTATCTCCTGATTTCATAGTTTTTCCTTGTCCTCATCACAACTTGTTTCTGGCACTGTACAGCGTGTGTGTGCAGCTGCTCTCTGTGCAGGTAGTCCTCCATCCTGTCCTCCTCCCTCTGCTGCCGAAGTGATTGGAGAAGGTACTGGTTTGTGCCAGTCAGTGACTAAGTTTACAAGGATTTGCCAAATGTTAAGATACGTGGCAAACTCACAAAAACAGTTAGGCTACATACAGACAAACACACAAGCAGACTTGTTTGATCAGTTCTAAATTAATCTGGCAGAGCACAAAGAGATGAACTTACCGGTCAAAAAAGATTCAGCCACATGCAGGTTTATCCCTTTTCCAAGTGTGTTTTTGCGTGTAAAGTTAAACTTCTCGCTGCTGCTTTTTATACAGAAGGAAGTGTGGGAAGGTTATGCAACACACAAATGACCACAAGCATCTGTCCTTGAGCATTTTCAGCTGTTGTTTGGTCAAAGCAAACATGCTTAAAAAAATGTTTAAAGGATAAAATGTGATTTATTTAAGTTACATAACAGTGTTTTGACTCTTCAGACGAGGTGGGAGCTTCACTGTAAGTCCACATGACAGAAGTTTTCTCTAGTATACATGCTTTATTCACCAAATGTTTTGAGCATTCAAATGTGCTAGAGCTGGAAAGGTCTCATTTTTACATTGTATATTATTTTTATGTTGCACTATCCCTCCTTCCTTTAAGTTCCCTTTCCTCACATGGACATGTTACCAAATAAATCAAACCCTTTATGGTAAATGAAATAACTCTTCTTAATGCACCTGTCAAGTTGTAGACAAAATGATAAAACCATTACAAATGCTGAAAAATGAACGAAAAAAATCGAAGAAAATCATATTTTAGAGAACAAAATTCATGGCTCTCGCTTGTTAAAATATCTTTCTACTTCAGTGAATTCATCAACATTTGCTTGAACTTCTCCAAGTCAATTTTCTTCATGATAAAGGCCTTGTGTTTCTTTTTCAGCAGCCCCATGTAGTCCAGCACCATCATGCCTTGGGTGTAGGTCCCCTCCAACTCCACGGACACTGCAACCTGGAGGAGGAACATGAGAATTTCTTGGGAAATGATCTGAACTGACATGTTGAAATGTAAACAGATAAAAAGCAGTTGTCTCTCACCTCTTCACTCTCTGTTATGAGAGTGTCATCGATGGCGGCAGCCGTGGCGTAGGTGTCGCAGGGGTTGAAATCATAGGCTATGATCTTTTGATAGTTCTCTGACTGAGCTCTCTGCAGTAACAATACATCATGAAGAGACATTCAGACATGTTGTGACATAGAAACATCATATCATATCAGCACTGAAAGCACCACAGCGGTGCCCAGAAATTTGAATTTGTGAGTCCCATAACAAAATCTGCTGCAATATGTCCTGTTTGTTTGCACTTTTCACGATTTTAGTTGTAATAAATTGTAATTTGCTGGGGGCATTCTGCTTGAGCCCCAAAAAGACCTTTGTAAACACATGTGAGATGTTGTACATTCATAATTTAATAGAAAGCAAATTTTAAGGGAGTTCTGATCATTTGGGTACCTTGAAGTTGTGCTGTAAAAACACTGCATAATAGTCATTGCATAGTAACCCTACTGAGATTGAGGTTCCATGCTTGCTACCTTATAATTAATGACATAGTATTAAAAGCAGACATTTTCTGATGCTTCTTGACAATTGTCAGAAAGGTAAATGATATGTTTCCCCCCTCATATCATTATAATCTCTTACCTTGAAGGATAGGGCCGAAATCTTTTTCATAAAGGCTGCCTTCTCAGTGTCTTGGGCCAGCCACTGGTCAAAGAAACACTGAGGAGGAAAAACAGAGAGTGTTCACGATGCAAATAAAGGCTCTCTGAAAGGGAATTATTTAATTTAATTTCACATGATATATTACACATGAATTCTGTGTTAATATATACAGTAAAGTAAGGAGGTCTTTACCCCGTTATTTAGCTGAAACTCCGGACCAACTTTGGGTTAATCTTTGGAGAATGCTGATTGTGTATAATTATATTTAAAGATCTTCAAGTTGTGTGTTCAGCCTCACCCACGGCAGGCTCATTCTGCAGGTGAACTCCCAGGGAGCGATGTAGGTGGGACAGGTGTAGCGGTCCAACACAACGTAGGCAGCCTCAGGGTCAGCCACGAAGTTAAACTCTCCACATACTGTGGTGTTACCTCTGGCTGCAGATCACACAAAGCCACATGCAGGTTTATCCCTTTTCCAAGTGTGTTTTTGTGTGTAAAGTTAAACTTCTCGCTGCTGTTTTTTATACAGAAGGAAGTGTGGGAAGGTTATGCAACACACAAATGATCACAAGCATCTGTCCTTGAACATTTTAAGCTGTTGTTTGGTCAAAGCAAACATGCTTAAAAAAAGTTTAAAGGATAAAATGTGATTTATTTAAGTTACATAACAATGTTTAGACTCCTCAGACTGCATTCATCGAAGATTTTAACATATGAGTGCCACCTGAAAATCTATATTAATTCCATTCTTGTTTTGTGCAGACTACTTGTGCAGGCTTTTTATGCGTTTTGCTCGTGGTTAACTGATATGGAGGATGGGAAATTAGAAAAATAGACAAAACACAGCGAGGTGGGAGCTTCACTGTAAGTCCACATGACAGAAGTTTTCTCTAGTATACATGCTTTATTCACCAAATGTTTTGAGCATTCAAATGTGCTAGAGCTGGAAAGGTCTCATTTTTACATTGTATATTATTTTTATATTGCACTATCCCTCCTTCCTTTAAGTTCCCTTTCCTCACATGGACATGTTACCAAATAAATCAAACCCTTTATGGTAAATGAAATAAGTCTTCTAAATGCACCTGTCAAGTTGTAGACAAAATGATAAAACCATTACAAATGCTGAAAAATGAACGAAAAAAATCGAAGAAAATCATATTTTAGAGAACAAAATTCATGGCTCTCGTTTGTTAAAATATCTTTCTACTTCAGTGAATTCATCAACATTTGCTTGAACTTCTCCAAGTCAATTTTCTTCATGATAAAGGCCTTGTGTTTCTTTTTCAGCAGCCCCATGTAGTCCAGCACCATCATGCCTTGGGTGTAGGTCCCCTCCAACTCCACGGACACTGCAACCTGGAGGAGGAACATGAGAATTTCTTGGGAAATGATCTGAACTGACATGTTGAAATGTAAACAGATAAAAAGCAGTTGTCTCCCACCTCTTCACTCTCTGTTATGAGAGTGTCATCGATGGCGGCAGCCATGGCGTAGGCGTCGCAGGGGTTGAAATCATAGGCTATGATCTTTTGATAGTTCTCTGACTGAGGTTTCTGCAGTAACAATACATCATGAAGAGACATTCAGACATGTTGTGACATAGAAACATCATATCATATCAGCACTGAACCACAGCGGTGCCCAGAAATTTGAATTTGTGAGTCCCATAACAAAATCTGCTGCAATATGTCCTGTTTGTTTGCACTTTTCACGATTTTAGTTGTAATAAATTGTAATTTGCTGGGGGCATTCTGCTTGGGGCCCCAAAAAGACCTTTGTAAACACATGTGAGATGTTGTATATTCATAATTTAATAAAGAGCAAATTTTAATGGAGTTTTGAACATTTGGGTACCTTGAAGTTGTGCTGTAAAAACACTGCATAATAGTCATTGCATAGTAACCCTACTGAGATTGAGGCAGTATTAAAAGCAGACATTTTCTGATGCTTCTTGACAATTGTCAGAAAGGTAAATGATATGTTTCCCCCCTCATATCATTATAATCTCTTACCTTGAAGGATAGGGCCGAAATCTTTTTCATAAAGGCTGCCTTCGTAGTGTCTTGGGCCAGCCACTGGTCAAAGAAAGACTGAGGAGGAAAAACAGAGAGTGTTCACTATGCAAATAAAGGCTCTCTGAAAGGGAATTATTTAATTTATTTTCACATGATATATTAAACATAAATTCTATGTTAATATATACAGTAAAGTAAGGAGGTCTTTACCCCGTTATTTAGCTGAAACTGTATTGTTTTATCAATCTGGACCAACTTTGGGTTAATCTTTGGATAATGCTGATTGTGTATAATTATATTTAAAGATCTTCAAGTTGTGTGTTCAGCCTCACCCACGGCAGGCTCATTCTGCAGGTGAACTCCCAGGGAGCGATGTAGGTGGGACAGGTGTAGCGGTCCAACACAACGTAGGCAGCCTCGGGGTCAGCCACGAAGTTAAACTCTCCACATACTGTGGTGTTACCTCTGGCTGCAGATCACACAAAAGAAGAATAAAAGACTCATCCAGACGGACAGATTGAGAGCATGTTTTGAAGTGATTGACAGGTAACGTACATTCAGTGTTGCCTCCCATGATGTAGAGTGCCTTCAGTCTCTGAGGGAAGTAAGGGTCCAGTTGCACTGCGACAGCCAGGTTAGTGAGAGGGGCCATGGCCACCAGAGTCACCTTTAGACAGCAGCAACAAATCAACACATATTTCTTCTTCTATGATCTTTTAATGGCGTGGTGTGTGTGTGTGTGTCTTGTGTATCTAATGCAATCAATATCATTCATTCACTTTATTCATTTATAAATGACTGTCTTCATGTTTGTCTCACTTCTCCAGGGTTCTCTTTGACAATATCGATCATGGCCTGCACAGCTTTCTTCTTCTGCAGCAGCTCCAGGCCTGGAGCATTTGGATCAGGGACGTCGCCCAGCCCGTCCTTCCCGTGGAAATCTCCAGCATGTATTTTACGGGCCAGCAGTGGGCGTGAGCAGCCACGATACACAGGGATCTGTAGAGTATGATATGTTGGGCTTTATATACAGTAGCATCTTATACGGGTCATATCTCCAAAGCTTTAGTTAAATTAGGAAAATGACTAAAAGTAGAGAACCAGCATATAGATACTGGACTGCTTATGTACTGAGGTGTCACCCAGTCCTTGTTGTTAACCCTAATATTAACCCCAACAAACCCCCTAAATCAAATCAGCCAATCACAACCAAGCAGTCGACACAACCATGTACAAGGGCTACTTACATCCAGCCTGTTGCACTCTTTCAGGACTCGGAGAGTGTTCTTGAGGACGTTCTCCAGAATTGTGTTGCCATGGCAGCAGGTGATCCCCAAAATTTCCACACTGGGGTCTGCCACGGCCATCATGATGGCCATAGCATCATCCACCCCTGTGTCCACATCAAGGATCAACTTCTTCTTCATCCTACGTTCAACCACACAAAAAGAGTCACACTTGTAGAGGTGTAGTTCCTTATAAAGCACACCGCACACTTTCTTCCACGACAGTAACCTCTGCCGTCCATTGAAGCGGTCTATCTGATAAAGAGCTACTCAAAAGGACACAAGAAGTGACATGCTGGAGGAGGATGAACACCAGCTGAACCTGTTCTTATTAACAGCTTATTTACAGTGGCTGAGAGAGCTCAAGGCACCACAACTTAAGAAAACACAGGTATGATAAATTGATAGTGTTATTAAATATGCCTCATTAGAAAGTGATACTTATAGACTAAAGGTAGAATTACTGGTAGAATTCATTATTATTATTATTATATACTCATTTTGTGCAAATAAACATAAACATAGTTCAAAACACAGTATGGTAGTTAATTAATTATTCCTTAGAGGCTCTGCACCATTACATCAGATTGGAAAGTACCGTACTGTGGTTTTGAACTATGTTTATTTGCACAAAATGAGTGTGTCATGAAATAAATGTTTGACCTGCCGTGACATGCAGCAAGGTTGTGGAGTTATAAATAATTCTTTTATTGCTTAAAAGATTAATTTGAGTTCAAGGTGCAGAGCCTCTAAGGATTAATTAATTAAGTACAAGGACGTGTTGAAACAGAGTATATGTGTATGAAAATATTGCCATACAGAGCAGGAAATGAGAGCACTGCGCAATAAGTAATTCTACCAGTAAATCTACCTTTAATCTATAGGTATCACTTTCTAATGAGACATATTTAATAACACTATCAATTTATCATTAAAAATTCATTAATAATGTGTGTCAAATGATGCACAACACATATATTTTCCTGTGTTTTCTTAAGTTGTGGTGCCTTGAGCTCTCTCAGCCACTGTAAATAAGCTGTTAATAAGTATATGTATAGAGAGGCAAAGTCCCTCCCCTTCCAAGAAAAAATAAATTAAAAGACCTTTTTAAGTAATTCAAACCATATATAAGAGTTGCAGTTAGACATTTGAAACATTTTTATAATGCTAACAGATGACAGAAATAGCTGTTTATTACTATTGTTTTGGATTATACTTTTAAATGAACCCTCCCAGTACTTGAACTCATCTTGATACCCACAATGTCAAATGTCTGTGTCTTCAAAATGGTCTGAAATTACAAAATAATGTAAAATCCTCACCTGTTGAGCGGACAGCGATAGATGTCTGTTGTCTGCTTTGAGAGTGAAGCAGTTATTGCAGACTTCCCTTCTTTTAAAGACTAGATATTGCTAGTGCAACAGGCACACCCTGATGCAAAGGTTGTTTTCTTGCCTTCTAAAAAGCATTGATAAACCATCCATGTTTCCATTTGAAAACAAATTTAAGAGCGTAATGTAACACTCAAAATAATTTGTTTAGTCTCAATAAAGTTTACATAAAGTCTTAAGTTTTATAACTGCTAAAATGTGATGTAAAAATATTTCATTATATGAAGAAGCAAATTAGGTAAATATACTATTGATTAAAGTAGTGTTACTTTAGTAAGTTACAGTTTGAAGAGTGGCTCATTGTTGTTCAGAAATAGTCTGCAGTGAGCCTAAATTGTGTTAATGCACTTATTCATTCAATGACCCATAACTCCCATCTCAAATTGATTTCATCAAGTGACTGCAGGGACATGTCATTATTAATTCATTGACTGGGAAAGCTTTTTATCATCCACTTTGTCAAACTGGGCTGTATTGCCCTCACCTGGACTCTCAAGTTTACAGGTCAGACCAGTATCATTTAGCTTGCAAGGCAGCTGGATTCTTGAGATCATGACATTACAAGGTCATGCGAGAATCCAACTTGTCAGGCTTCAAGTTCCCTTTTGTGTCCAAACCACTTAAAAGGGCTGTCTGGAAGCAATTTATTTCCACAAGTTTCATTTTGCTTTTAGACCTCATCCCATGAGGATATAGAAACTGCTTTAACCAAACCTCTAAATGTAGTCGTGAAAATAAAATACATTTTCACTTCTCACATAATTCTCACTGACTGTAAATGCACCTGTCAAGTTGTAGCAAAATGATAAAACCATTACAAATGCTGAAAAATGAATGAAAAAAATGAAAGAAAACAGGAAAAAAATGCTGCTTTGCTTTTTCTTTTAGTGAACAAAATTCATGGCTCTCGCTTGTTAAAATATCTGTCTACTTCAATGAATTCATCAACATTTGCTTGAACTTCTCCGAGTCAATTTTCTTCATGATGAAGGCCTTGTGTTTCTTTTTCAGCAGCTCCATGTAGTCCAGCACCATCATGCCTCGGGTGTAGGTCCCCTCCAACTCCACGGACACTGCAACCTGGAGGAGGAACATGAGAATTTGTTGGAAAATGATCTGAACTGACATGTTTTGTAATGTAAACAGATAAAAAGCAGTTGTCTCTCACCTCTTCACTCTCTGTTATGAGTGTGTCATCGATGGCGGCAGCCATGGCGTAGGTGTCACAGGAGTTGAACCCTTTGCCTGCTATGATCTCCTTTTGATAGTCCTTTGACTGAGCTCTCTGCAGTAACAATACATCATGAAGAGACATTCAGACATGTTGTGACACAGAATCAAATGACACTGAAAGCACCACAGCGGTGCCCAGAAATTTGAATTTGTGAGTCCCATAACAAAATCTGCTGCAATATGTCCTGTTTGTTGGCACTTTTCACGATTTTAGTTGTAATAAATTGTAATTTGCTGGGGGCATTCTGCTTGAGCCCCAAAAAGACCTTTGTAAACACATGTGAGATGTTGTACATTCATAATTTAATAGAAAGCAAATTTTAAGGGAGTTCTGATCATTTGGGTACCTTGAAGTTGTGCTGTAAAAACACTGCATAATAGTCATTGCATAGTAACCCTACTGAGATTGAGGTTCCATGTTTGCTACCTTATAATTAATGACATAGTATTAAAAACAGCCATTTTCTGATGCTTCTTGACAATTGTCAGAAAGGTAAATGATATGTTTCCCCCCTCATATCATTATAATCTCTTACCTTGAAGGATAGGGCTGTAATCTTTTTCAGAAAGGCTGCCTTCTCAGTGTCTCGGGCCAGCCACTGATCACAGAAAGACTGAGGAGGAAAAACAGAGAGTGTTCACTATGCAAATAAAGGCTCTCTGAAAGGGAATTATTTGATTTATTTTCACATGATATATTAAACATAAATTCTGTGTTAATATATATAGTAAAGTAAGGAGGTCTTTACCCCGTTATTTAGCTGAAACTGTATTGTTTTATCAATCTGGACCAACTTTGGGTTAATCTTTGGATAATGCTGATTGTGTATAATTATATTTAAAGATCTTCAAGTTGTGTGTTCAGCCTCACCCACGGCAGGCTCATTCTGCAGGTGAACTCCCAGGTAGCGATGTAGGTGGGACAGGTGTAGCGGTCCAACACAATGTAGGCAGCCTCGGGGTCAGCCACGAAGTTAAACTCTCCACATACTGTGGTGTTACCTCTGGCTGCAGATCACACAAAAGGAGAATAAAAGACTCATCCAGACGAACAGATTGAGAGCATGTTTTGAAGTGATTGACAGGTAACGTACATTCAGTGTTGCCTCCCATGATGTAGAGTGCCTTCAGTCTCTGAGGGAAGTAAGGGTCCAGTTGCACTGCGACAGCCAGGTTAGTGAGAGGGGCCGTGGCCACCAGAGTCACCTTTAGACAGCAGCAACAAATCAACACATATTTCTTCTTCTATGATCTTTTAATGGCGTGGTGTGTGTGTGTGTGTCTTGTGTATCTAATGCAGTCAATATCATTCATTCACTTTATTCATTTATAAATGACTGTCTTCATGTTTGTCTCACTTCTGCAGGGTTCTCTTTGACAATATCGATCATGGCCTGCACAGCTTTCTTCTTCTGCAGCAGCTCCAGGCCTGGAGCATTTGGATCAGGGACGTCGCCCAGCCCGTCCTTCCCGTGGAAATCTCCAGCATATTGTTTACGGGCCAGCAGTGGGCATGAGCAGCCAGGATACACAGGGATCTGTAGAGTATGATATGTTGGCTTTATATACAGTAGCATCATGTATGGGTCATATCTCCAAAGCTTCAGTTAAATCAGGAAAATGACCAAAAGTAGAAAACCAGCATATAGATACTGGACTGCTTATGTACTGGGATGTCACCCAGTCCTTGTTGTTAACCCTAATATTAACCCCGACAAACCCCCTAAATCAAATCAGCCAATCACAACCAAGCAGTCGACACAACCATGTACAAGGGCTACTTACATCCAGCCTGTTGCACTCTTTCAGGACTCGGAGAGTGTTCTTGAGGACGTTCTCCAGCATTGTGTTGCCATGGCAGCAGGTGATCCCCAAAATCTCCGTATTGGGGTCGGCAAGGGCCACCATGATGCCCAGAGCATCATCCACCCCTGTGTCTACATCAAGGATCAACTTCTTCTTCATCCTATGTTCAACCACACAAAAAGAGTCACACTTGTAGAGGTGTAGTTCCTGATAAAGCACACCGCACACTTTCTTCCACGACAGTAACCTCTGCCGTCCATTGAAGCGGTCTATCTGATAAAGAGCTACTCAAAAGGACAAAAGAAGTGACATGCTGGAGGAGGATGAACACCAGCTGAACCTGTTCTTATTAACAGCTTATTTACAGTGGCTGAGAGAGCTCAAGGCACCACAACTTAAGAAAACACAGGTATGATAAATTGATAGTGTTATTAAATATGCCTCATAAGAATCTGTTTCAACACATCCTTGTAGTTAATTAATTATTCCTTAGAGGCTCTGCACCATAACATCAGATTGGAAAGTACCGCACTGTGGTTTTGAACTATGTTAATTTGCACAAAATGAGTGTGTCATGAAATAAATGTTTGACCTGCCGTGACATGCAGCAAGGTTGTGGAGTTATAAATAATTCTTTTATTGCTTAAAAGATTAAATTGATTTTTAAAAATTAAATTAAAAGACATTTTTAAGCAATTCAAAGCATATATAAGAGTTGCAGTTAGACATGTTTTGACATGTTTTTGAAATGTTTTGATAATGCTATCAGATGACAGAAATAGCTGTTTATTACTATTGTTTTGAATCATACTTTTACATACATTTTTACATTTCATACATTTACTAAATCTACCTTTAGTCTATAGGTATGACTTTCTAATGAGACATATTTAATAACACTATCAATTTATCATTAAAAATGCATTAATAATGTGTGTCAAATGATGCACAACACATATATTTTCCTGTGTTTTCTTAAGTTGTGGTGCCTTGAGCTCTCTCAGCCACTGTAAATAAGCTGTTAATAAGTATATGTATAGAGAGGCAAAGTCCCTCCCCTTCCAAGAAGAAATAAATTAAAAGACCTTTTTAACTAATTCAAACCATATATAAGAGTTGCAGTTAGACATTTGAAACATTTTTATAATGCTAACAGATGACAGAAATAGCTGTTTATTACTATTGTTTTGGATTATACTTTTAAATGAACCCTCTCAGTACTTGAACTCATCTTGAAACCCACAATGTCAAATGTCTGTGTCTTCAAAATGGTCTGAAATTACAAAATAATGTAAAATCCTCACCTGTTGAGCGGACAGCGATAGATGTCTGTTGTCTCCTTTGAGAGTGAAGCAGTTATTGCAGACTTCCCTTCTTTTAAAGACCAGATATTGCCCAACAGGCACAGGCACACCCTGATGCAATGGTTGTTTTCTTGCCTTCTAAAAAGCATTGATAAACCATCCATGTTTCCATTTGAAAACAAATTTAAGAGCGTAATGTAACACTCAAAATAATTTGTTTAGTCTCAATAAAGTTTACATAAAGTCTTAAGTTTTATAACTGCTAAAATGTGATGTAAAAAATATTTCATTATATGAAGAGGCAAATCAGGTAAATATACTATTGATTTAAGTAGTGTTACTTTAGTAAGTTACAGTTTGAAGAGTGGCTCATTGTTGTTCAGAAATAGTCTGCAGTGAGCCTAATTGTGTTAATGCACTTATTCATTCAATGACCCATAACTCCCATCTCAAATTGATTTCATCAAGTGACTGCAGGGACATGTCATTATTAATTCATTGACTGGGAAAGCTTTTTATCGTCCACTTTGTCAAACTGGGCTGTATCGCCCTCAGCTGGACTCTCAAGTTTACAGGTCAGACCAGTATCATTTAGCTTGCAAGGCAGTTGGATTCTTGAGATCATGACATTACAAGGTCATGCGAGAATCCATCTTGTCAGGCTTCAATGTGTCCGAACCACTGTCAGTGTCCTTTGAGGATTCTTGCTGATCTCGTTATCTCATGAATTCAGCTGCCTTGCAGTGTAAGATGGTGATAGACGGTGATAGACAGATGGTTCATCCAATCGCCTGCCGAGTATTTTTTGAAAGTGCCTGCCCTTTTCCAAACAGTTTCCAAGGACGACTTATCAGATGGTTCTGTGTAACATAACATCTAGCATGTCAGGTAACAGTATCATGCCAAAACATGTAATACACCTGTTGATCCACTAGAGGACACCGTGTCAGTGTCACCTTTGCCTTGTCTAGGCATGAAAAGTACAGGCATGTATAGAGAGGCAAAGTCCCTCCCCTTCCACTGGACATTCAAACATGCCAGAGGGTTAAATAAATAATGAAAAAAAAACACTTAAGGCAAAATTTGTAATTGTGTAGACTATTTAAGAATCACAGCACATATAAAGTCAGCGCACAACTCATATACAACAAGTGTCTCTTGTCTCATCCAGACCAAAGTGCAGTGTCTTCACTTGTATACAAACTGTGCTCAGAACAGCTAAGATCACATATTATTTACATACTGTACATACCTATTCCTATTCCTATTTTGATCAGAGTATGCACGGCTGCATGTAAACGGGAATATTAGTGGAATATTCATTTTCAATAGCCATGTAAACAGCTTAGTGGGAATATTGTCCTTTTTGGAATAAAGGCAAAAACCTGAATATTTTGTGCGTGTAAACATAGTCACTGATACAGTGGACCAGTAGGTGTATTACATGCTTTGGTGTGATACCAGGTTGCATAGGTTTTACTGATAGAAATAGTTAAGAGTAGTTTGTTAATGTTTCTGGAAACTACGTAGCATAGCCTGCAAAATTTTATTCAAGTTAAATTCCTTGCATGAACATTGGAAAAATTATTAAGGATAACTCCCAACAAGAATACTGTAAGGTCATTAAAGCAATATCATAGCGGACATGTATTATACTATCATTATATTCTCACTTTTCACTAATGGACACCACATAAACCCAATGTATTATTGGAATTGTAAGCTATATTTAGGAGTAGCCTACTAGCCAACAATATGCAGTAGTGCAGCAGTGCTCTTCTTTGAACTGATTTCATGGGTTAATGTTAACCACTAATGCAGCAACTATGGTATTTATTCAGTCATGCGTCAAGGTGTCTGGGCCTTCGTTCATGAAAACAGGATCTTTGGATTTTTGTGAGCGGAAACTGCCTCTGCACACTGTTTCTAGTCTTCTTTACACGCAACCTTATTCTATCAAATTTTAACAATACTCTGCCATCTATGCTCAAGGGGTTGAGCTGTAGGTGAGAAAAATTGATATGCTGCGTTAAGAATAACAGGATATCACACTAGGCATTCATATACAGTATCGTGTCCCTTTGATGTGTGAAGTTTTTCAGTAAAACAAGTGTTAAGACCTCTCAGTTCTCCATGATATTTTCCTCTCCCCTTGCTTACTGTCATATGTCCTTTATTGTGTTATTGCAAACTTTCTGAACTGTAACAAAAAGCCAAAAAGGGCAAGGATTATACAACGGCCAAACAGTTTGGCATGCCCTGTTTTGAACTGGACGTTGTACCCTTAAAAGAAAGTTGCAGATTTCCTCATTTAAAACTACATGTGACGCAGCATGTAAACAGACACGACATTTCCCGGTGTCTCCGTCATGACGCAGGACATCAGCAAGATTTCTCCCGCCCCCGCAATAAAGTTAATGTGTGACAATAATAGCAATAAAGCAATAAAGGCTGTATTAACAGATAACAGATTATCTGTACATTAACAGATAACCCGTTAACTAACATTAACTGACAATTAGCGCTATGTGATAAGCAGCACAAGAAGCTGAACACCGTACAGTGTAAGTATTAATACACGTTGTTTTAAGTTTACCAGTTACACACTCTCCTAACAGGCTCTTGGAAGCGGTCAAAAAATATTTTCTCCGGCAGTTAGCATTTATAAGACTGCCTTTTTATCTTATTGAGCTCCTGATCATTTGTCACAGTGGTATTTGGCAGTAACTAAAGACGCTTTGGACTCCTTTTCACTCGTCAACATTCTCATTTTAAACAGACTTTAAAACACTCACTAATCTTGCAACATTAAGGCGTTTACACGTCTGGGGCCAGATGCGTAAAACTCACACGCACGCACAAAGCCAGAAATATGCAGACACACTCTTTTTGTCAGGTTTATAAAGTTGTGTTTTCATTGTGGAACTAGGCGCACGTGCACGAGCCTCATTTACACTCCTACAATGAGCCATAAATGGATAAAGACACGCCCTTAATCAGCCCTTTTTCATATCAATTCGCTGCACCGCAGTTTCACAGATTGTGCTGCACCGGTGAGGTTCTCAAACAGCCAAAACAGTCATTACGCGCGGCTGTGCGGCTCTCTACAGCATCCATATCAATAATTCATCACTGGACTGTAAACCATCGTCGGCAGTGATATCTCAGATATGTATAATCAATTATTAGTTTGTATCTCTCATATGTAAACCGACTTTACAAGATGTAACACAACTAAGGATCAAATAAGAATAATATTATGCAATGTTGACTCCTATGTAAATTAATAATTGTATGTAGAATAATAAAATGAATCACACAAAAACGATTAATCAATGGGTGTTTGAAACGGTTGTGCCTGTTTAAGATAACTCTGTACCGTCTGTTTGATGGGAGGAGCTGATGTCAGGGTGAAGAACATGAGTTGGATCTGAGATGATTTTTTGTGCCTGTCTGATTATGGTTTGCTGAAAAATATCCTGAAGACTGGGATTTTGACGAACTCCCATAATCTTCATGGCTGTCTGTATTAGTCTGTTGATTTGGGCCTTTGACTGAACTGTCAAGTTACCAAACCATGCAGAGATACCATAGTGCAGGAGGCTCTCTACTACTGCATGATAGAAGAGAAGCTGCACTTCCTGGGTCACACCGAAGCTTCTGAGCCTTCTCAGGAAGTGCAGCCTCTGGTTTGTTGTCCATGTTTGATGCCCAGGTACCTTTAGGAGTCCACCTGCGCCATGATATGGTCGTGGATGACCACTGGTGAATGATCACTGAAAGACTTGGGGTCAACCACCATCTCCTCTGTGTTTTTTTTTTTGTGTTGAGGATAAGATGGTGTTATGGATGATAGACTTATACATCTGAACATCAGAATTAGTTTGCATGAGCCCCAGAATGGTATTGTCATCAGATTTAATTTAATAATGTGTACATTTTCAGTATGGCTGGTACATTCATTTGTGTAGAGAGTGAACAGCACAGGTGAGCTAACACACCCTTGGGGCGCTCCAGTACTGATGGTTGTGAGCTCAGAGACAGTTATGTTCACTCTGACATGCTGGGTGCAGTTGGTAAGAAATGCATGATACCACCTAATGATGAATGGGTTGACGCTGAACTGATTTAATTTTTTGAGTAATATGTGTGGCTGCAAGGTATTGAATGCAGAGCTGAAATCAACAAACAATAGTCTAACATAGGCCTTTGGTTTCTCCTGGTGTTAAGTGACCATATGCACTAAGCTATTGATTGCATCATCAGTGCCTATATGTTGTCTGTATGCAAATTGCAAGTCAGCCTGCTCACCATAAGTCTTTCCGTACATTTCGTCACCAAACGCATAAAAACACACACAATAAGTGCTGCTAGTTATCAACCAAATCAAACAATGTTTTACTAAAACATTCTGTCTCTCAGCTTATATAATTTCCACCTCATCACATCACCCTTAGATCACTTTAGAAAAACACGTGTACGCCTGGTCTGATACGCGTAACCCTTAACATCTATCACAAAAGAGGATATGACAAGTAACAGCTTTATGGAACTGAAAATTTATTCAGAGGCTTTCAAATATACCAAATATATTCAAGTATGTATTTGAAAAATTAATTCTGAAGGTTCATGCCCTTTCAATGTGAGTCAATGTAAATCTGTTAATTATAATATCTTGAGCTGCCAGCAAAACTTAGTCATGAGTCTAAACAGCAGCTGCTTTGCAAACTACTGTTTAAAAAAACATAAAAGCACAAACAAACAGATTGCAGGATAACACAAATGTCCTGAGTGAGAAAGAAACAAGAATGAAAATTGAGCAGAGTGAGAGAAAGATAAAGAGAAACAATTGAATGACAGAGAGAAAAATTTTAAACAAGAAGGACATCTAACTTCCCTTTATGAAGCCTGCGTGGTGATGGGGATTCACTGTCAGCTTGTTTGTCTTCTTTGGGCATTTTTTCCTCTGACTGGCCATTGTTCTCCTCTCAGGGTTTATCACAAAAAAGTACCTGAAAACAGCATGTAACAAATCATCTATTATGTCTCAGGTTTTAGTACAGCTTGGCAACAAAATACAGTATATTTGCAGCAACCTACAGCTCAGAAACACACTTGGGTTGAGCTAAGATAACCAACATAACCACTCTGTCTTTTGGGGCTCAGCAGCCAACATATCTTAATCAACTTGTCTACATATTTGAATAAACTTCAGTTGTTATGTGGTTTAGATAGAAGGCCATTATTTATCATGAAATGCAAGTGGGATAAACAAGGTGTAGGTATAGACCAGACCAGACTAACGCTAGTATTTACTGATGTGTAATTCAAGAGAAAACAGTCATCCAAAAATAATCTTTAAACCTGACTTGCAAGCAGCAGTGAAGAATGCTCTCTTGTGGCTGTTAGGTGCTTGCTAAGATTATACCAATTTAATGTTAGCAAAAATTAAATGTATAGTCACTAATTGGGTAACCAGATGAACAATGTAGTTCTATTTTCTCCTTTCTCATTTTTCTAATAGATAGTAGACTACTTTGAGGAGGATACGCTGTTTTCTGAAAATGACAGAGTGCTTATTGTTGTCATGTGTTCATTTTTTTCTACATTCATGACCCAAAAACAAACCACACACATTCAAACAGTGCTCAAACTAACTCTGCTTTGAACTTAACAAAAGCAAAACAAAACCACTGAGGTGGAATCTGAAACCAGACGGCCAAAGGGGATTTTCCATCAACGGCCTCATGGTCAGACTTCCACCTATGTCTCACTACTTCTGAACAGGTTAAGTTGATGTCACATGAGTCTGGGGGACTAAATGTAGGCCACATTTTTGCATAACTGCTTTCCATCTCAGAGAAATGTCATTTTTAATTCAGGAATACCACGCAGTGCAGAGTAACGACAAGAATTTGATAGTACCCCAGATAGCAAAATTGATATGGCCCAGATCCGGCCCACACCTGACACTTTTGGCATTTTCACCTGGCCCACATACTGCGTGGAATGATGCCACTTAGTTGGGTGATCCACTCCTGTTTCCCAGATCTGGGCCACTAGCAAGCCATATGTCAACATAGAACAGACCAGATAGACCAGAGCTGGCCCACATCCATAATAAACATACCTGAGAGCACGGCATCTTTACCAAAAAAGGCTCACATTTGATTTGGGATATTTAGGTCATATTTGCTATTTTACATGTGGGTCATTTGAGGCTCACATCCATTTTCATCTGGGCCAGAAGAAGGCCAGCGATGCCACATCATTGCCTGAAGTGGCCCACTTCCGTATGCAATCTGGGACTGTATGACCCAAAATAACCCTAAAATCACATTTCTCCAAGCTAATTAGTTTAAATTTACGATTATGCACTTGTTGTGTCAAATGCTAGTCTGACCACTACAAAATTTCAAGATTTCAAGATTTCAAGATTTAGTTTCTTGTCATTTTCTTGTGTATTTGTATACACAAAAAAACAAAATGCTGTTCCTCCCAGCCCACAGCAGTGCAACAACAACAGAAAGGATAAAGATATACTGTTTATCTAAAAATTCCCTTTAAAAAAATTATTAAAACATATAAATCCCAAGAGAAAAAAAACAAAAAAAAGAACGAGCACTTAGAACAGTGCATTAAAGTGCATTTAGAGAGAAAAGTACACATCTCAGTTCGATGTAGACAGCTCTTGCATGTCAACGAGTGACTAGCATTGACGGGGGAGTTAGGCAAGAATGTGGTCTCCTTTTGATCCACTAGCAGGCCAAGCGTGCTCAGCTGATTTACCTCCCAGCCAGTATTTCTCATAGTGAAAGTCTTTGTTACATTACATCCAAAATAAACTGATGATCATAGACATATTTCACTATTTCACTCCACACGATGACACAGACATAGACAGTCAGAAGTAGGTCAAACAAACATGACGGAAAATGCTCAAGTAAGTATATTCAAGAATAGGAAAAAATATGGATCTGAAATTGATGATTTCACTTGTCTACAAGTTTCTAGCCATGACTGCATAAATGCCAGTAGCTCTATGAGGTTATAAGGGAGGTTCATTGGGGATGTGGTTAATTTTGCAGGTATTTGGTCATAAATCAACCTGATGGTGACGCTTAAGTAAATCAGGGGATCACCAAAGTTACTACAATTCATCCTGTGGACACCATTCATGTCTATACAAAATTTAATCAAACTCAGTTCAACAGTTAATGAGATATTTCAGTCTGAACCAAACCAACATTTCCATCCCTACAGCTGGGCTAGCCATATTTAAAAGAACATGTGAAATTTACCACATCGACATATTAATTTAGATTTTAAAGGATGGTTGTGTTTTGTTTTTCCATTTTGTGCTTGTTGTACTGAAAGGAGTTGATATAAAAAGAGAAAGAAAATCACCTGTATTTTGCATTTGCGCATCAAAACTTTTGGGAGAGGAAGTGAGAGTTCTGTAAACCATGCCCATCTTTGAGCGGTGGGGGTGGAATGAGGTTTCGCTGGACTGTGCCACTGCATGTGAAACTGGCGGGGGGGCGGGGGGGTTGACACCGTAGTTGCATCAGTCCTATCAGTTTTTCTGTTAGCGGCGCTTCAACTTCCTTATTTGTTCCCTTAGTACCATTTCCTCTTTCAGTTACTGATGTGTCTTTTCTTCAAGAGTACAGCTTCAGATACGTTTTTTTGGGTCGGTTAAGCTGTCAAAGAAAGAACAAACGATCAAATACGCACTTTACAAAGTTAAATGAAGGCTGTGTGTTGCTGCCATCGACTTGTCCTCAGTTTTAAAGACTGACATTACTTTGCTCGTGCTTAGCGGGGGAGCTTGTGCAAGATTGGTGAGTACAGCAGACGTCGGATCATTTATCGAGATTTGAACATTCCTCAAATACAACAGCATGATCATGTTGTGTCCATTTCCTGTCTGTCTCCAGCTTTGATGTGTCCATGTATATATGTGTTTTATGTGCTTATATGATGTGACTAAGAGAGAAGGAACAGACAGCGAATGAAATGGTGTGTGTGGGCGTGACGACGTGTATGTATATATGCCGTAGCAACACTGTGTGTTGAGTGTATGTGATGTCGGGGGACACAAGCACCCTGTCCTGGAGGAGCATGTCTCCTACCAGCCAGCCAGACTTCTCGGACGCGTCTCCCACGACAACTTTCTCCAGGGACAACATCTTCCCGACGAAGATCATCAAAGTGTGTTTCCTTAGCAACAACTCTAACCTGGGCAAGAACTTCAAACTGGTCCGCTGTGAAGAGGGATGGACTGTCAGGGTATACTCTACTATACTCTACTGTACTCTACTGTACTCTACTGTACTTTACTGTACTATACTCTGCTCTGTACTCTACTCTACCATACTGCTTTCTAGTGTACTCTACTCTGTACTCTATACTCTACTCCATACTGTTCTCCACTGTACTCTACTGTGCTGCTGCTTTCTACTGTACTATAAGCTATTGTACTATACTGTCCTCTAGTGTACTCTACTTTGTACTCTGCTGAACTCTACCATACTGCTTTCTACTGTACTGTAATCAACTCTATTATACTGTACTCTAGTGTACTCTACTCTGTACTCTATACTCTACTCTATACTGCACTCTACTGTTCTCCACTGTACTTTACTGTACTTTACCATACTGCTTTCTACTGTACTATACTGTACTATTTACTGTACTCTAGTGTATTCTACTCTGTACTCTATACTCTACTCTATACTGCACTCTACTGTTCTCCACTGTACTTTACTGTACTGTACACCACTGCACTCCACTCTTTACTGTACTGTATTTTATTTTCCTACTAGTCTTGTTTCAACTGTACTCTACTGTACCTCACTGCATTATATATACCGCTATATGCTCCACTTTACTCCACTGTACTAAACTTCACTTTACTAACACTCACACAGACATTGCAGAGAAAACAGTATATTAGGTAGATGAGGCTTTAAAACTGCAACTATCAATATGATTTTTATTCAAATTCACCGTATAATCTCTTATGTCCCAGTCCATCATCAATGCGGTGCTGTCTAGCGGCTGTGTGGGTCCAGAGATAAAACACAACCACTGTTATGGCCTCCTCCTCAATCACCTCAAGTCCTCAGAGATACACTGGCTACACCCAGACCTGACTGTGTCTGAACTCACCCAGCGCTATGAGCAGCAGCACCTTGAGGCTGAGTGGAGGTCAGTACTTCTGCCTTTGTCTGGTCGCGCTTCATTTACAGCACATATATTTGAAATATATCATATTTTTACTTTGAATAGTCCAATATCTTGTCTACAATGACCTTCTTGATGGTGACACTAGAGGTAGGGGCAGGGGATCACTAGGATTCATCCTCTGTGGGCCATGAATGTCCTTAGAGAAACTGAAAAGAAATCCAGCCATTAGTTTGATAATGTCCATGCTAATATTTCATGTGCTATATATAGTACTAATCGTCATAGCACATTGTGTTTGTATACAAGACATTTATGTAATTAAGTAAATGTAGACTTATGGCAACAGAGATCAAGTGATGGTTGTTTGTCCAGATATGACCTGAGGATCAGATACATCCCATCAGACTTCGTCAAGAAATTCGATGATGACAGAACCACCTTGCTCTACTTTTACCAGCAGGTCAGTAATACGTCAGTATGTGTGTGTACATTAACCTTTGCAAAGTTTTAGAACTTGTGGGTGAGAACGTATTTGCAAAGTGAAGTCAGTTAGATAACGGCTGTAGTGAGCGTCAGATGTGTGACTGTGTTATCCACAGGTGCGAAGTGAATACATGCAGCGGTACGCCTCTAAGGTCAGCGAGGGGATGGCCCTACAGCTTGGCTGTCTGGAAATAAGGTACTGAGCAACCACCACCTCACCCTTGTTCTCTCAGTGTTCCAGATCCAAGAAAACAGAACAACAACTGGAAATGGTCTCTTTGTGAGCAGTGTTTGAGTCATTCATAAACACTGTGTTCACTTATTTTGCCCACAGGAGATTCTACAAAGACATGAATCCAAATGGACTGGAGAAAAAGTCCAACTTTGAACTATTAGAGTAAGTCAAGCATGATTGTTCTACTGTATGCCTGCATAACCCTCCATTTAGGCAATTTCCCTTTTATATATAACTTCTGTTACAATGCATCATCAAACAACAGAAGAGAAACCTTTGACATCCACTGCAGCACACATACTTTATCTCAGTAGCTATCTAACCACTGTGTGTATACCACAAAGATATCTATATGGAGAGGAATCACAGGCCTGAGAAATAAGAGTGAACTGACCAGAAGTGGTCTGTGGTTAAAATGACAACCAACATAGATTGGATGATACTCAAGCAGATACAAATGAGCATGAGAGAGCTTCAAACCTGATGGCCAGCACAGTGCCTCAGTGGTTAGCAATGAAGCTTTGCAATAAGAGGGTTTGAATCCTGGCTCTGTATGCTTTTGGAAAGGGGTGTTTGTTTCATGACTGTGGTCTGACTTTCCTCCCTTAGGAAGGACGTGGGGCTGGACTTGTTCTTTCCCAAAGAGCTGATCAACAATATTAAGGTAGAGAGTCAAAACAACTGCTGTAAAGTAATTTTCCTGTTTTGAGTGTCTCTTTTCTCTGCCCTAAAGATGTGTTAAAGTTCTTACAATGAACTTTAAATGATTGCTGTTTGTCTTTGTGCAACGTGTATCAGCCTAAGCGGTTGCGTCGGATGATCCAGGACA
This sequence comes from Thunnus maccoyii, assembly GCF_910596095.1. Taxonomy (NCBI): domain Eukaryota; kingdom Metazoa; phylum Chordata; class Actinopteri; order Scombriformes; family Scombridae; genus Thunnus; species Thunnus maccoyii. Next base: position 10,889,912 of record NC_056556.1, read on the forward strand.
CGTTCCAGGGCTACTCCACTCTGAAACAGGACGAGTGCATAGCCAAGTTCTTCAGCACACTGGCTCAATTCTGCAGCTACACACAGGAGAACTTCGCCTGCCAGCTAGTGGTGAGTGAGAGTTTGATGCGTGCACACGTTAGTTTTCTTGTTAAATTTAGTATTATTGAAGCAGTCAGCATTTCCAACCAGATTGTCTTCTAGTAAAGTTTGGAAATTCCTCTGACCACTCTGACTTTGATCTGTTTTGCAGTTAAATCCCTCCACAAAAGTTGAATGATTTCCTGAGATATCTTTACTAATAGTATTCTTATGTCAAAATAAGACATCTTACCCAGGCATGTGTGTGTGTGTGTGTGTGTGTGTGTGTGTGTGTGTGTGTGTGTGTGTTTCTTGTGCCCATAGCTTGGTTGGGATGTAGCGATAGAACTGGTCATTGGTCCTAACGGCATCAGTCAACAAAGTGAAGACTTAAACGTGAGCTCACTCTCTCTTTCTCTCAGCTTTTCTGAGATTTCTTGATTTTATAAACTTTTGTACTGCATTTACTCTACAGCCATTTGCCATTTACTCTTGCTTTATTTCAACTTTTAACATCTTTGTCTCTGCCTGTTTTCCAGCCCTCCTGTATGGCTAAATACTCTCAGGTGCAGAGTATCTCTACCTCTGCAGAGAGTGACGGTCAGGCTCTGCTCACCGTCCAAATAGAGGGATCCAAACAGGTAAACTAGCTGTTTCCCCTTGTTTTCAGTATGTTGTAGCTTCTTTTTTTTAACATACAGATATAAAAGTGGTATCAATCTTCTATTCCTTTAACTTGAACCTTAACCCATCTAAATGCAGATGTCTGTCAAAAAGCTAGAGTGACAGAGGATGTTCTTTTGAAAACACTGTAGGGGAAAATGAAGCTCAAACTCCCTTAGTGCTAATTCTTTACTTATGCCTACTCTTTTTTTTTTTATTATTGGTGCATAGTGACAGTACATAATCACAGACAGAGGTGGAAACATAAAGCAAGAAAATGTGAAAGAAATACAGAATAATAACAACAGATATTATAATGCAAGCCAGTTATAGCTGCCAATAGCAGTGTGTATGTATATGAGCGTATTTATAACTGAAAGAGAAAATACAGAAATAGGAAGGAAGAGTAAGAGTAAGCAAAAGAAAAAAGGAGGTGTTAAAAAAAAAAGAAAATGACCAAAAATGGCCGTCTTGAAATTGGAACTCTGGGCACCATCATTGGGACTGGGGGGCTACCAAGGCTCAGCTGTGTTGGACCTTTTAGTCAAACACTTATATACGTACCTATCTATGATTACTCTCAGTCACTTTCTCTTTTAGCCATATCCTGTCTCATCATCAGTTCAAAACCATAATGTTAAATATTCATAGATATACATCTGCAGATGGTTTGAGCCTCATTTGTTAAGAGAGTAGGTTTTAATCTTGCTCATTAAAAATTTCACCATGCTAATCAGGTTGTGATACAAACAGCCTCCTTCATTAACACCTGCAAATCCACCACAGGATGCCAGCCTTTAGCCATTAATTTACATTTATAAAACAAAGGATCTATGAGTTTTAATTTATGTTCTCATTTATGTCTCTCGCTCTTGCTTGCAAAACGTATTGGTGTCAGTGCAATGTCTTCAGAAATGACCGATCTGATAGCTGCAGGTGTGAGATTTGGCACAATGTTGATTTACATGACTTCATAAATAAAAAAGAATTATGTGGTTAAAATAAGCCATCAGCATACCCCGACAGGTGCAAGCCTTTATGTGTTTGACTGACACAGTCAGGAGATGCTTTTCATATGCAGTAATATGCTCTGGCCTCAGAGTTGCACTTCTGAGGTTAACATGCGAGTTGAGCACATATATGAATATCCTTTGTGTTTAACCTCTTAGCCACTGTCGGTGAAAACCTCGTCCCTAGCTGTAGCAGAGAACATGGCTGACCTGATCGACGGCTACTGTCGGCTAGAAAGCGGCTCTGAGACCTCGCTCATTGTCAGGCCCAGCAAAGGTACACTTTGCATCATGTGCTTTCCTGGTAACAAAGATGGAAATATGCTCTTTTCAATCAGAAGATGCTAAACTATCCAGCAGTTTTTATGCCCAACAATATGAAAATATGACCCTGGTTATAAAAATCTGTAATGTTCCTTTAATTTCTAGTCTCTCTATTTAGTAAGCCTTGGAGATGTAAGTGCAAAAACTTCAGATAAACAAAAGGGTTGTTTTTTTTACAGGGAGAGACACAAGACCAAAACTGCCTGCCATCCCAACACAACAGTGAGTGTGTTCAGTCTTTGAAAACACATTTAAAAAAATGAATCATATTGGAAAGTAAATTCCTCTTAAACATATTTTTATCTTCACACCCTCCCTCTTCACACCCTTTGTGATCTAGTTATTTTTTCCCTCTGTTGGACCAAAGGTCACAGATGTTTAAATAATGCTGATCATGGACTGGTTGCTTTATAATAAAGGAGAAATGTAAACAGCCACAAATACATAGCAATTGGCTTTCTGGTTAGGTTGCACTCAAAGAGCACATACTCCTCTGTTTATTGGTAATATTATTGGTTTAAGAGTATTAAGCTGTTAGATTACACTCCCTAAAAGTCTTTCTCTCTCTTCCAGTGGTGATTCCAGTGTTCCTGATAGAGGAACAAGTAAGTCTAATGACTGATTTTGACAGATGCATCAGGTGTAGGCGTTTGAGTCATTTTGTTCCATTTCAGTATGCATGTTTAATTTTTACTTCTGCTGTTCTACATCCTGCTAATTTTAGCAGACTAATCAACTTCTTCTTCTGTTTTTTGCCCCTTTTAACCTCAGATTCAGATATTTATGCTGAGATTCCAGAGAAAACAGAAGACTCTTCTGGTGAGTCATGTTTTACTGACACCTGAAAATACTTCAGAAACCCATATCTGCTGTTACTTAATGCTCCTGACCAAGCAATCAGATAAGAAATTTCAGTGATTATGTTATTTTGGTTATCAGATGAGGTGATGAGGTGTAATGGAAAAAAAAAAAACATGAAACAGGACCAAATCATCTTCATGTTGCTCTCTTCCTCTTTGAGAAAGAAATGTGTTGAACAATCATTACAACATATGACAAACAATACAAAATTTGGAATTTTCTAAATTAGCAGGAGTGGAAAGTTTAAACTTTCAAAACTGCACTCAAAATTACCCTGGAATTTAACTAATAACCCCGTGACAGTCAGTAAAAAAAAAAAAGAAAGAAAAGAAAGTGTCTTTTTTTCTTTGCATGTAGCTTTTGGTTTTTTGTCTGTGAGCATAATGTTCATTCTGTCATGCTTGCCACCAGGTTTCAGCTTCAACCACAACATTTGTCTTTCATTTTGAAGAACTGCCTACATGAAGCAGACAGGAAACCTAAAGCTGTATATATACTGATGAACCTTTCCTCAGAAATAATTTACAAAAAATGCATTTGCAACATATACAAATACAGAGTGTGATACAGAAGGTGTGAACCTGTCCTGTCAATGACTTAAGATACTTTGAATTTCCAAACACTGAACCTGAATTCTTTCTTCTTTAATTTACCAGCTTTAACATATGTCACTCACCTGTACAGTTGCATTTATAGTTCTGTTGATTAAAAAAAAAGGATTATGGTTGGTGTTAAACTGGTGTTTTTATTGTAATGTGAGAAACACATTTTTACAAATTAAATTTCAGCTTTTTAAGGATTTCTTTACTTGGATAGTTAGAAGTTTCATCAAAAATGTGAACATATTTGTATCCACTTAACCCATCCCTCAGTTTCTTTATGTTTGTATGTTCAGAGAAGTACGGGATCTCCAGAGATCATGTTGTTGTGGGTCGCATCCTGGGCGAGGGATTCTTCGGGGAGGTTCATGATGGATTTTATAAAAGCCCAGTGAGTTCACCTGTTCACTCTCAAACATCACTGTAGGGATCTAAATAAAATCTGTCACCTCTGCATTTACTAAATGCACAGAATAGTGCCCAGTCGTGGTTCACGTAATGTACACGCGTGTGTGTGTTTGCAGACAGGGGAGAGGATCCGTGTGGCCATTAAAACATGCAAGGACTGTTCAGCTGATGTGAAGGAGAAGTTTCTCAGTGAAGCTGGTGAGTATGTAGCTGTTGCTGTGATTATTTCCACTAATGTGCACATCAGGGTTTGTATAAAGATTTGTGAAACAGCTGCAAAGCCTGATGGAGGATCATAACAGGAAACCTTAACTGGTTACAAGTTAAATCACTGCAGTAGCAAACTACTTAGTGTACCATTGTTTTATTCACAGGAAATACAAAAAAAGAAACAAGCAATATCAAAGTACAATATATAGCATAGTGCAATATCTCCGTTTGAAACATTTCTGGGTTTTGCATGTTGCATTAGTCAGAAGATTGCTGTAATCGACTTCCTGTTGCCTGTGGCTTCGTGAAAAAAGTCAGACTGGGGGCTGCGGGCTAGACAAGAGTCATACATAATCGTTCCTATGTGAGTGGCATAGTTTAGTTCTAGAAAGAAGTTATTTTAGTTGAAGTTGCCAGTAATTTTGTGTGACACAGTTTGTAATCTATAGGATGCCCTCGAGCAAGACATGCAATAATATGTGTCACTTTGAAAACTTTGAAATAAAATCAAGACAGGCGTGGCTTATGATGAACATCGTATTGATGATTTTGCTTTTCTCAGAGCTTTAGCAGCCATCGAACAGTTAAAATCAAACATCTTCATGCACTCGATTCAAATTTTATGGTCATTTTATTTTGAAATTTCTTGAGCAAAAAGTGAACAGTTTGGTCTGATGGTGGAGAAGAACGGTCATTAGTTGTGGCTACACTTCTCACAGAAATGTACTTTAAAGCTGCATTAAAGGATTTTGCACACCTAGCAAACAACATTAGCTTTCATTTTGAGTAGTGTTTCTATACCTGATGAATATAAGTCCAGTATTCACTCTCTTTTTGGCTATTTTTGGTCCCCATCGACTCCTGAGCAAAAAATATTGGGCCCTAGCAACGAAGTGCTTCACTTTCTTCACCTACTGAAGCTAGATAGTCACTAACTTTGCTCTGTCTGCCTTGTGGTCAGGTAGCGTATAGCGTATCTGATTCAGTTTCACAGCTCAACAGCTGCCTGCTGCTGCTAAATGAGGTTGATGAGAGCTGTGAAACAGAACCCATCAGTAAATGTGCCGCAAAACCACCGCCAGCAATGAACTAGAAGAGGCTACAATGCACTGTAGAGCTGAGGAGAATTACAGAGTTAGGTGATAAGTCTCTGTTGTTTTAGCACTATGAGCGACAGTCATTTAATTGAGTGTTAAAATAAAAATATTGATTATAGCAGCTTTTTTTTTAGCTTTTCCTTTTTGTCTCCTGTCAGTTAACCTTCATTTATTTTCTGTCTCATAAATGAATGATAAAAATGTGGTGCATTGCTCTGTCTGTTGTAGGCTTGATGAAAAATTTGGATCATCCCTACATTGTGCGTCTAATCGGAGTCATTGAGGTTGATCCTGTCTGGATCATCATGGAGCTCTATGAACTTGGAGAGGTGTGTGTGTGTGTGTGTGTGTGTGTGTGTGTGTGTAGGGCTGATTTGTATATGTGTAAAACAAGGTCATCATAAAATAGTTAAACTGCTCATGTTAGATGCTCAATTTGCAGGTAGTTGTGTGGACATAGTTGGGGATGGTGATATCATGCATAGGAAAAATCCACTTTAAAATAGTCAAATATCTTGTTAAAGTAGATATTTTTGCATCCTGGCAGTTGGGGAACTATCTCAATCAGCAGCAGTACATCATCTCAACTACAACGTTAATCCTGTACTGTCTACAAATCTGCAAAGCCATGGCTTACCTGGAGGGCCTCAACATGGTGCACAGGTATGAGAAGACCAGCAACCTCCTTTATTTGTGATGCATTTTTTACAAGAAAAAAGTAAAAAAAAGCCAGGGCATCTCAGGAAAGAAAGTATTGTATCATTTCTGTCCCAGTGTATTTACTGTCCCAGTGTATTTACAAAATAGGCCTTGGATGGCCTTGTTATTCTGCAGAGAGTAAAATATTTATTGAAATATGTAACATTTGACCTAATTATGTATATAGTGATATTTAATGTTGGTGTTTGTGGTTTCTGCTCTGTCTGTGTGCTGTAGAGATATAGCCGTTAGAAATATCTTGGTGGCATCCCCTGAGTGCGTCAAGCTTGGTGACTTTGGTCTGTCTCGCTATGTTGATGATCAAGAGTATTACAAAGGTACAAAAACATTCACAATTGCATACAGTGTTTGTGGTCAACATTTCAGGACAGCACCTTTGTTAAAGAGGTAGAAGTTTATTTTGGGTGTAATTGCATACAGCATGCATACCATAAAGACATCCTCCATTCTCTCTTTTTTTTTTTTGTCTATTTCTCTTCTCTGTGCAGCCTCAGTTTGTCGATTACCGATCAAATGGATGGCACCAGAATCCATCAACTTCAGACGCTTTACCACAGCCAGTGATGTCTGGATGTTTGGTGAGAAAAACATTTGTCTCAATGCACATCTTATATGTGATTGTAGGAAGCTACTGTGGCCTGCATGTTGGAGGCTAGATTCTTGTGATAAAAATAGAAACTTTTTTTCTCGTGTCTTTTTCTTCAGTCTTTTCTGTATCTGAACATAGATAGAAACAGAAACATATTTTGACACCTGTGATCCTTCATTGAGGACAATATAATGCTATTCATGACTTTGAGGTTGTATGTTTTGGTGGACTGCATTACATCCAACGGTAGTTCAAGTGTTTTAAAAAAAAATGTATGTGCAACCAGAATAATCATAGACTATAGATTATACATTAAGCATTATGGACTTTCAGTATCTGAAGAGTTTGGAGGTTGGTGTTGTTTTTTTAGCTTTTCCAAAACCCAAAAGCCCCATTCAGGACTGGAGCATCCACTTAGTAGGAGCCAAAATGGTAACACTATATCAGAGTTTAGAGTAATATTTAGAGTTTATGGCTCTGTCCTGATCTTTATCTAGTTTTTTGTTTTAATCCTCATCCAAGTCTTTTCTCTTATAAAACATACAGTGTTAATATGTGAACAGCAAAGCATCAATCTAACTTCTGTTCTGCTTGTTCAAATATTTTTTTCAAAACAGTGTTATGTTCATCAACTGGAGAGGATGCTAACTTCTTGCATGGGACATGTAGCTTTAGCTTCAAGATTTTTAGCATGTCTTTTAGTTTTTGTGGTTTTAAAACAAGTTAGCAGGAAACATGAAAAAGTCAGCCGGAAACCAATTTTACACCAACTCAGACAGCAGCTAACATTAGCTACAGCTGACAAAAATGAGCAGCCTGCTTTTGTTTACTTCTGTGTGAAATCAGAGACTCATTGTACCAAAATAATACTACAAATCTCAAGCGGTGTAATAAATTTGCCACTGTTATCACTGTAAACTGCAAAGGTATTAAACTAGATTGAAACCCTTTTCATATGTAGCAACAGTAACTAAGCTAAGGGGGAATTAGCAGTTAGGAGTTTCTTGTTTTTTTGGCACTCTCTAGACTCCATACATAAACAACGAGGGACTCTACCATTAGGCAAGGTAGGCAACTGCCTGGGGCTCCCAACTAAAAGGGCCGCAAACAGCTGTAGATTTATTATGATGTTTAGATATGAAAAATATTTAATTATGTTACTATTCTAACTCATTGTGCCCCAAAATATCTTACAAAAGGCCCCCAAAAACACATAACTGTAGTAAAAATTTGAATTCAGGACTTTACAGTACTTTTATTGTGTGGTATTAATAGTTTTATTATTGATAGTTTTAGTTTAGAAAAAAGTTTTGAGTACTTCTTCTACCAAAGCCAATACCAACATTCCCAGTTAGAGAAAGGGTGAAAATAAAGCAAGATGGCATTTGCCTGGGGCCCCCAAATCACTAAATCCGCCCCTGTACATAAATGAGGGTAGACAAAACTGTTACGATTTGTTTAACTATGATGCAAGCCAGTAAAGCTTATCACCTGTGTGTGTTCACCCAGGTGTCTGTGTGTGGGAGATCTTCTCGATGGCCCAGCAGCCGTTCTTCTGGCTGGAGAACGGGCAGGTGATCAATCAGCTCGAGTCGGGGATCCGACTCCCAAAACCGCAGCTCTGCCCACCCACCATCTACTCCCTGCTCACCCACAGCTGGAACTACAGGCCAGAAGCCCGGCCCAGCTTCAGCGAGCTCGTCTGCTCCCTGAGGTACACACTCGTGTACCTGCACACACACACTATCACTGCTGCAAAAATACCCATCTTACCTGCAATTATCTTCACTTTTTTTTCTCATCCTTCTTCCACTAAGATTTGAAAGTTTTAAAGTTGTTTTGATGGTAAAACTGTGGTTTTAAAAGTAAAAAACAGGAATGTTCAAAGTTGTCAGTCTGTAATAATTGTTTCATTCTCATGACGTTTAATGCTTCTAATGGTATGAAAGTTTAAAGTCATAGTTTCTAAACACATCTTTCTGAGATTTAAATAGCCACTTTCAGAGACTCAAATCTGCTCTTTTAGCTTTGCATGATGGGATTTCATGTCATGCTCAATATAATAATAGAGGGTGAACCAATCATGTGCTGCACCAATGAAATACAACCAATAAATTAGTGTTTTTATTAGCCAGATGTCATCAGTTAATACAGAAGTTCCTCTTAAGAAAACAAAAGTGAAATCAAGATATATTCTTACACTGTAAATATTATTTTTCCTTACGCATTTGACACTTGGATACACACTAACTGATGTCTGTGTTTGTGTGTGTGTGACAGTGAGATCCACAGAACGGAGCAGGAGGTTGACACGAGGCATGTTATATCACGCTCTGACCCATCTCTGCTCAGCCCCAAACACACAGAGCCTCCACCCAAGGTAATACACACACCATTAGGTGCAACTCAGTCAAGCTCTACAGTTAAATACCAGATATCCTTTTGTTCTTGCACAGTATGTTTGAAATACTGAATACACTGAAGCCTTTACATTGCACACAACCACCACATCTAAATGTGGGAATACGCTTAAGTGACTTTAGATGCAGTTCTTCTTGTGGTCACTCGTTGCTGGTTCCAAGACAACTCAGACTGTATTGAAGTGACTTTACTTTCTCTCTAGAAATACAAAGCCATCATATATTTGTTTCACAATGATCCTCAGTATTTAATTTCACTTCTAATTCCAGTTTAGTTTGTTTGTTCACTAGCTGTATTAAAAGACAGCGATGATTTGACAACCTTATTAGTTAGCAGGCAAGCAAATTATCTAACCAAAGAATTATGAAATGATCGGGATGGAGTAAACATTATGTGCATTAAACTCTGAAATGGTCAACATTTTGTTTGTTTGATGCTCAGATTGTTTTCATTTTCAATTTCTTTTTTCATTTACATGTTTATTTTATTTCAATGTGGACTCCAGTAGCATTTGCAACTACCTCTGAGGAAGTTAAGATTCAACCAAAGAGTTTCAAATAAAGATCAAAATGATTTTTTTTACAACCATACTGGCAATGATGACCTCTAATTGTTTTTTTTTCCACCTCATATCTCCTTTAATAAATTACAATAAAAAAATGAATCCTCTCTCTCTCTCTCTCTCTCTCACCAGCCATCCAGAATACAAGGCAACACCCTTCCTCGGGTTTCACGCATACCGGTGCGCTTCACACTCTCTCATACACACACCCGAAATCACACAGTAGACATAAATAAATGCGTAAAGATAAATGTGCACTCACACATACAAACAAGGACATATGCCATAAAAACTGATCAAATTTGGGTGGGTGTAACTGAGCTATTTGAACCCACTGCTTTGACTTCCTGCACCCTTACAGAGAGAAATCATGCTGAATAATACTGCAAATGGTGAAAATGCTGGCACACAATCACTTTATACCAGTATCAGTATATTGTACATACAGAACAATGACTGAACCTTCGAGATAACATCACAACATAAGGAGGAAGTTTGTTGTTGAGTCACGTTCTGCAACGTCAGCTGCAGCTACAGCCTTCAGGGCCAGAGTGTAAAAACTGGACGTGGAACAATTTCTTAAAAACTGAGTAAAAGCTGAACAAACCACTCCATGTTTTACACAAAGAGGAGGATTTTAAAATCCAAATAGATTATACAAACTACCAAGATATGCTGTTACATATTATAAAAATGACTGAATATGAGCACATATTTTAGCTTTTCAAAACGTCCTTTTGTAAGTCATGTGTGTGTGTGTGTGTGTGTGTGTGTGTGTGTGTGTGTGTGTGTGTGTGTGTCTGTGTGTGTGTGTGTATGTGTAGGCAGCAGACAGGGATACTAGGCCAGTGTGGGAAAAAGAGAGATCGCGAGTTGAGGACACTTTACAGAGACAAAGAAAAGAGATGCTGATGGATAAACAGTGGCTGGAGCAGGAGGAGAAACAACTGGTGAGACACACACACACACACACACACACACACACACACACATGCACACACACACACACAGCAGAGCAGTAAAGCATGTCTTCCTCTGCACGGCAAAGGAAGTATAGAAAGTTGTTTGTGGTCTTATGAGTGTGATGAAACAGCGAAAGTGACACGTGTAAAGATCATGTGCTTGACCAAATATGATGAAATATTCAATAATGTTACAATGACAGAACTCATATTAATACTCATACTCACATATCTTACTGAAATGACTTCTTCACATACAGTACATTATGCTGAACTCTGCTTTCACTGTAAACTTCACATGTAAGTGACATTGTGTTTTTCTGTAGGATCCTGTGGTGCGAGTAGATTCATGCGCCAAGGTACATTATTGTCTTTTTATTTCCTCTTGTGCAAATTTGAGATATATTAAAGCTGTATTAAACATTTCTGACCACTAGAGGGCAGAAAACACCTGTTAATATACTGTATGTCCTAAATTAGTCAAGAAACACTTGAGAAAAACCTCTTTTAAGGTTTCATTTCAGCATCATTTAAATATTTTTCAACATTTAAAGCTGAGCTTCAAGATTTTATACCACAATTAACCAGTCTGAGACGCAATTGATTCACTCAGTTAGATGGCTAAATGTCTTCAGCATCTCCACTACAGAAAAGGCAATTTACAGCAGTAACTTGACCTCTGACCTGACTTGAAGTTTGAGACTGAAACCTACTAAAGTTATAAATCCTTTCTCTCTCTCTTTCTCTGTTATTTGCAGCCTCCTGAGAAAAGCCCAAATAATGGTGAGTCCAGTTGAAGAAGCCTAACGTCAGCTTAAATCCTTTTTAAACATGCTTTACTATGTCTAACCTCTTGTAGTTGTAATGTTTAAGCCACAACAAACCCTTTTGAAATATGAATTACAGCATGTAGGTGCCACGTAGGAAAATTTCAAGATAAGAAACTGTAAAACGTTTACAATGTGAAAGAAATATTAGATTATAAAGAAGCAACGATGCATCATTTTCACCATATGCTTTACAGTATGTATTTCTTTTTGTCTGTGTGTGTCAGGTCCTCCAGTGAAGCCTCCCATGCCTCCTGCAGACACACAGGTAAAATAAAAAAGACTTCTCTACCGTAAATTGGTCAGAAAACGTTTTGTAAAGCTGTCATCTTTTGTACTTAAGTGGAGCTCTGTATTAAATTTGGTCGTGTTGTGTTGGGTTGTAGTCTCAGGCCACAGCTGAGCTGGACCGATCAGGTGATCAGGTTTACACTGGCGTCATGGCGATAGTGAAACAGGTGGTCCAGCTCAAGAATGATGTCAACAGGCTCCCGGCCTCGGAGTATACCAACGCCGTCAAAGTATGTCTATCACCGTGTGTGTGTGTGTGTGTGTGTGCAGAGTTTATGATGAAGAGAGTGAGAATATTTAATAATAGATTAATGCTTTAAGGGGTGTTTCCATTTTAAAGTTTCTAATCATCCTCACATCCTGTCTTCCCTCCCTCTGCCTCACCCTCCACTTCTCCTTGCCTCCCTCCCTCGTCCACCTTCAGGCGGTGGGTATCACTCTTCGTAGCCTGATTCAAAGTGTTGATGAGATCCTGCCTTCTCTGCACAGCTCTGTTACAACAGAGGTAAGCCTCACTTCATCTCTCTTTGTATCAATTATTATCTGTCCATCTTTTTTTTTATGATAATGTACATGCATGCAGGCAGCCAACAGTACCTGCTGTCTGTTCATTTAGGACACAGAAAAAAGCATTTCAAATACTGTATCTTAACACAGTTACATTAGTGTCTTTTCAGCGGCACCTGACGTCGCCCTGATCAGATTCTTCAAATCTTATCAGTCCATCTATTATTTTGTCATCCTGTTTTTCTGTGTTGTGTTTCTTCAATTTTGTTTATTCTGTACACACAACATCCTTCCTGAGGTTTCTTCCACTTTTTCCCCATTAAAGGTTTTTTTGGGGGAGGTTCCTTATTCAAATCGATGGTCTAAGGATAAGGATGTTATATACTGTACAGAATGTAAAGCCTCCTTACATTCAAAGGCAAATTTGTAATTTTGGGCTACACAAATAAAACCAGCCTGACTTGACTTTTAAAAATGCATGGAAATCAAGATGCATTTTTATCAGAGGATAAACAAAAATAATGCAGCATTTATGTACTTGAAGTCTTTTTCATTTTTCCAGCTGTTCCTACCACAGAGAAACTGAAGTTTGATTGTGATGTGATCTTATCTCCTTCTCTCTTCAGATCGAGGGCACAAAGAAACTGCTGAACAAGGATCTAGGAGAGCTCATCAATAAGATGCGACTGGCCCAGCAGAACTCCGTCACGTCGCTGAAGGAGGAGTGCCAGCGGCAGATGTTGGCAGCCAGTCACACTCTGGCACTCGACTCCAAAAACCTGCTGGATGCAGTGGACCAGGCTCGAGTCAGAGCCAACCTGGCCAAGCCCAAACCAGACTCTGAAGATGCATAAAATTCAGAGGAATGAGGAGCAAACAAGTTCACTGGTGATCAAATGGATGTGGAATTTACCGTGGACAGCAGGAGGATGCATCTGTTTTTCTTCAAGTAAGAAAAGCAAGTAGAAGGTTTTGTGGTTTTAACATCAGATCTGTTCCTGTGAAAATCTGCAGCGCTTCCCTGTATTCATGCTAATAAAAGATAACATAATATATGTGAATTTTCTCTTAAAGAAATGAATCATGGTAAGTTACACTGAGCGTTTCTTACAAGCTAAACAAATCGAACTGTATAAACGTAGTAAAGTTTTACTACTGTTTTATTACTGTTAATTCTTCGTTTTTATTATTTTTACTACAACATTCGGTACCTCTGTTGTTATTTCTGAGACAGTGTGTCAACATTTATGTATCCAGTGACATTTTCAGTTAATGTCACTGTTTGTGTCTAATGATATTTATTCAAAGATGGACTAACTCAAACATTTCAGTCTGCACTATCTGCAACAGCTAAATATGACTTTGTGAGAAGTGAGGTCAACGAGGTTCTTTGATTACTTCAAACTAAATTTGAATTATGAGTGATAAGAAACTCTTTAAACAGACGATAATTTCTTGCACAGACAGGAAGGAGGAAAAACAAAGAACTGTAACAGTTTGTTATTTGATATTGTATCCAAATCTGTTATAGGGCCTCCAAATATCAAAATTTGGATTTTTAAATCACAATATGATTAAAACAATTGAGTGCTATAAGAATGATCAATTATGGCCAAAAATGAGGTCATGGTGGTGCCAGAGGTCAGCGGAAAAGTCAGGGCATCACCAAAGAAACAAACATTCATGAATGTTTGTACAAGATTTCATAGTAATCTAACCACTATTTGTTGAGATATTTGAGTTTGGATCAAAGGGGTGTTTAAAAATGTGTCCATAATGTCATCATGAAAATTACTGTTTAGCAGAGAAAATAAATGTGTCTTTCTCTGCACTGTGTGCTTGCTTGTCTAATTTTATGTTACTGTGAAATGTTATTTTGTTTTTTCTATTTTTAGTAATATTAAAAAGCACACCCTCAAAAATGCAATGGCTCTTAATAATAATAATAATCCATCCCATACATACATACTGTACCTCCGTAACAGCCAAAGTGTCACTGCTTTTAACTACTTATCTTTTGACGGTTGTTTCTCATGCTTGACTTCATTATGTGACACTGCAAGACTGATTTAAATAGATTGAATCGTTTGCGTCCTGTTGTTTTATCATTTTGCAGGGACATTTCTTTGTGTTGCAACTGGAAAATCAAGCTGCATGTCCTGAACACTTAAAATAACCCTTTAATTCTTTAGACACGTTTTCTGCAGCAAAGTGTATAATACAAGATACATCCTTAAGTAGCAAAAAGTAGCAAAAAGTGATTAAACATTGTTTATCACTCATCCTACAGTATGAACACTTGTTCATCATGCACAGATTTTCCATAAAATCACACAGTGCTTCCTAGACGTAAAACACTCCGTCTTTGTCATTGTTCATTGTTTCACTAAGGAAATGAACATCTAGCCTAATAACGTACAATAGTATGGAAAATACATTCTTGTAAAGTGACTGATGTAATAAGATTCAGGCCTCCCATGTGGATAAATCAGCCACATATTTTAATTGTGTATATTTTTGAATGGAGTTCAGCCTGGAGTTTGCACGTATATGTCTGGGTCATTCCATGGAAACTGTTCAGATTGGACTTTGAAATTTTAAGATTTTTGATCATAACCAAACGGAGAATTTTGTATTTCATAGCATGAAGAATATGTAAAAATATGAAGAAATCATGTTTTATACAAATACATCTTTGAAAATTTCGTTAAAAATTGTTGTCCCCCATGTTTTTCAGTGATGGGGTAGAAATGTTATGCTTGACGGAATAGGTTTTGAAAGAAAAATGCATCAAACAATGTTCCGAAAGAAAATCAAAACTCACCAGCATGTCTTCTTCAAACTCTTAAATGATGTCATTTCCTATTAGTGATGTCATTTAAAGGAACAGTACAGTGTTTTGGTGCAGAAATACATTAGTGTGACGGGCTGAGACACGAAACTTATGGACACACATGAATCATACTATTTTAACCAAAATATGTATTACACTCATTGAGTGTTACCTCACATGAATGTGAGAAATGGTCAGAACAGACATGAGAAAATGACAATAGTTAAGAAAGAGTATAAAGAGGAAGAGTAGAAAACAGTTAAATATATCAAAATTGTAATTTCATTATTTAATTTTATTTTACTTCATGCTAATAAGTACTTGTACTTGAATTAGTGTCTTCAGCCATTGAAAACAATACTGACTCGTCCCACATGTCAATGGAAATGGAGATAAATGTGCTGGATGTATTTCATTTAAGCCATTTGGGACTTTAATGGTCTATTTCAATCTATGACTTCATCAGATAAGATCCTGTCGTCTGTCATTAGCCTGCTGTATGGTTTAATTAGCTTGTTAGTCATCAATGGGACAGTCCTGTGATGTGTTGCTGTTACTGCGTCAAACTCATCAAAATAGCCAGGCTTAAAACGGAAGTGGACGCTTTTGCCTTCAAGATAAAAGGGCAGAAATGACCGCCTTTGAACAAAAGTGCTAATTATAATTATAATAATCATATTTCTAATATTGCAGGCCTGAGTAACAGACCATCCTCTGTTAGCATCGTGGATAATGATACCTGTGACTGAATAAAAAATTTAAAAAATGATTCTTCACAAATTTCCCTGAGAGTGTTTTATGCAAAACCTTCTTGGCCAAAGCTTTAATTAATTTTAAGTGCATTTATTGTTAATGAATGATAAAAATAACATTTAACATATAGGGTACAAGTTTTCTTTATTTTCTGATTCAGGAGACTGCTGTAATGTATGGAGGAGAAATGCTGTTAAATAAATTGATGAATACATAGATTTATATTACTAAAAATATTTTTTACGAACCTATATGGCACCATGAATAATATATGACTTATTTTACAATAGTGTTGTAAACCATAAGTTTCCTTTGTTTAGCCCTTTTATGTCTTTTGTCATTAAAGAATATATATATTTTTGAACGCTGTATGCTGTATATGACATTTGAGTTATTTCTCTTCAATTTCAGTTTTAATTTGCTTTATTGGCATGCCATGTACAGACATTTGTTTTGCCAAAACATATAAAATAAGCAGTGGTGGAAAGTAACCAAGTACATTTACTCAAGTACTGTACTTCAGTACAATTTTGAGGTATTTGTAATTTACTTGAGTATTTCCATTTGATGTTACTTTATATTTCCACTCCACTACTCAAAGGGATATATTGTACTTTCTGCTCCACTACATTTATTTGACAGCTTTAGTTACTTTTCAGATGAGGATTTTATATGTAAAACATATGATCAATTTGTTATATATATGCATTATTATAGATTAGACTAGACAGTGTGTAAATTAGCTCTACTTTGCAAACATAAATGGCTTACATGTAGGCTACACATCAATTAATCAGTTAACATGTATACAGTATAAACTATACGTATGATAAATAGATATATAGATATGACATTCTAAATTGGGCCATTTTGCATAATGAGAAGCCTACTTTGACTTTTGATCCTTTAAGTACATTTTGCTGCTAATACTTAATGTACTTTTACTTAAATGGGATTTTTTATGCAGGAATTTTGCTTGTAATGGAGTATTCTTTACATTGCTGTATTGTACTTTTACTTAAGTAAAGGATCTGAGTACTTCTTCCACCACTGAAAATAAAAATAGTGGACGAAGAATAAGAAAACAATGGTCCTGCAAGCAGGTTTTTAGTTGTGAAATCTCTTAAAGGAAGTTGTATTCTGCAGTATCTGACTTGACACTAGTGCCTCTGCTACAGTTGTGCAAAAGTGATGCCAACATCCGCTGAGAGAGGGAGAGCAGTGTGAGACAGAGCAGTGCGGGACAATACGGAGCTGTCAAAGGAAGGAAACACCTTTATTTCTCATTTCCACATCCATAGCTATTTTTTTCTATCTGATTGTAACGTTCAGACAAGGCGGGGCTGACTCTCCTGTCTCATTTCGGACGCACCACAAGAAGGATAGCGCAGACATCCAGAGTGCTGCTGCTGCTGCTGCTGCTGCTGTTGTTTATGACATTAGAGACCCAGGCATGAATTCGGCCGAACAGACGGTAACATGGCTCATAACACTGGGGGTCCTGGAGTCTCCCAAGAAAAGCATCTCTGATCCAGAAGCTTTCCTCCAAACGTCTTTACAGGATGGAGCCGTGCTGTGCAGGCTGCTGGAGCGACTCAGACCCGGGACGCTGGACAAAGTAAGTGGATGGGGGGATGTGGAAAGGGGGAAAAAAAACAAGATCAAAAATATATTCAGTATATAAAAAATTGAAGAGAAGATAAAATTCATGAGAAATATATAAATCCAATCAGCCTGTTCATCCAACGGAGTTTAAGGATCCAGAGGTTTAGATTATAGTATTTGCAATAATAATAGAATAACAAATAATAACAAAGAAGGCTGTTAAAACCTCAATTTCCAAACATCATTCATTAACAAATATTCAGACTTGTTTTTTTCCCATTTTTACAACGTGTTTTCTTCTAATTTCAATAAATCTAAAGTCAAAGGGTGAATACTACATTATTGTATTATAAGTCTATGCTGATAGACGTACTATTTACTGTATAACAACAATACTTCTTAACTGAAACAGGCTGGTGGTGATGGCGATGATGTTAGTTATTGTTTTCTTTCTACTTAGTTTATCCTCACAGTTATAGATACCCGTTGTTTTTGTTTTTCTCAGTTTTTAATTTATGTATCTATTATTTTGTTTTGGATGAAAAAAAAGCGATAGGAAAACGTAACAAGTAATATGTAAATGTGGCCTTATTCCTGCATAAATGAAATTGTAATTCTGTAATACAAATAATGCTAAAATGACTACTGTAATATAACTACTTCTATTTGATGTCTTATTCATTCTGTGACTGAATGGACTATATGTTTTGGTCCACTGGTCACCAAAACTAATTGGTAACCAGATTAATAGTGTGAATAGCCTGCTACCATATTGTATCAGTCCATAGCTAGAGCCATGGCTCGTATAGGCTTTTTTGCATGCCAAAAATTTGAATTTAAAACCCCCTCCACTCAAAAATGTGTTTTTATTCTTGTTCCTACAGTTGAATGTGTGAGAATTCACTGTGCAGAATGATGTTAGATATTAGAGGGGTGTTTTCACATTCATCTGCTGAAAGTTAAAAAATCTCTTTTTGAGTGTTGGGCCATCACACATTGTGACATCACAGCTCGTTTGGAGCCAATCCTGGTCCAATTTTTAACTTAAACAAGTGTGATGTGCGCACACACTGAGAATGGATTTTTCTAGATTCTACAGTTTTTAATAATGGAGAAGGAGAACATTATTTTAAGGATTTTAACAAGGTACTTTAACTTTTTTTTGTGGAAAAAACATGACAGACACACATTATTATTCAGAGTATTTTATAAGTTTGAACATTGTGCAGGAGAGGTTGGAAGCCAAAAATGGCTTATGAAGATACCTCCCCTATATAGATATCAATAGTCATACTTTAAAAAAGAAAAAAACAACAAGTTGTGATACATTACAATGAAACTAATGAAGTGTTATAAATCTTTGCTAATTAGAGTCCTTTTCAGATGCTTTTTGAGTAATGATAATTGTTGTTGACTGTAGTGATGGAAGTAGATTGTTCCAAAGAGATGGTCCTCTTTATCTCTCTCTCTCTCTCTCTCTCTCTCACACACACACACACACACACACACACACACACACACACACACACACACACACACACACACACAGGACCATGAACCTGCAAACGTCATATCCTCTTAAGGCTTATCCAGCTTCCCTTGGAGACTGTAGATCTTCTGTCAGCTAAGACTCAACACACAATGACACAATGCTGCTTTCAAAATAAGGCCATTAACATGCCAGCTGCTACAGTATGGCTCACACATCATACTTCTGATTTTACTTCTATAGTAACAGCTTCACAGTTAGTCAACTGTTAGACTAAATGAAGAATATACCACCTTAAAGGGATAGTTTGTTTTTTTTGAAGTGGGATTGTTTGAGGTACTTTTACATAGTCAGTGTATTACCTGCAGTAGATTTGGGTCTGCATGCTCCCAGTTTGGAGAAGCAGACAGAAGCTAATCAATGTACTGCTGTGGACGGGGCCAGCAGCAAAACATATTTTAGCCCCCTAAATAAAGCCCCACCTAAAAAAAAAAAATCAATATCAGTTTAAGAGTGCGCTATATTTAGAATATTTTCACCACTTTACCTTGCCATCAGACAGCCCTGTCCTTTGGCACTTCATCTTCTCATCTTCCTACACATGCCGAGCACTGTATTATGCTGCGGTTCAGCTGTTTGGTCAGAAAGTGCTGCTTTGTTGTAATACAGTATCTCCATCTACTGCAAGTAATACTCTTGACTATAGATAACACCTCATACAACCCCACCTTGAAAAATACGAACTATCCCTCTCAGAGACTTGGAGGTAACTGGCACAAATGAAGACACAGAGGAGGGTTTTTTGTAACTGCTCAATTCATTTTACTACTAACTACAAAAAATATATGAATGAAAATTTATGGAAAAAGAACAATTTCAAATTAAAATGTATTAATGCGTCGCTTAATTAAAGTTTTAATCTGAAAGTTGAACCCGGAAGTGTGACGTATTGTTCTGGCAGGCTTGATGACGTTAAGCAGCAGCAAGTGCAACAGTCAGCAACGCCCGGCGTCAGGTTGTTTTCCTGCGGGAAAATCCTAAACCTCCTGCATCGACAGTTTGCTGACACGTCGGCTGAGTGTTTGCAGCTCATTTTTGTCACTTTTTGTGTGTAGTTTTTCCAGGAACCGAGGAGCGACAGCGAGTGTCAGAGGAACATTACCGAGTTTATAAACGGCTGCGGGGCTTTCGGTGTGGAGGTGAGTGGACTTATCAATAATGTATTTATTAATGCACTTAGACGGTATGAAGCCTAGAAAACAGATGACATAATACCTAAACTTGTTTTTTTATCCTTTAAAGCATTGGTTAACTTAAAGCTTATGAAGCCGACTGTTTATCAGTGACGTCTTTACACCTGTTGATACTCTTTAGCCGTTAGTCCATTCACCGGCACGAGACAGCAACAGTTGTATTCACGAGCAACCTGGAGAAGTCACATTTAAGAGTAAATGTAGCTGTGGCGGGAAATTTATTTATGACTGAGCCATTAAAATACATACAACGTGGATGTGTTTAGTTGTTTCAGTCATTTTACGATTTAAAGCAGTGTTTCTCAAAGTGGGGTTCGGGGACCCCCAGTAGTCTTTGAGGGGAGTCCCCAGAAAAAAGGAGAATCATTTATTATCACTATTCCATCCATAAGTAACACAATGACAGAATGTGTGACTATTTTGGTGGTGGGTTTCATGCACTTTCTGTAATAAAACAGCTAAAACACAAAAATCTTATCAGATGGGGGTCCGTGGTTGAGAACCACTGATTTAAAGGATAGGTTCACAAGTTTTCAAGTCTGCTTTAACCCTTACACACTGCCCTGGTCAAATTAGACTAAAACTAATAAAAACTCTTAAATACATCCATTAAGCCTGAAATTGTATGGCTTTTCAGTGGTACAGAATATACAACAATGAAAATATTTGAAAATTATTTTATTTATTTATTTGTGCAACTGATGTATGTATGTATGTATGTGTATGTATATATATATATATATATATATATATATATATATATATATATATATATAATGTTGATTGATGGTTTTAATGAAACCTACCATTCAAATGTTGTTGCATCCTTCACTTTCAATCAATTAATAGAAATAATTATGACTGTTATGTTCTCTTGTTTTAGATAACATGATAATATAGTGTGATTGTGATTGTATTGACATTCTCTGTCTGCCCTCTGAGACAATAATGAGGGATCAATCACCCATTTATAAATGACTGACAAGATATCTATGGATGCAAAATACATTTGTGGTTCAATATTTGGTATAGAAACTAATTATAAAGGAATACTTAAGCTGGGTCAGAAAAGATCCCCTTCAAATGTGCTTTCAATCTAAGTGATGGTGTGTGTCCACATAGTCATTTTATGCAAATTAATGCAATTAAAAATGCAATTAAAAGTTGATTTGAAGCTTATATGAGGCTTCAGATGATTCTCATATGGCAAATAGACACTAATATAAGCCAATGTTACTTTTATCTTTAGAAAAAATGTTAGTTTTTGTGCTATCACTTTCTAATATTTATAAAGAGTTTATAAGCTGTAACTAATGGGTTTATTAATGATAAGTAAACAATATGCTTTATAGATCAGCTAAATGCATAAAATGACAACATTTGGGTTGCCATATTGTGAGGATCTGCCCTATCTCTCTATTTAGCATTTAAAGCAACCCATGTAGCAACCCAACAGTTGTTCCTATTAATGGCTCATAAATTATCTATTATGCATTAATATCCATAATAAAGCCATTATTTTATCTCTGTATAAATGTTACCTTAGTGGAGAGTGGTACCATAAAGATAAGGAAGAGTCTCCTCTAGGCTACATAAGCTTGAAACTACAAACTATTGTATTTAATATGAATATATGATACAAAGCTTTTGTTCAATCTGCACTATTTAGTTGCCTTTTCAAAAAAGATGTACGTCTGTTTTCAAAACTGCAGGCATAAATGTATTAAAGCTGCCAGAGGATCAGTTATGGTTCACTTGTAGTTATGGAAACAAGAGGCAGAGATAAGCATGGACATGCTGTTTTTTTCATTTCCCAAGAATATATTTGGTAGGTGTTGTCCCTGTATTTGAGATAAATATAGTCCACTGCCTTTCTGTGATGAGAGATACGATACAGTTTGTTTATTTGTTACATGCTTATTTGTGATTTGCGGTCGTCTATGGGAGTCTTGTGACTAAAATGAATTTGGATGAGATATTTCGATCAGTTTTGCAGGGACATTGTTGAGGTGGCTGATGATATTGTGCATGAATATTGTTATTGATGATGGTAATGATTATAGGCTGTAGTTGTTATTATCCTTGCTTTCACTAGAGCTTTAATATCATGTTATGTTTTGAATGCTCTTGCAAAAATGTTTTGACTTGAATAACGGCAAATCACTGCAGGAAGCAATACACAACACTTTGCAGAGTTGTTATCAACTTGAGGATATTGAAATCAAAGTGCAGGACTGTACAAAATGTTTAGCTGCTGGCATGTTTATTTAAAAAATACCGATACTGTTATCAGACTAAAATAACACATATCAGGGTGTGTGTATGTGTGTGTGTTTGCACTACAGTGTGTCAAGCCAGGTCATATCCTGCCCGACAGCGGGTGTGAAGAGAGGACTTGTGAGTAATGTAGTATGAAATCACACCACACATACACACACACAAACACACACACACACACACACACACACTATTGATCTTAGCCATGGAAAAAGCCATGAAATCATAATGGAAAACAGCAGATTATGCAACACAGTTCTGGGCTGCAGGCTTTTAACGAGGTTTTGCTCCAAACTAGGAAAATTATTTGGACCTCCCGAAAAGCTCCATGATGGATGGCTCTTCAAAAAAACAAAAATCTTGAATTTATAGTATAGGAGAGAGACAGGAGAAGTGTGGGCTGATGTAATGCAACACGTCAGGCAGCCAGTGGATTTTCCAATCAGGTTGATTAGAGGCATGTCAGCCATGTAGCTAGAAGCCAAGGCCTCCATTACCAGCAGGCTGACCGACATCAGCGTAGTAATTCTCCCAGACAGTCATCGGACAAGCCGAGGCGAGCCAGGCTGTCCGTCCAATAAAGGAGGATTACAGAGTGGACGACAAGTGCCAGTAAGACTGGAGATGAGTTCTGACTCTGTGAGGGCTGCACAATTAATCAGATAACAATTGAATTTGGCTTCCGCCAATAATTAAACTTAATCGGGTGGGATGTCTTCTCTGCAGCATTAAATCAAGCGCTCCCTATTATGAGGTAAGGTGTCTGACCAATCACAGACGTTTGTTTCAAGCATGCTGTGATTACAGTTTGTGCTCTCTGCTTCCCACAGCTGCAGACGAGAGTATCTTCACTTCATTTAAATTTGTTCCGAAAGACGAGGAAATAATCTTCATGATAAATAATCTATTATAATATCGGACTCTGATGACTGTGATTAATTTATGTGCTGAAGTAGAGACATGTATAGGATGAGATGTCCTCTGTCTTACTGGGCTTCTTGAGGTCATTGCTCACATAATGATAAATATGTCACAAAATTTTACCAATTTTATTTCAGGAATCAATATCGTTCCATCTTAAATTTCAATATCAAATGCACTATTTCTCCATTAGTGAGCTATTACTGTAAGATTGTTATGTAAGAAGCTATTTTCCTCTCTGACATGCCACATATGGTTTCAGATTTCAGGATTGATCAAGACCATTGATATGTTGTTGTACCTTGATAGCAGCTAATGTAAAAGAAAGAATCAGCACTGGTACTTTTCTACTGCAGCAAAGTCATCATGTATTTTGGTTTAGTGCCAGTTGGAGAGGTGAAAGTGTGTATTACTGTACACAGTTGGGTCCATACTGCTTTGAATACTAATCAGCCTGTGTATTTAAATCAAACTAAGTGGATGCTTGAAAGGAAGGCGACATTAAAGAACAGTGTAGTTTTGTCGTTAAATTTAAGAAATCCAATCTGTTCAGAAGTGTAGATTTACTATTTTTATCTGCTCTCGTCATTTAATGTGAAATAGTTTTTGATTAAAAATGTCCTGACTGACTGTTATGTCCCAAATAGCTCCAACTTCACGCCTTGAGAATGTAGAAGTCTGTCAATGTGTTGTATACACAAGATTAGGGGCTTCAGAGGTATTTTGATTATGTGTGTGTGCGTGCATGTGTGTGTGTGTGTGTGTGTGTGTGTGATGGAGAGATTACAAGGGGGAGCTCAGACTTTGAGTAATCCTGCTCCAGACTGCAGTTGGAGCAAGGATGTAAAACCCCCACTAAACTCAGGGTTTCTTCATTTTCAGGCTGAAGTACATCTACATAATGTGAAATAAGAAGAAACAAAACCATCATTTCTGAAAAATATGATTTTTTTTTGGTTTAATGCATTCAGTAAATGTTATTGTTCCAAACAGAAAGCAGTGGTGTAGTGGTGGGTGTCACATCCTTTTCTATTCATCAGCACATCTCTGTGGGAGATGCACGCATGGAAATGTCAGGAAGTCACGCTCTATAAATTTATTATGAGTGTGTGTAGGTGTTTCGTCTTTTCTCTCCCGCCTCAAAGCTTTATTGCTGTTCCAAAATTGATTCCATATTCTTTATTCTGTTTGCTTTCCTTTAGCCTTTTGAGGTTAATGACCTCCTGCAGGGACTGAACTTCTCCAAGGTCCTAAACTCCTTGGTTGCCCTTAACAAAGCGACTGAAGGTAACACTTTGTGTGTGTGTGTGTGTGTGTGTGTATTTGTTTATGTTTATATTTTTTGTGTCTTGTCTTTTTTTCAAAATTCATGTCTACAGTCTTTTTTTTTCTTTTCTTTTTTAGGAATTTGTCCCTTTTTTGTCCACCTTACATAGTTTTTGTTCTACGTTTATAGTTTTATTCTGATTAATATTAATATTAATTAATATGTATTAGTATCATATGGACAACTAATGAAAATATTATAGTTTATATTATACAGAATACTTTTTCTTTTAATACAGTAATGCTCTTTAGGTTTACTGTTAGTATCTTTCATCAAGAAATATCATCAAGATATTTTAATTGTTGAACTAGACTGTTGATGACAATTGAATCATTGTGTGCAGAATCAGGTGGTCCTGGAGACAGCGTGTGCGTGCCACACTCCTCAACGTTGAGGATCAAGTCATTTGATTCTCTGAACACTCAGAGTCGCTCCTCCAAACTGCTGCAGCCTCAGTACCGCAGCCTGGTGAGTTACCATGGTGACGACACCAACACATGTCACAAGTAATGACAGCACTGTAGACAAACACAGATCAGGTTTAGATATAGACAAAGCTGATATTAGTCTGTTATGAAAACTCAGATATCATCCTCTGAGGAGCGTGCTCTTGTACAGCGCTGCTCCTCTCTGACCACAACTTGTAAATAAACTGACATTTATCTGTTTTCATATATCCTGCATGTACATTATGCACAAATTAAGTCACCTCTGTTTTCCCTGTTCTCCTTTTCCCCCAGGACATGTCGGAGGGCAGTGGGTGTGGCCATTTGTTGGTTAAGGCTCGCTTTGCCTTCCAGCAGACCAATGAGGACGAACTCTCTTTCTCTAAGGGCGACATCATCAGTGTGAGCAGGCAGGAGGAGGGGGGCTGGTGGGAGGGCTCGTTCAATGGCAAGACTGGGTGGTTTCCCAGTAACTATGTACGGGAGCTGAAAGGAAGCGGTGGGTGCAGCTCTTATTCCTTCAGCATCAGTATTTTCACTGTCATTGTTCAAAACAGTAGGGAGATAAAGCACATACCACTGGATACTGTATCATATATTAAAATAAACTCCATATCATTCTATATGAATTTCTGAAAATGTGCAAGTGTCACAGAGAAAACTCACTCACAGATACACATAAACAAACAGACTTCCTGCAGGTCTATTCTTACGAATAATAACTCACTGAACTCTTTTATTTGTAGTATGATTTCTTAAGGAAGTAAACTGGCCAACACATCCTTGAAACATAGCTAATTTGCTAATTTGCCACAAGCTAATTTGTGTGCAGCTTTTGCTTGTAAGTTTAGATCAGAAATGTGAATGAAGGATTACAGATTTTAATTAACTTTATTAAAGGCTGTTCGAAGCGGCCTGTCCGCTAATCTTGCAAATGAAGGGAAATTTGAAGCACTATATTCGAAGACCTTGAGTTTATATTACCCACGAGTCTGTGGGTACTTTGAGAGAAGATGCAGAGAAGGCATTTTTAAGCCTTTGTGATGGATTTTTGTCAAGTATTAGGTTTGTTTACAATGTGAATAAAGATAAGAAAACAAGATATTATGCACAAACCACATGTTATCACCAGAAATGTGAGATAATTGCTTTACTCGACGTAATAACTTGAGTAACATATTTATGGAAAGGTTGGTATCTGCAAGGTTGTTCCTCTTATTTTTTAGATCTTATTAATGATTCATATAAACTATGAGGGAAGTACTGAAAAGCTAGATTTATTTCTCAGTCTGACCTCAAACTGACCACTGTGAGTCCATGAGGGTGTTAGCTGCTGCCCCCTGTGTTTGCACGAGCCATATCCTTGTGGCTTGTTTGATTGTGTTGCTTAGTTTTGCAGCTTTCTGAGGAGAGAACGCAGGAAAGAAGGAAGGAAGCTTCCCAAGCACACAAAGACAGGAAGTTACAGAGCTGCTGTATAGAAAGGAACTTCCTGACCTAAAGTTTAGAGATGAAAACAACAACCAGTGCACTGAGGAATGGCAGCAAATCCATATGGCCAGTGGGAGTTGTTTGATGTGTGAGATAGCGGATTTGCACTTGAGAAACCCAAACTTACAGTATGATGGTGGTGGTTGTTTGTCAGGTTAATAGTGGTGAATGGGAGGCAGCACGTGTCTGTTATCTTGGGTTACTGACGCAAATCATTGTTGTTGAGACTGAGCCTTTGTCACAACGACAGAAAGCAAAGAACAATAGCATATATAGCAGTTGCACTCCTATTTGAAGAACCAATTGCTTACCTTCCAGGACTGAAATTTGAGTTAAAATCAAAAGAAAAGCAAGGATTGTCTCTTTACTTTATGTACTCAGTCAGATAGATCTAAAAAGTACATTAAGCTTCCCATGATGAAGAGAATGCTTATTAGTCTTCTGGCTTTACATTGTAATGTTTGCAAAGGACAATAGTGAACTGGAGGATATGACAGAATGTGTCATTATTGGCCAAACAATGCAGAAATAACAATAACCAGGACAGTGAAATGATGTGACATTGTGGAGTCTGTAAATTAAAGCATTCAATCATTGGCTGTCCTACATACAGTAGATGTAACAGCCACAACATTGTCCTGCAGTTAAAAAACGTTGGGACTTTATATGAGAGATTTTTTTTTGTCTTTTATTGAATTCAGATGACAGTTCAGCTGCTGTAATGAGTTGTGATTTCTGCTCTGAGACACAACAGTGCACCACAGTACAGTGGAAATTTTATTAATGTATTTTTTTTTATCTTTATTGTATTCTGTTTTCATTCAATTTTAAATCTAGTATTGTTTTTATATTTCTGTCTGACAGTGAAAAAACCTTCACAAAGATGTGTTTTTCCTTTTAAAAAAACACAATGTAGCTAATTATGCTATCCTTTTTATAAAGTCTGAGGTTTATAGGTTGCTCACTTACCTTCGCCTCTTCTGCTCAAGCTGACTTCCCAGTACTTTTTTTTTATTCCAAACCAAATCAAAACATCACTCTGAACGACAAACCAGAAGACATTCAGTATAACTTGATGTAACATCTTACATGTTGATCTTGTGTCCATCTGTTCATGGTCTTTGAATTGTTCTCTCCCTCTTTCTTGCTTTGTAGACAAGTCATCAGACAAGCCAAAGTCTGGGACACTGAGAAGTCCCCCTAAAGGTTTTGACACCACTATCATCAGTAAAACCTACTACAACGTGGTGAGCATCACACTCTTAAAATACTGTGTGTGTGTGCGTGTGTGTGCACTGTGCTTATTATTTTATGATGACCAAAAATGATCCAAAACAAGTGAGGAAAGAAGAAGAAAATCTACAGGTTCTCACTTTAATTTTACTCTTATAATTAGGATTCAATATATGAAATAAATTTAGGTCAGCATACACATAGGAACAGCTCAGTGCAGCTCATCTCTATTTTTACGCAGCTGGTCTATTTTTTTTTTTTTTCTACATACCTCATTCTAAATGAGGTTTACCTCATTGTACAAGAGGCAATGTGATGCAGCAGTGGAACCTTGCGGGGTTTACATTAAAATAAATCAATCAAATCAATGTGTATCCATGATCATGCAGTTAAAACAATCTAGTTAATTAATGCAGTACCAGTTAATAGACTCTACACTTCCAAATCCTGCATAACCAACTGCATTATCACTCGGCAAAATTCAATATGCACGCGGTGATGGAGACAGAGTTGGTGTAGCAGGTAGAAAACCCCGCTCCGCCCCGCCTACGTGATGCTTCGCGTCCGTGCCTGGTTTATTTCAGCTGTTAAAAATGCAGAGGGCAAATTCACAGGTAACAGTGTGAACTTTGAAGTTGAATATCTCCATTTTACTGTAGACGCTTTCAATGTCTCCTGGCACAGTTTTAGGGATTAGACTGATGGAGTGAACCGAGTTAATGGATGACTGTCACATGTGTGTCTGCTTTTCTAGACTGTTAAAATCAATTATTTTTCATCCACACATCCAATTAATGACCGGGGAACACTAGATTGCTATGTCTGTGTGTGTGTGTGTGTGTGTGTGAGCATGTTATAATTTGTGGATCATGCATGGCTCCCCGTCTGTGTGTGTGTGTGTGAGAGTGCAGCAGATGTAATGTAGGTTATTTCTTCCATTCCAGTGGTTTCTGGGGCAGCCTTGCCCCAGGGTTGCTGCTGTTGGTGTGTGTGTGCTTTAATAATGCAACAAGCTGCCACAATCTCCCTAGGCAGTCCATCTTTGGTTGGGGTACCTGAGTCTCTCTCACATACAGACAGACCCCGCCTGAAGTCAGAGCTGTTCCCAGACAGAAATGTCAAAGAAAAAGTTATAAATAAAAGCGTTTTTGCCTTCCCTCAATGGATTTTACCCAAAAAGCTTCACAACAGCAGCACGTATAAAAATAAGATGCATGCTTTAGGCTTTTGGGCTTTTTTATTTGTGAGTGTGTGTGTGTGGTCTGTGTATGCTTTTGTTTCAGGTCTGAAAATACTCATGTTTTCACAATATTCTTGTTGCTCATGCCTGCACTCACATCCACTCTGTGTCCTCTTAGAGATACACATTTATTTAATCAAAAATAAATATGTACAAATGAATTATAGATAAGTGTTTGCAGTTGTTTCATCTGAAGTTCAGCTTTTACTTATATATTATATTCATTATCAGAAACCGCATCATCAGAGCTTTCTGATATTGTTGAGAGCCAATTAGCCAATTAGCCTGTCTAATCAACTCATGGAAAGCTACTTGAGCCAGTGTTACAGCCCCAACAGGATCTGATCACTGTCTCCATTAGCTTATTACAAAATACACCACCCAGTGACAAATCAACAGTTTATGGAGTCACTTCAACTCACCAGATGTTGTGTTTGGGTCTTATCTTACATAGGTTGTCATAGATTGTTGTGACGTGAGTGGCTGACAATGAGGTTGCTTTTGTCAAGCTGATAACCAAGTTCATGATATTTCACATTTTTAACACATTTTATGGAAATCTCCAGTAGAAGAGTCTGTTAACCCATTTTAATTTATAAGTAGGACTTGTTACTCTAAGATTAATATATTCCTCTGTAATGATAAAATTACGAATAACAGTCCAAATCCAAATATATTCAGTCTACAGTGATATAAAACAATTTTCATTTTATTTTCATTTTTGGCATTTTTGCTTTAAAAGTAAAGATGGTAAAACAGTAAAGCGATCATCAAAAGAGGTTAATTTTCCATCACTCATCATCGATTAATCAACTAATTTCAGCTTTACTTCTTACCGTCAAAACTCTTAAATATCAGCTATTTTCTATGAAATTAAAGGGAAATATGAGACCTGTAAAATAAATTTTGTTGTTATGGGAAGATAGATTTTTATGGATAAAAATACACAGTAAAACTGCTTTTATATCCTTTTCCATTACTCATGCATTACATCATCCGCTATAAATAATATAGAACTGTGTGTGTGTGTTGGTGTGTGTGTGGGTGTGTGTGTGTGTGTGTGTGTGTGTGTGCGTGCGTGCATACGTGCGTGTGTGTGTATGTGTGTGTGTGTGTGTGTCTCTGACAGGTCCTACAGAACATCCTGGAAGCAGAGAGTGAATATTCGAGGGAGCTACAGAGTCTCCTGGGATCATACCTGCGTTCACTCCACCCGACAGACAGGTGGAGTTATTTTTACACCATTTGTTTTATTCAACAGAATAGGATTTCAGAGGTACACACACCAGCATATCTATTGTAATACCAATAGAAGCTGTCCAACTTGCACAGAATGTCAGACACAAATATACAGTCTCAGATGCATACTGGATATTATATACTAGTACATATACACATAATAGCAAATTCATTGTACACAAATGACTGTCCCTATATATATTACAGCTTGGCAAATATATTGATTTATTTGTACTATTCTTTCTGCTGCTCTCCTCTGTCAATGCAGACTCAGCAGTGTTGACATCAGTCACATTCAGGGAAATCTGGAGGAGATCTCAACCTTCCAGCAGATGTTGGTTCAGTCCTTGGAGGAGCATACAAAGTCAGTGCACCCCTCTTTTTTGTCTGCTACAAATTCACTTACAGTACCTGCTTAAAACAGGCCGTTTTTGAAATGTGTTATAAATTTGCATGCTGAAAGTCAGTCTAACAGTCTTAACATTTTTTTCATAAGATATATTAAACATTAGAAGCTCTCTTAGAAGCTTTTCACTGTGATATAGTAACAACAGGTTTCCTACTACATGTGTAACTCATAGATTATTATTGTATAGAGCATAGTCAATAGTATATGTATACAGTTTCACTCCAGTACTCCAGCAATTATTTTGTCCTTTTATCTGACACATTAATTGTCTCAGGACACTTACAATTCTTACAAATACAAATTGGTTTTCCGTTCACTTATCTGAAAGAGTCCCAAACTTGACCCTCTTAAACCCACACAATAATGCTAACATCCTGTTTATCTAACAATACTTTGAGTGTGAATGCAGTCAGTTATTATAGCAACAGAGACATCTAGTGGTAGAGTGAAGTAACACAGTCTATATGTCAGTGCAGTGCAGTCCATCAAAGGGCAGCAGAGATCAGGCAACAAAGTTTAAGTTTTTAAGATAATTTGTAAAGAAAATTTTAAAAGATGGTCAACAAACAGAGAAAATATATACAAATATTATTTAGTATTTATAATAAATTATTTGATTTTAGTCACCAAATTATCAATGTAGTAGAAGAGGAACCAAGATAACCTTAAATGCAGCCTTTTTGTGATTTTTTTTTTTTTTTTGCTTTTTCATTCTATACATTTTGAATCCTGGAGGACTAAATTAATCCTCATACTTATCATGTATTCAAATCTTTATATGTGTAATAAAATGTACCAGCTGTAATCGAGTGTAACATGTCACTTGTGTGTGTGCAGACTTCCAGAGAGCCAGCAGAGGATAGGGGGGTTCTTCCTGAGTCTGATGCCCCAGATGAAGATCCTCTACGTGGCCTACTGCTCCACCCATCCAGCTGCTGTCAATGTACTCACCCAACACAGGTATAGTCACAGAAACACTGTGTGTGCAGGTTGTGTAAACCACTAAAACAAAACTCTCTGCCCAAAAGAGAAAATAAAAACATACGTGTCTGAATATACAGCATTTTGTGTGCTTGTCTGTGTGTGTGTGCATCATAGTGAGGAGCTGGGGGAGTACATGGAGTCAAAGGGGGCGTCCAGTCCGGGGATCCTGACTCTGACCACCAGTCTGAGTAAACCCTTCACCAGATTGGAGAGATACCCAACCCTGCTCAAAGAACTGGACAGACACATGGAGGTTAGCCAGAATCTCTCTGTCTGTCTGAGCCTCCTTTGGTTTACTCCAGTACTGCTT
Source organism: Thunnus maccoyii (assembly GCF_910596095.1). NCBI lineage: Eukaryota > Metazoa > Chordata > Actinopteri > Scombriformes > Scombridae > Thunnus > Thunnus maccoyii. The sequence goes on from NC_056556.1 coordinate 10,921,853, forward strand.
ATTAAAACTGATGACTGATGTTATCCAGGAAAACCACAGATAAAAATTAATTAACAGAGACTTACCAATCAACTGATGAGTGTTACATTTCTTCTTAACAAGCATGATGGTGTGAGGGGTAGGACTCATTTTCATGTTTTATTGTTATATTTTTTTCATTTCAGGACCAACACCCTGACAGAGCTGACCTCCACGCTTCTATGACCTCTTTTAAAACCCTTGCAGTAAGACACACACACACACACACACACACACACACACAGCACATATGAGGTTTTAAATATGCTTTTAAAATATTTTTTTTGTTTCACAGTCACCACCACCTACTGTACCACATTTAGCTCTTATAAAACATCAGAATGTATTCTTTAAAAGCCAAAACAAGAACTTTTGCTGGTAACTACCAATGTAAAGGGAACTCTTTAGAAATGAGGGTAACTGTATTGAAACAAAAGAAAATTGTTCCTGAATAGTGTGGAAAGACATTTGTATTTCATAGAGCAAGGCACGACTTCCTTTATTATTTCAATGAAGCATTATTGACAGTAGCTTATAGTAATATGTTCAAATTCACCTGCGTCCCGACCTTTATGTGTAATCACACCAGCTAACAGGCAACAGAAATATCACATTGACTTTCTGTGCATTTATGTCTCTTTGATTGTTTCTGTTTGTGTTTCCAGGCTCAGTGCCAGGAGGTGAGGAAGAAGAAGGACCTGGAGTTACAGATTTTAACAGAGCCAATCAGAAACTGGGAGGGGGATGACATCAAAACCCTCGGCCCTGTTCTCCACATGTCCCAGGCCACAGTCCACACTCAGAACTGTCAGGTATTGATCACAGCAACTTCAATTACACACTGAGACCATCTTTCTCAAATCCATACTGTCTATGAGATAATAGACACGCTTCACTCCCGACATGAGCAAGTAGCATTTATCAGAGGGTGTGTTTGTTTATACACAAGACTGTTGAGTTTGAGTGACCATAGAAGAGTACGTAAGAGATACTTTTTTTGTCTTTTAGGAGTTAAATGAACGCTACCTCGTGCTCTTCCCTCACACTCTGGTCGTGCTTTCTGCCAGCCTGAGGATGAGCGGATTCATCTACCAGGTACGTTTTTCATGAGGTGAAACTAATATCAAGCCAGAAGGTCTTCAAAAACTGCCTATTTTGTGATTGATGTTGAATTCCAGCATCTTTTTTGGAGAACCTTAACTGTGCTGTAAATCAAAATACAGATTAAATTACCCAACAAACATGCAGAAGATGCAAAAGTGCTTTTTCAGCCCTAAAAAAAGTCACTAAAACATTTGGCAATCTCTCGCTGCTGCCATTAAAGATTATTGCCGTGAGCACACAGTAATATTTGAAGGATGACCCAGATATGCATATCAATATGTTTATCATCTCCTCTCTTGTCTCATCTGGATTTTAGCAGCTGGACAGTCAGAGGACAATGTTAGACAGATTTTAGTGAGCAAATCAAACTAAAACTGTCAAAGTTCAAAGAAATGTCCTGGTGGAAATGACACCTTTGTATGTTCACTTTAGTTACATACAGTACAAATCATGTTTACACTGTAATTATGGAAAAGTTTTATGTGTGTGCATTATTAGCTCTGCTCTTTGGTCCAGTAATTAACACTGTGTATTTGTGCATTTGTGTCTCTGTAGGGGAAGATGCCTCTGTCAGGAATGCTCATCTCCAGAATAGAAGACGGAGAAAACCTGAGGAATGCTTTTGAAATATCCGGTCAGCCCTCACTTCTCATTTAGCTTGTAGACCCCTCTCATTTCCTACTGAGCTCATTTATAGAATCTCGCTGTGAAAGACAAGATCACATCACTATGATTTTAGTATCTTCACACTGAACGCCTACAAGGTTCCTAGCTGAACTGGTTTTCGAGTCCAATTGGCCTAAATTTATACTCCTTTATAATTTAATCTGTAGCTGTTAAAAGTGCAACATAATAGTCAAGTAAGAAACCCCACCTGAAAACATCTCGATGGGGTAAAAACATTACATCATTGCCATCAATCATGAGCTAGACCACAAGCTAGAAGTTCATGTCTTTTCTCTGCGTATTGTGCAAAGACATTACAGGAAATGTAGGAAATCACTAGATTACTGTGAGAAATAGTCTTTGGACAAACAAAGTCTTGCCAAACTTGCCCATTTTTGTCTTTTGATCACATGTGACAGCTGTGTGTTTGTCTGTGTGGCCTGTGCCTGCTTTCGTGTACATTTATACATTTGTTTGTGTGCGTGTTGTTGTGCAGGCGGCCAGTGTGAGCGGATGCAGGTGGCGTGCAACAGTCAGCAGGATTTACAAGACTGGCTGGACCTTCTCACCAAACACACACACACTTCAGGCACGCACAGACACTCGCACAGGACTCAATCTGTCTGTCACACAGTAAGTCCTCCTTTTTTCAAAAGAATAAGTCAGTTGACCAGTTAGTCAGTTGATACTCATCCACCTTACTATGCCCTTATCTCTCTCTCCTCCCTTTTCACTCCTCTTTTCTTTCTTTAATCACTCCTCTCTTCCTCCCAGTTGCCCTCCCACCCCGTCACTCCTTCCAGACACTCAGAGTCTCGTGCAGGGAGCAGTGGAAACGCCTACCACACCCTTCCCCATCCCTCATCATTTGGGACAACCCTCAGCAGCAGCCCCATGTGGGGGCCCCTGGAGCCACCAAGTACCCCCAAACCCTGGAGCCTGAGCTGCCTTCGCCCAGCGCCTCCATTACGGCCCTCTGCTGCTCTCAGCAACAAAGACGTACTGTTCACCTGCATACTAAAAACTGAATCAAACTTATATTTTAGGGTTTACTGTATGTTGTGCTGAAATCTTATCTGTGTTGTGAGTTCTATGAAATTGGAATTAAAATTACTTTACACATTTATGTGTCTTTGTTTGTAGGATATGAGTAAGAGTCCTAAGAACATGAAGAAGCTGCTCCCTAAGAGGAAGCCGGAGAGGAAACCCTCAGAAGAAGACTTCACCGTCAGAAAGAGTAAGTAGGCAACTCAAAAACTGAAATACACTATTTTATTTTTCATTATCGGTCATAATAAACTTAAATGAAACTGGTAAAGTTTGCAAAAATTCATATCACAGATTGAAGACAGCTACTGGTCCATTCTAGTCACATTTTCAACAAATCTAACAATTAAAATACCTCAAATATTCACTAGCAGACTAAATACCAAATTGCATAGGTCTACAGTAGAAATCCAGGCTTTAAAAGATAATATATGTACTTTACTTCCACAAAAATCCAACACTGTACTAATCTAATATGACTGCCAAGGGGTGTGTAAGTCCTCATTTGGCTGCATTTACGGAGACTTGAACGCTTTCTTTTCTCCATCTTTTTATACCATCTCACCTGTCTCTTGTCTCTCAGGTACAGCAGCTCTAGAGGAGGACGCTCAGATACTGAAAGTGATCGAGGCCTACTGTACCAGCGCCAAGACACGGCAGACTCTCAACTCCAGTGAGTGAACACACACACACACACACACACACACACACACATCAGTACATTTATACTATATATAAAAACATCATAAACACGTCGTCATGAACACACATGCTCACACACTGCTATCTGTCTTGTTGCTAACCACTGTTTCTTATTCAGCTCTAACAATGTTTTTCTCTCTTCTCTCTTTTTATGTCATCCCTTCATTCCTGTTTCTCTTCTTTTTTTCTTCTTTTTTTATCCAACGTGTCTCTTCACATCTTTACATCTTTCACTGATTTCCTGTGTGGCTTGACATGCATCTCTTTATTTTTTTCTCAAATCCAATATGGTTTATCCCACCCAACCATTTTTTTCCTTCTGTGTTTGGTATTTGGTTTGAATCTCAAAATTATTTTTATTTTAATTTTTCGGTCCACATTTTAATATGGTTTGTCCCACACCCCAACTTCCGTTCAATATGTATTGAACTCCTCCCATCACGCCATTGAATTTGATTTGTTCCAACCCCCATTTATTGCTGGTTACTTTATGGTACAGCCTGGCAAGGGACTGACCTCATGCACAACCATGTGCTCGCTGACACCAGCCTCACCGTCGCTGGTTTCCCTGGAAACCTGCCATGTTCTGACCAATCAGAAGACTCGGATTATGACAGTCTGTGGACCGCCCATAGTTACAGGACTGCCTCATTTTCTCGTAAGATATTGGTGTCACAAACCACAGACATACTGGTAAACCAGCTAGCTCACAAGTAGGGATAGATGTATACTCTATACCCATATTTTGGTCCGCATCTTTCACCTACTGTGTGTATATGTGTGTGTTATGTGCATACATAGTGTTTGTGTTTGTGTCTCAGCCAGTGCAGATTCCCTCTTCAGTAAGCATTTGCCCCATAGTGCAGTATATTTAATGGCTGTGTGTTCGACTGCATGCAAACAAAACAAGCAGGTGGACAAAGATAACAGGATAGTCTGATTACCAGTTATTTAACATACAGAGTGATGAGCAAGTGAACCATAAAATAGCACCAACACTAACAAAACATGCAGCGACATTTTCTTATACATAAAATCCTCTTTGTGTATTATCACATATCAGCTTTCAGTTTTTCTGCTGGTTCTCTCCTTAAAGTTCGCAACTAATGATTATCGACATTATCTACAGATTAATTTCTTGATTAATTGATTAATTATTTGGTCTATAAAATATCAGCTGATTATGAAAAACGCCCATCACAAGATCCCAGAGCTTATGGTGACTTTTTATTGTTTTGTCCAAACAAAAGTCAAAAGCCAAAAGTATTCAATTTACTATCATAGAAGAATAAAAACAACAGAAAATATTAACATTTGAGAAACTGGAACCAGTGAATTTTTGCTTAAAAAGTCACTTAAACAATGAATGGAAACTGTTGCAGATTCATATTCTGACGATCTAATTAATCATCAACTAATCATTGCAGCTATACATTTAGCATAATGCTTCCCCCATCAAAAATGAAGGCGTTTACCACCATCACCATGAAACAGTGGTGGCACCGTTTTGATGAATGCAGGATAAATACTGAACAATTCAAAGGCACCGTATGGACAGCTGAAACAACAATAACTTTTCTCAAGGAGGTAAATTATTGCAGGGCACCAAATTCTCTGCTCATACGTCACTAAAGCAACTTATCTGCTTAGTCATGTTATCATGACATGCACACACACACACAAACTGCACCACAGTTCAACTAGAACTGATCTCAGACCTCCTTGTTCTGGTACAGCTTCTTGGTCTGCACTTGGCTTCAGAAAAAGTGTTCATACTGACCATTTTTTTTGACTAAGATTCTACTTTGTCTCTGAGCAGCATTGTTGAGTATCATCCGGTGTTGGCTTGCTTGTAGTTTGTCAGGCACCCCATTAGTGTCTAAGCCCCTCTGTAACGTCATTCCTCTTTGACTCCTGTGTTCATCAAATGAAATGATTGTGTGCTCGTGTATGTGTTTGTGTATTTGTCGTGTCGTGTGTGACGGAGGGTTAATAACTTACACTGTTTTCATTATCCGATCAGGCTCCAGCAGGAAGGATGTTCATATGTTGTTCCCAGAGGAGGAGAAGATTATCGTGGAGGAGACCAGGAGCAACGGACAAACTGTAATGGAGGAGAGGTGAGAGACGAGAGATGAAGGTGTGTTTCAGTGTGTGGTGTATACTTAATGTGTGCAAACGCTGATAATTTAGGCTGTGATAGTGATCCCTGGGGGGACAAAGAACAAAAAATAAAATAATACAGCACTCAGTGGTACAATTCTGTCAGTATCATGCTGCAGTATGTGTGTGTTAAAGTAAAGCAGAGCTGTTCTGATCCTGCAGGAGTCTGGTGGACACGGTGTACAGTCTGAAAGATGAGGTCCAGGAACTCAAACAGGTGAGTCTGCAATTTATTCCTAACCTGAGTTTGCTGTTCAAATGTCCGACGTTACAGGGTTCAAATTGAGGTTCGAGAGCACATAGAGGTGTTGATAGGGATGATATTATTGGTTTCAATGCATCTCTAACCATCTCGGCATTATAAATTAAGTAAGGGATAATGTATAGTGAGCGGGTCGTTATTGATGATGACAATTCTTGCTGCTATAAGTGCAACAAAATCCGGCTGTAAAGGACACAGTATGAGCAATTTAGCAAACACCTTTTAAACAAGTAAAACATACATTTGCAGAAATGTTACATCACTAATTGATACTGTATGCCCACAGTCAACTTGTGGTTCTATCTTCATCACCAGCCTGTATGTTTACAAATATATACTCAGTTTTTGTACTTCTCACTCCCTCTCCTCCTCCAGGACAACAAGAGGATGAAGAGGACGCTAGAGGAGGAGCAGCGAGCGAGGAAAGAGCTGGAGAGGATCATTAGGAGAGTTCTGAAGAACATGAACGATCCAACCTGGGATGAGACTAACCTCTGAGATCAATACACATCTGATCATCATGGACAAGACCAATTTCTGACTTTTAAATGACCAAATGACTAATGAACCGTTGTTCCACCTATGTGGGATCTGATGGCCAATAATGATATTTATGGACAGAAGCTGCCAATATTTCATGCCCTTATTCAACATCTCTTCACCATTTCCACTTGCTTTGACCTTCTCAGTGACCTGTGTACCAAAGTGTGGACCAAGAGAAGCTGCCTGCCAGCCATCAGCAAAACCATCCCAACTGACCATAAAGCTGTGAAACCAAATGAGCTGGTAGGCATGACGACATCACTTCCTGTTTGTCTCCATTTCTTTTTCAATCTTCAGAACACTGAAAGAAGAATCACTTCTATTGTTTACTTGTAAAGTCATCTTTCATTCCTCATCGTGATTATGAGCATAAAGTGTAATATTTCAGTATTATTTTACTGACCTGGTGCATGAATAAGAACGCTACGTGTGTTTATACATTTCAGAAAGATATCAGAGCGCTATGTGAATGAAATTGAAATATACATTTTTTCACACTTCTCACAGTCAATAGCAGCAATTTTGTCTCAATTTGAAATGTGATACTTTATGTTAAATCCGCATCTTTTAAAATATATTTTCGGATACATGCTTACATGCAGAATCTATTGGTATAAATACAGAATGTAATAACAGGGCATTGTGTTTCTAGTTCAGTGAGCATGCTCAGTCGCTACATCTTAAACTAAACCTAAATTTACCAGCACTTACTGTGAGCGACCTCGTGTGTTTTTCAGGTTGAAACAGAAGTTCTCATTTTGGTTTGAACATTATAACAGCTACGATTAAACAGACTGCTATATTACTTTATGGATTCACATGCCAAAGCAAGACTTCATATGATATGTAGAAGGCAGCAAAGATTTTTTGTTCTTTGACCTTTAATTATTTTGAATAATATATATATATTTTTATTTGACTAATTTTTTAAACCCCGATAAATGAACTACAAGTGAGTTGTTACAGAGAACTGGACTAAATTTGAACATCCTTGTTGATTAATTTCTTGATTATACTGTGGCAGTTACCCCACTTCTGCATACAAATGATTGTGTGGAGACTAAAGCTAAAGATAAATTGACTTTCGGCAATGATCTGATCTAATTAAAAGTGTAGATGATTTAAATGTGGAGTAAATGGAAAATCTGGTTAGTGTCAAAGGAAGATGGAGAGAGATTTTCTCAGGAATTAGTCTTGACTTTCAGATTTCATATTCTTGCGGATTGACCCTCAAAGCAATATTTAAAGATGCAGGAAACATGATTTAGAGTTGCACTATTTTCAAATATAGTTATGCATGTGACATACTTCCCAAAGCATTTGAAGTTAGAGAAAACATAAAATAAAAGGTAATATGTCCAGATGCCAGGATAGAGAGAGATTAAAGAGAGAACCCTACTACTAGAAAACCACAGAAATAATGCAGATGACCTCAAAGCCTCAAACCACAACAAATCCACATGGCTTAAGTTGCTAATATGCAAACATGGCACACAATATAACACTAACAGAGGAATCTTCCTCCCATAAACTGTATGTTTAATCCAGATGAACCATTAAATGACCTGAACTGAACTTCTTTACCGGCAATTTGTTGGATGAAGATATAGTTAATTTAAGTAATGAAACAACACAATTAACAATTTTGAGTTTCTTGTAGCTTTAAGTTAAACGGGAAAACTTTAACAATCAAATATACAAGAAAACATGTCAGAAGTAATGTAGGGTCATGTCTTGTAGCAGTTTCTAATATGCATACTGTATTATAAAAGTAATAAAAACTCTTAATGTAACATCCTGCTGTCAGTTACAACTTAAAATACATGATCAGAAAAATATGTCATTAAATAAAATCTGCAAATAGCATTTTTAGTTTCTAATACGTTTTTAAAACAATATGTACAAGGCCAGTTTGGTTTTACTGAACTGATCCTGAGGTGTTGCATTATATAGTAAGAGAGCACTGTGTCACTGAAATGGTATAAAGATACAATCGTAGTGCATTTTTAGTTCCTCTTACTGTAACTTTCAGGAGCTAAACAAAATATTCACAGTTCGCCAGCTCGATGCTCTTTTCTTTTTCAAGACCAAAGTCCAAGCAATACAACACATGATTTTTATGATGTCAATATGCAACTTACTGCAGAATGATTTCTTATTTTTATATTTGTGATTGTGTTTTTATTCTTAACAACTGCTTTTGATTTATAACACTTGTTATTTTCTATACTTGACCTGGTTGATCACACTACAGATGATTTGTACAGAAATGCAGCGTATTTCTCATGAACGTCAGGAGGCGTGCCTTGGGGAGAAGAAATATTCTTTTGCTAAAGCTATTAAGCCTAATGACTTTACCTGCAAATTAAATGTCACTGAAATTAGAAACCACACAATTGTAAGCTATAGAATGAAGTATGACTCTAACTTATGTATTTAACTGAAAGTGACTGATGTACAGTAAATATTTTGTGTGTTTCAATGTTACGGTGATGAAGGTGATAACAGTAGTTACAACGACAAGAATCATCCCCCCCTCTTATTTATTTCACCCATTTGTCTGTCTGTGAATAAAATGTTGAATCTCGTGAATCTCATGATCTATATTTCTCTTCAGATAAAAATATACAAACATTCAAACCATACTTATACCAAAAAACACTAAAATTCAAGGCATATATTTTGTTTGTAAATAATGTTTCTATATATTATAAAAAGGGTAAATACAAGTAGCAGTTGCACAAACCAAACATTGAACCTTTATTGGTTAAGATAAGATTTACTTTATTGTCCCTGACGGGAATTGGTCTCGGGCTCAAGTTTTGCATACAGCTGCATATAGAAAAATATAAGGTTCACATAATATAGGCACATAATCTCCATATGTACATGACACTGAACATGATAAAACACAATGATCTGTGGTAAGTAAAGTGGCACAGCATATTTAAAAGATTTAAAACTATAAAAAGGTGAAAACCAGATGTGCAAAGGAGGCTGGTTACATGGTGTGTTCATGAACATTCATTGAACATTTTATATTTAAGCAGGTTGAAGAGGATTATTATTTAACGCAGCTTGTCATTTTTCACCACAATTTAATGAGGCTGCATTGAAAACATTTTTGTTTCCACTTTATAATTTGACCAACAGCTAATCCAGAGGTCACATCCTCTGACATTCAAAGGGCCACACTATTTTCCACCACTGCTGGGTCCAGGTATGTGTATGGGATGTCCAGACTCTTGTTTCTGGCTTTGATATCTTCACTTAAACGTTTCAGGTCTTCTTGAAAATCACAAATCCACTTGCGGGGAATCTCCCCAGTGAAATGCTCCTCTGGGTAATGGCCAAGAGGGACCTGCAGATCAACAATATGTTTAAAATAATTTATTCAGCCTCATTTAAAGGTTATAGAGGGTGGAAATTGGCTCTAATGACAAAGCATTGAAAGTACAGTAAACACATAAATATGATTTATGTACATTTTCAGTTGTGAACACTTACAAAGTCAGTGTAATGCCTGCTGAGGAGCCTGATTAATAATTATTAATAATAATTAAATTGAACGGTAACAGTAAATCATGCTGGTTAGTTTATGATAGAGTTATTGTATTATTAGTTTAGTCATGTTACATGTCAAACTAGGACATTAAATGTAGCATGTTTTTATGTTATTTGTACAGACCCCCACTGGGTTCAACTGGGATAAAAAAGATCCACGTGTAAATCTGTATTCTCGTTTCAGAAATCAATATGTGCGGTTTATGAACTGTAATCTGTGCCCTCAAATTACGAATCCATGCCCACGGATGTCTTTATACAGGTCAAACTATCCCAGTAAACTATGTATATAGCACAAATACTATTGGTAATGTACTAAGTTACTTTAGGTGAATAGTTGGTTATGTACAGTACATGTAGATATGTACACAAATTTGTCCAGTATGTACAGTCACTAACAGTTTTGTTTATTGCACGATATATAAACTGAATGTGATTTGTATATACTGTATAATTAATCGATTTAATTCGAGCTGCAATGAATAGTTGATCAACAGAAAATGAATCACCAACTATTTTGGTAATTAAGAAAAAATGCAAAAATTCTACAGTTCTAGCCTCTTAAATGTGAACATTTTCTGGTTTCTTTAGTCCTCTATGATTATTACTTTATTATGTTATGGACTATTGGTCGGGACAAAACAAAACATTTTAGGTTGCATCTGGAGCTTTAGGAAACTGAGTGACTTTTTCACAATTTCCTGACATTTCATAGACCAAATAACTGATTTATTAGATTATTTGCCCTAGACGTAGGCTAATCGATTAATTCTCAACTGGTAATATCCCATTTAAGATAAGGAGGTTTTAAACCACTCTTTCCAGCATTACGCACACTTGACAAAACGTAGTGGCTCTAGTTTGTGTCTGTCTGTCAGCTGACTGCATAAAAGGAGGCCTGACACAGATGAAGAGTACTCACCCTCCCACACACTGGTCAGTCCCAGCACCTTATGAGCACTGGTCTGAATCTGGTAGTGTTTCAGCACCTGAGGACACCATGAAACGTCTGCAAAGAAAGAAAAAAATCAGCAGATCTGTGGAATTACTCCAGGAGCCAGGACTCCAGGAGCCGGGCTCCCCTGCCAGGAGCCAGTCGATGATAGACATGAGCGCAGAGTTCCTGGGTAGGCTGCACAGCACTTACTTGCATGATTGCACAGCACTTACTTGCATGATATCTTGTTGCAGATGTGACCATAAGCTTGTGCGGGGTCAGGCTATATGCTTTGTTGTCACAGCGTAGACCTCGACTTGTTTTCATGTTTAATGCTTTGAAACTTTGCATGGTGTGGGGCTTTTGATCAGCCTGCCATGGTTGTATTTTCCTGACAAAACATGGCATGGTTTGACATTCATTCTGAATTGTCTGATGAGATAAATGCAGGTTAAAGAGGAGGCAAGAGAGTAATGTTTGAGTCAACTGACATATGGATCGTGTAAAATGGGTTTCAGCTTTGCAGAAATCTAGCGTATAACCTGTTGAACGTTACTCTCTGCTGTTTCTCTCTCCCTGTTTGTCAGGTATGGAGGACGACCCGGACCTCCAGTTCCTTCTACGGGGAGGAGACCTACTCAAGGTCCGCTCCTCATTCTGGAAGAAGACCCGCCATTACAGACTCAAGGAGGACTGCAGGACCGTGTGGTACAAATCGAAGAAAACCTTCAAGACAAAGCAGACCTGTGAGTGCTGTCCCAGCATCCCAGCCGCATGTCTGTGAGATCTGCCAATAAACTTCTTGCACACATCTGTCCGGTGTTGTGGTGGATACATGTCTCACGTCTCCTCTTTACCTGTGACTTACACATACAATTGTTACCTAACAATGTCCAACATATGTGCGTTTTAAGTACCGATACAACTAAAACCATCTTTGATGGTGAAGTGGAGGACTGATCATAGAGCTATAAAAGATTATTTCTGTCTGAAAGGCCATAACATAAATAACTGGGCTGCTTGTGATGGCAATATGTTTTGTGGGTGTGTTTATGGAAATAGTTTTTTATATTATAGTGCATGGAGGAGTAGTTTAAAATAGCCTTGGCTATAATTTCTGCTTACATTACATCCATAAACTGTTCTAATGCAGTCACAGTCTGATAACTGAAGTATGATGATGCTTTTATTGCTGTCGCCATGTGTGATAACATACATCCAACAAGTCTTTATATGAATGACTTATCTTAAACAGCAGCTGTTTGAAAATGGTAAAGTTCAGTTCCCAGAAACTTGTAAAGAGACGTCAGTAAACTGCAAATGGCATGCTTCATACCTGACCCAACAGCAGTAAAGTCCTTTATTTTTATGGCCTTTATACATCCTCGTTTATATGTCCTCAGTTTCACTTGATGACATCGAGGAGGTTCGAGAGGGCCGTCAGTCGGAGGGCTTGAAGAAGTACATAGAGGAGCAGATGGAGGGCCGCTGCTTCTCCATCATCTTCAAGGGGCGCCGCAAGAAACTGGATCTCATTGCCAGCTCAGAAGAGGAGGCCAAGCAGTGGGTCAGCAGCCTGCAGAAAATGGTCTCCAACATAAACAACCTCAGCGACCAGCAGAAGGCAGACCAGTATCCTTGTCATGACAGTGGAGGTTATTCTATGAATCTGACTGATTTACATAATTGGTATCAGTGCTCAGCTTCCACAAGTGCCCATGTGAGGTGAATGAAAACCTTTTTGTACATGCACATATCCAATCCTTACATTGAAAACTTCTCAGCTGGATCATCAGCTGCCTGATGAAGTCAGATGAGAACAAAGATGACAAGTGGAGTCAGTCAGAGGTCAAGAACTTCCTGCAACTGATAAACATCGAAGTGGACGACAACTATGCAGAAACACTCTTCAAGGTGAAGCCCTCAGAGCTTTTTGATGGTTTCTAATGATCAAAATCACTTGTAGATATCCCAAGGAGCTCTAAAAACAGATAAGTCATTGCAGCAGGGTCAATGAGTGGATGTAATTTAACACCAAATTACATTTTAAGTCTTCTCACCTAAACTGAAATAATCCAATCTATTTGAAAGTGGCTAGGCAGAGCTCTCACTGAAAAGAAAACCATTGTTAAGTTGATATTTTGGGTGAAATGTGGTAATTATCAAGAGTTCTCTGCAATAATAAATGTGTGTGTGTCACCTTTTAATATGAAGTTTATAGCAAGTTAAATATGAAGTGTGAACTGACTTTCATATTCCATCTCCATCATACAGGAGTCCAACAAATCAAAATCTGGATACTTGTCTGCAGAAGAGATCGAACATTTCTATGACCTGTTGACCCAACGGAAGGAAATCGGGGTGCTCTACAGAAGGTATGCTACAACCACAGGCTTCATGAGCCCTGAAAACCTGGTGGAGTTCCTGATGAAAGAACAGAGAGAGAAAACAACGCTGGCTGACGCACACAAGATTATTAAGAAGAGATGACACGTTTCTGTTTCTGGTTGTAAGGAAGTGATGGAGACTGTGTTTTCTTTGCATTTGTATTTCAATTCTTACAAATTTAGAATCATTTGTTTAGGTGGGGTTTTTTTTTCTTTTTTTTGTCTCCTTCTGTGTATGTGTGCAGCATCAATCTGGTGTCTAAAAAACAAAAAATGTAAATAATTCTACATTAAACACCGGTTTCTATAACACAAAAAATTTATATAACATGTAACTTCAGTAGGTAAATGCTAATGTGCTACTACAAGTTAGAAATTGACTGTAAGAAAGAATTTTCCAAGTCAAATATAACACTGAGGAGCCAGCTAACCAGCCAGACTTTTGAATGGCAGCTATTAATTTGAACCTTCAAGATAAACTTAAAATCTATGCAAAACAGAATGATAACACTGTATTTAGTGTCAGAAGTGCTCTTAGGAATAAGTAATGTATTAGATCTCTGTTTTACATACATGATGAGAACATGTTAAATCGGGTTTGCAGAGCCTCTTGTGCTCTTTCACTTTTTAGTGCGTACTGTCTCTTCAACAAGGATCTGTTAGCTTAGACTCCAATATGAAATGAGCACAGGAGGAAATCACATCCTCTAAAGGGAGTCATTATATCTCTGACATACTTTGATTCTTTGATAAATGCCTTGTTACTATTTTCCCGCCTTGTCCTCATTCAGCCAAAGAGAAGAAGCTGCTGTCCAAAGATGGCTTCCTCATGTACCTGCAAAATCCTGAGGCCTTGGTCCTCAATCCAGAGCACAAGAAGGTGTACCAGGACATGAGCCAGCCTCTCAACCACTACTTCATCTCCTCCTCGCATAACACCTATCTCATGGAGGATCAGCTCAAAGGGCCCAGCAGCACCGAGGCTTATATCAAGTAACAGCTTTCATTGCACCTTTAAGAATCTGTCCGTGAAGTCCCCCAGTCGTTTCAGCTGCTGTAGCTGTTATATACTGATAAAATCACTGCAGTCTGCAGATATTTATCCAACATTTCACTCTGTGGGAGGAGGATGAGAGCTGCAGGATGTCTCAGTTTGAGCACCTGTTCTTAGGCAGTTTGAGGATGCTGTCAAGTTCATGCAAACACATGTCTTTTAATGATTAGGATTAGGCATTTCAACATGTTCACATCAGAAATGTCCAGAATTAGTAAAAAAAATATGCCTGTCAGAAACAAACCACTGCATCACCCCCCCCCCAAAAAAAAAACAAATATCAGAAAAATCAGTCAGTAGAGTAAAAATGCTGATCACTATATAGAACCATTTTTGGTTCAGATATTCAGTCACCTCATGCTAGCTGCGACTCTCTCAGTGCTCTGAAGAAGGGCTGCCGCTGTGTGGAGCTGGACTGCTGGGATGGATCAGATGACGAGCCAGTGATCTCTCATGGCCACACACTCACCTCCAAGATCCTCTTCAAAGACGTGATCGAAGTTATCAAGGAGTATGCCTTTAAGGTGTGTTTATCTTTACAGTTTCCAGTAGTTTCCAGTATTATCATAAAATTTCCAGTGAATACTCCTCTGCTCTCTCCGTGCGTCTGGTCTTCCTGTCCCAGACGTCCGATTACCCAGTGATCCTCTCCCTGGAGAACCACTGCAGTGTGAAGCAGCAGAGAGTTATGGCCCACCATATGACCTCCATCCTGGGCAGTGCACTCGTCACCTCTCCTTTGGGGGAAGGAATGCCCACAAACTTCCCTTCTCCTGAGGTTTTCTTTATTTATTTTGTCCTTTGGTACTTGTCAAGACTGTAAGATGGTTGAGATGATACCAGTTATTCACAAAGCTGCAATGTTTTCATGTGCTTGCCTACCTCCAGGAGCTAAAGCGGAAGTTCCTGATTAAAGGGAAGAGGTTAAACAAACTTGAGACCTGCTTTGCTACTGAGGCGGCCACTGATGAGGACACCGATGTGACGGAGGAGGAAGAGTTCAGTGATGAGGATGAACTGGAGGAGGAAGAAAAGAGGAAGGTGGGGGTGACATCAAGGGAAAGTTAATGAATTGGCTCAGTTAACATGTTTTTTTAGAACTATCAGATATTTATTTTTGTATTGCCTTTATCCTCCATTTAATGTGTAGAAACTAGCGAAAGAGCTGTCCAACTTGGTGATCTACTGTGAGAGCGTCCACTTCCACGGCTTTAAGCATGCCAGAAAGAACCAGAGCTTCTACGAGATGTCTTCCTTCCAGGAAGGAAAGGCCATGGATCTGGCAGAGAAATGGGGTGAGGAAAACATTGTGACAGGTGTTTTAGTGTCATGATTTATTTTAAGAAGATACCAGTGAGGATATTTTATAGATTTCTTATTGGTGCTTTGTAAAATTCCTGTAAATTTGTCTCTTGAAAGCCTCGTTTTGATTTATTATGAAGCTCACATATATGGCTGAGCTGGAAACAACCGTGTAAACACAATTTCTTCCATGGCAACAATGACCTTTTAGTCAAGATATTGGCCTAATCCCTTAGTAAATTAAAATATAGTTACACAACAATAAAATGTAATCTACAGTATGGGAAATCTAAATTTTAAAAACCTGCCTAATTGTTTAAATATGTGTTAACATTTCTAATAATATATAAGTGGAAGTTTATTCTAAATTTGCGAATTTACACTTTTAAATGTCTCATTTTCATTTAAAAACAAAAAAATCTGTATAGCTATTTTGAGAAATATCAAGTCATGTTACTTCAAATCATCCTATTTCCACTCATACACCATTAACTCTACATATACTCAAGAAAGAAACACTCATAAACAGTTGTTGTCCTTCTGTTGTGATTCCAGTTATAATGGTATCTTTCTCAGGATCAAGTGTCAGTATTCTGTATCTTGTGTTACCAAATAGAAAGTGGAAACTCTGTTATTTGGTCTTGTTTTCAACAGCTAATGCCTACATCCATCATAATGTGGACAAGCTGAGCCGCATCTATCCAAAAGGCACCAGGACTAACTCGTCCAACTACAACCCAGTACCCCTGTGGAACGCTGGCTGCCAAATCGGTACATAATGCTGACACATAGAGGAGATTACAACCTGTCACATACACAGTCCTGTCTGATAATCCAGCAATCACCATTGGAAAATGAGACAATTATGTATTTTACACTGTCCATGCATCATCTTATCTATTCCCTCCCAGTGGCCTTAAACTTCCAGACGACCTGCAAGAACATGGATTTGAACCAGGGCAGATTCCTGATCAATGGGAAAAGCGGCTACATCCTGAAACCAGCCTATATGAGAGACAGATCCACAAAATTCAACCCCAAGCACAAGATGCTCTATATCACGGTGAGGCTTTCACTGTGAAGAGATACACCTGTAGGTGTTATTCCCAAGCATTTGTGTCCTATTCAGTAAAAACTTCATATCGAGAAGGATCTATATTATCTGATGTGATGCATCTCCACCTGTCACCAGGTTATATCAGCCCAGCAGCTCCCCAAAGTGAACCAGAAGAAATCTTCCATTGTTGACCCGCTGGTTAAAGTGGAGGTCTATGGAGTGCCAGATGATGAACAAGTGCAAGAGACCAGTCATGTTGAAAACAATGGTACTTACTTCACTTTTAAAACATTATTTTTCAATGCAGCTTATGAAATCAGATAATTGTCATATACGCGTTTTGTGTTCCTGCATCCATTTTATACTTTTGCTGTAGTATTTTCCTAATTCTAGCTGATTATTAGCTGAACATAGCCACAACACAGCTATGGTGAAGTTCAATATTTTTCTGAAACATGAACTGGAAATATCATATGACTTATTATTTAACAGCATGGTTTCTTTCTAGAGCCATGCTTGAACATGTCATATACCAATAGTAGCCTCAATGGACCAGAATGCAATTGCGCACACAAAACAAATGTTGCATTTTGAGTCAGGTGACTGTGGCTCGCCTTCTGGGGGTAGTTGAAAGGCATTCTGGGAAATATGGGAAGCCTCTGAAGTAGACGAAGCAGGTTAAAGAAGCACAAAATAACTCCTGGAATGCGCTAAACATGAGAAAAATAATGACACAGAACGTCCATGAGACGTCAGATTACTGACGGTATATTTCTCCTTTTTTCCATTGTAGGTTTTAACCCAAAGTGGAACACAAAATTCCAGTTTGATGTGCACGTGCCAGAGCTGGCACTGGTGCGCTTTGTTGTGAAAGACCATGAATCCATGTCTGCTAATGAGTTTGTTGCACAGTACACACTTCCATTCAACAGCTTAAAAATGGGTGAGTTCATGGACATTTGCAACCTTCTTCACACTGTAACCCAGAGATACAAAACCATCAATAGCTCCATGTTTTCTTACTTCATAAATAATCAGAGATAGGAACTATCTCTTCTCTGCTCAAGAACTCGCTGCGCAAAGAGCTCTTCATATTCACCTTTCTGACTGCATCCACTTTGTGCTCCCATACAGGATACAGACATGTGCCTCTGCTTGATAAAAACGGAGACCCTCTCCCCTCAGCTGGACTCTTCGTGCGCATCAATGTCCTCGATGTTGAATAAAATGTTACTGCCTGGCTTTGTCTCGTTGCAGGACACTAGGACTTCCATCACATAGCTATGTTTTAGCTATTTTTAATTGAATTTTGTATTCTTTTTTTTTTTAATGCTCTTTAGCTGTAGTCCATAATTAACTTGTTGGCTTACATTCTTCTCACAGTAGTGTGACAGTAGTGTCAGTTTAAACTAAAACTCTCCATCTACAACTGGAAATTAGTAGTGTTGGTAGGTGGGTACATGCATGCAAATACTGTACATACACACACTTCACAATGCTGCATATGAATCACATTACAGGAACTATTATTCAACCTTTTTTAATTGGTTTGTATGAGTTGCACTAGTGATGGCATTGATTTTTTTTTTTGTAGACAACATGTGTCCCTCATTTCTGGTCAGTTAACATATTGTGTATTAAAATCTCTTTATTCAAATGACCAGTTCATGAATTCTGGATAAACTATGTGCTTTGTTTTAATCAGTACTTTTAGTCAAGTATGAATCATTTTTCATGTAACATCATAATGACTACTTATTTATCTTTTCGTGAATCAAGATGAAGATAAAAGTTTTCAATATGAACACCTGTCTCAATCTGTTTTATTGTTAGATTAATTTTTAGGCTATTAATCCAGTGGTACCGAGTAATTACATCTGTTCAATAATATATAACAATGCCATAACAAAGTTTAATAGTCTGCAGTGCATGCAATAGGGAATTTAACCACTTTGAACCACCCACACAGGCTGAGTCACTTCAACTGCTCCACAGAATAAAATTACCTAGTGTCCTTCCTCCACACAAAAATGTGTTTTCCTTCTTGTTCCCTCTGTTGTTTTAGCTTCACTGTGCAGAATATTTTTATAGCCTACATGGTTATTGTACAGAGATTGTTTCCTGTCATCAAATGTCTGATTTAAGTGTTCATAAGTGGGATTGCGTGTGGAAAGAAACCTTCCACAAATTAATGAAATAAAATTATTTATATCTATGTTATCTGAAGAAAAAAGTCGTGTGGATTGCAAATCCGAGGGCAGAGTTTACAAATCCGTGAGAATAAATAACATTACTAGAGAACAGAATACAGCTTTAGTGCCTTCCCAAGGAGAAACAGTCTTTTACTACTTTACTTGTTCCTTATTTAATTTTTAAGGCGGTCTTTCCCATTTTCACAACTTCCCCAAATGAGTGAAACAGCGCCCCTCTGGGTTGTAACGGCTGTTGCATGTCAGCCAGTGTAAGCGGTCAAAAAGAGTATTGCACCTTTACCGACGGTTACAGAAAGGTAAACCAGGTGAAAGTTAACAACCTTTGATTAAAAATGAGCCAAGTATCAAACATTTAGATGCGGGCATTGTCATGGCACGACGACAACTGTGAATGGACACATCTCTGGAAGAAGAAACGGAACTGTGAAGCTTGAAACACTCTGGTAAGACGACAAACGATAGAAATTTAACTTAATTTAAACAGAAAACAAAGTTAAGCTAGCTTATTTTCCACCAGCTCACCTGCCGTTTGAAACGGAGAGAAGAGAGGACATGAAGGACGTCTGTCAACAAGCAAACAAAAAGACTGTCAAAACAACAAGTGCAGTGGGACATTCATTCATTCATTCATGAAACTTCATTTCTGTGAAAGACGAGAACATGGACTTCAAAAACGTGAGTCAAATACACCCTCTCTATCTTTGTGTCTGTATCTTTGTCTCTTCGCTCGCTTCGGTTTCTTTCCTGCTGGTTAAATGTCCCGCCGTGGCTCTCTGTGTGTATTTAACTCTTTGCTGTGTTGTTGTTGATGGTTTGGAGCTTGTTGTTTATTGTTTGTCTGGACGCTGAAGCGGTTGTGTTGCTGTTTATGGTTTGGAGCTTGTTGTTTATTGTTTGTCTGGACGCTGAAGCTGTTGTGTTGTTGTTTATGGTTTGGAGCTTGTTGTTTATTGTTTGTCTGGACGCTGAAGCTGTTGTGTTGTTGTTTAGGGTTTGGAGCTTGTTGTTTATTGTTTGTCTGGACGCTGAAGCTGTTGTGTTGTTGTTGATGGTTTGGAGCTTGTTGTTTATTGTTTGTCTGGACGCTGAAGCTGTTGTGTTGTTGCTGCTGTCTGTGTAGCCCGCCGAGGCTTTGAATAAGTTGTGTTTGCTGGTTGTTAAATCACATGTTGCTGCTGCTGCTTGTCTGTGATTTGTGTTTGTTTGGGGCCTGTGCAGAAGCTCTGCTGGTTGGTCCTGAAAATGTCTTCATTCATGACTTGTTTTCAAGCTGTGTTGTATACATTTTAATAACTGTAGTAACTAACTATAGTATTGCAGACCTTGAGGGATATTTTTTGCCTGACAAGCATATAAATGAAGGTGTGTAAGTCATGTGTTTGATACATGCATTGATACTTAATGATGTGAACATAAGGTTTTAGATCTGTGTGTATGTGTTTTCAGAGTTTAGAGTTGCAAAGATTAGTAAATTAATCCATTAGTCAATCGACAGAAAAATAATCAGCAACTATTTTGATAATCGATTAATTGTTTTAATAATTCTTAAAGCAAAAATGCCAAATATTTGCTGGTTCCAGTTTCCCACCTGCAAAGATTTGCTCCTTTTCTGTGTTTTTATGTGCTTGTAAATTGAATAGTTTTGCATTTTGGACTGTTGGTCAGACAAAACAAGACATTTGAAGAGGTCACCTTGGGCTGTGGAAAATTACAACAGCCATCTTTCACTTTCATCTTACATTTTATAGGCTAAACAATTAATCAACAATCAATTAATACATTTTTGCAGCTGAAAAGTCAGCCTGTCTAGTCAGGTGACAAAGGCAATTAAATACCAGAGATGCAGTATTTTCCTGCAGTCCAACTGCATTTAATAAAGTATATGCATATAGGCCTCCCAAGCTCCGTAGCAAGGGAGAAGCACATTGATAGACTCATACAAACATTTTATACTTTCAGCCTCCACCAAACACAACAGTCAAACAAACAACTTGTGCACAGTCATACTTTGTGTACAGACACCCGTTTCCTGTTATGCCCGTCTGTCACAACTTTCACCTCTGGTATTTAGTTCCTCCTCTTCAACTATCACTTCTTAGAATCAGGGTCACTGTGATCTAAAGATAACCTTTTCTGTTCCTTCTTTCCTAACAAACTAGACATAAATCATATTCTTTAAGGACAAAAATTGATCAGTTGAATACACTTCTATACAAGATTAATAATCATTAAAACATTATATGATAATACAGTGTTTTTTGAGAATGACTTTAGGCAGCAGATAACAGACAAAACAAGAGATTTCACCTCAGTAACATCAGTTAAAGGTGGGTAGGCTCCTAAAGGTGGATAATGATATTTGATGGAAAATTATTATTTTTTTAAATACTGCATTTTCATAGGTGGTCATCGTTAAGGTTATTCACCTTTTTAGGGTGACCTCTGAGCATATGTAGAACCTGGAACTGATCCTTGAGCATCTAAGCCCTGGCTCTAGTCCTGCATTGGGTCAGGCTTAGGGTCAGAGGTCAGGGGTCATAAGAGAGGACTGGCAGGATTACCCATTTTCGAGTAGGACAACATCAAACTAATCATATGGGCTTTTGATTTTTGTTAATAACAATCAAAACATTGTCTATAAAAAATTTTCCTCCCCTGTATAAATCTTTGTGACATAAATTTTTGAGCAGTCGGTTTATTTGATTTAAACATTTGATAGAAAAATGTGAAACCCTTCAACCAAAATCTGTATATAAAATTTTAATTGGATTTTTATTGTAGATATTGAAAAAGTTAAATTGAAATTAAACAGTGAACACAACTTGTAAGAAAGATAAATAGAAATACATGAAATCATCAAATGTTTTCTACAACTCAGAACAGACAGGCTCACATACAGATCATGCTATTTGTATTGGTTACATGCATCTACAAAATATTCATAGATGTTGGTTTAAGAAATACATGATTTATTGATTCTTGTGTTGAGACTAAAAATAATTTAAAAAATGGTAAATTGCCAAGTTTAGTTCTTGTAAGAAGATTTTGTTTGTTAGAAGCTTAAAAAGAACTGTGCATCACAACTCAATACAGCTGCATAAAAATGGCATACAATGATGATGTTTGCATTACATAACAGTTTTTGCTTTCCACTTTAATATCAGCTCAAACTAAAGAAAGATTTATTTTTTTCATCATGCCTCCTTTAATGTAAATGTGAGGTTGAATTAGACCAACAGCTAATCCAGAGGTCACATCCTCTGATATTCAAAGGGCCACACTATTTTCCACCACTGCTGGGTCCAGGTATGTGTATGGGATGTCCAGACTCTTGTTTCTGGTTTTGATATCTTTATTTAAATGTTTAAGGTCTTCTTGAAAAGCATGAATCCTCTTGCGGGGAACTTCCTCAGTGAAATGGTCCTCTGGGTAATGGCCAAGCGGGACCTGCAGATCAACAATATGTTTAAAATAATTTATTTCAGCCTCATTTAAAGGTTATAGAGGGTGGAATTTGGCTGTAATGACAAAGCATTGAAAGTACTGTAAATTTGAAATCATAAACATGATTTTAAATGTACATTTTCAGCTGTGAACACTTACAAAGTCAGTGGAATGCCTGCTGAGGAGCCACATGGTGCTCATGCCGTGAACTGTTGTACTGATGTCGGGGAACATCTGCAGCATGGTGGCCTCACTCGTTGTCCCTTTTTTGGTAGGCGGAGGCCGTTGCAGGGAGATAGGAGTGTTGGGCATCCAACCACCATAGTCATACTGCAGTGAATGCATGATTGATGGATGGCTGGTTAGTAATAATTATTTGAAAGGTAACACTATGAGCATACTGATAAGTTAATGATAGTTATTATTAGTTTAGTTAAGATATATGTCAAAACTAGGACAATAAATGGAGCATGTTTTTATGTTATTTTATATTAAGGCTTCTCTCCTCTCCTCAGTTCAGTATACCATGTCAGAAGAATTAAGCCATTCATGGTCATGGTATAAATGAAAGGATTCACCTGTCCGGAGCTGACAACAGAGTGTTGGCCTGAGCAGGTGAAAATAACCATGGTGACAAACTTGACCACCTCAGCCACAGTGCAGAAACTGTTGGGAATTCCTGAAGATTCATGAGAATAAATAACATTACTTATACAGAACATAATACAGCCTTAGTAACCAACAAGTGCAGTGGGACATTCATTCATTCATGATACTTAATTTCTGTGAAGGACAAGAGCATGGACTTCAGAAATGTGAGTCAAACACACCCTCTCTTTGTGTCTGTATCCTTGTCTCGTCTCTTGCTTCGGTTTCTTTCCTGTTGGTTAAACGTCCCGCCGTGGCTCTCTGTGTGTATTTAATTCTATGATATGATATGATATGATATGATATGATTCATATGATATGAGGTGAAACGGTGATACCAAGTACCTGGTGAAAACGATCTCTCTGTTTGTTAGAAGCTCTGTTTTAAAACCAGAGTGGAAATAGAAAGCCTGGAACAATAAAATAAATCTACTGACCTATAGCTACAGCTTGTAATCATTGATGGAGCTATGAGTTCTGAGTTGAACCAGCACATTCTATAGGAAAATGTCAAAGTATCCATCTGTGAACTGAAGCTCAACAGAAAGTAGGTCATGCAGTAAGACAATGACACTAAACACACAAGTCATTCTACCAAAGAATGGTTAGAGCAGAAGAAAGTTAATGTTTTGGAATGAGTGAGTCAAAGTCCTGACCTTAATCCTAAAGAAATGCTGTGGAAGGACATGCAAAAAAGCCCACCAACATCCCTGAGTTGAGACTGTTCTGTAAGGAGGAATGGGCTAAAATTCCTACAAGCTGATGTGCAGGGCTGATAAATAGTTACCGGAAACGTTTGGTTGAAGTTATTGCCGCGAAAGGGGGGTCTCACCAGTTACTGAAAGCAAGAGTTTACATACTTTTGCCTCCCACAAATATGTTAGATTAGATAATTTTCTTCAATAAATAAATGAAAAAGATGAAAAAAGTGATTTTTATTGTTTCACTTGTTTAATTTGGTTCCCTTTATATACTTTTAGGTGTAAATATCTGATCACGTTTTAGGTCATATTTATGCAGAAATACAGGAAATTCTAAAGGGTTCACAAACTTTCAAGCAGCACTGTATCTGTATCTATATGTGCATTGTTTTTTCTGAACAAATATCTGCTTAAAGTTTACTAATTGAATCAAACTTTGTTGGTAAAAGGACCATTATATTGTATTCCACTTTCCTATGAGATAAATGATTTCTCATATTATTCTTTACACCCACATGTATTGTTATAATGGTCAGGTTTTTGTTTAGGTGCACCTGTGCTGTCTTGGAGAAGGAATCCATGCTCAAAAATGTGCACAATCCAGCTCTGCAGTTCGGAATCTTCCTGGACCTCAGCATCACTCTTGTAGCAGTGTTGGAGCAGTCCCTGCACAAACCTATAAGACACATTGATATGGTTTATAATATCACATTCTTACTTAAATAAATAATTCCAATTCAATCTCTCTATATAAAGCAGGGAATCTCTGTCTGTCTGTCTCTGTGTCTGTATGTATGTATATGTGTATGTGGGTTTCTCCTTCACGTATCTCGAGAACTGTTCATCCGATCTACTTCATACCCGTGTACGGTAAAATTCCTGCATGTTTCAAAGGCAGACAGCATATATATAAGTGAGAGTCCCACACTCCTCACTGACCTCAGTCAGAAAGCGGCAGGAGTCAAAAAAGAAGCTCTGCATGTCACCGACTATCTGTACTTAAGTTCCCTGAGAGGCTCCCTGCCCCGGCATGCACCATGCAGGCTGACCCGCAGTGGTGACACTTCATGTCTGTGACATATTCTACAGCTATAGACACTGAAACCATAGAGAAAGGTGTAATGTTGCTGGCATGATGTTAATATGACTGTCAACAGATCATTTTTGCTGAGAACCACATGCGTCACGTGGAAAAAAATAAGTGAGACCCCGAATTTCTAGATGACATGCCGCTCACGCAGGCTGTGTGGCTGCTCTAATTTGTTAACATGGGTGCCAAAATTAAAGAGGTTCTGCGATGCACATGCACTGCTCACGCAGGCTGTGTGTCCCAGGCATCAGGCGTTTAGGGAGCATCGGTAAATTGTAGCGTCTGCTAATAGTCTGCATAAGAGGCGTTTAGGGGAGGGGCACAACTCTCTCTAGGTATTGAGAAATCGGCCCATTCTGAACAGGCACATTTTGATAGGGCACTGCACTAGTTCCCCTAATAAGAATTCATCATAGATAAGTGACAGACCCCACCTGTGAAACCACAATAAAAGTCCCTGTCACTACCTGTGGATGATATCCCACAGCCTGAGTCCATCATCTCTGTAGTAGAAGTTTGGTGCAGAGTGCAGTCCACGCTCAGCGATGTCATCTGGTATGCAGAGGGAGCTGTAGGTCAGTGAGGACTGTGCTCTCCTCAGGATTGTGATCATGCCCTCTCCACCAGAAGCTGCAAACTAGGAAACAATAAAATGTGTAAATAATGTTGGGAGCAAATACAGAAGGTGATATATGCCCCAGAGAGCTCAATGAACAATAGTCTAAAACATGCTTGTGTTTTCAGTATTTTCAGTTGGTCAAGATGCTCTCTTCATTAGCTTGACTTTTTTCACGTTGCTGTGAGATGAGCTCTCTCGTCTGCACTGATGTGTACAGTTGGTGTTTTCTTACCTTTGTGAAAACTCCGTCATGCGATATCAGTAGTTGTCGGGCTAAGCTGTTGATCTGTAGAGTGTAACGAGTGTGAGGAATGAGGAGCTGAGGAAAAAATGGATATTCCTTAATATTTAGAATGATCTTTTTTGCATCTACAGAATTTTTGACACATGCAAAATAAACACAAAAACAGCTGGCTTCAACTTGGGAAGACACAAAAAAGAGGAAATAATTGGAAGCAGGAGCACAACAGCATGCATTAGATCATAGCACAACATGCCATGGTGTGGCTAAAACAGATTACACCTGGCTCGTAGAAAAACACCAGAAGTTCAGTCTCTCATCTCATTTACCTTGTACAGTGGATGTACTTTGGGCACATTGCGCAGCAGTGACACTGCAAAAACTTCAGCCAGCAGGTGAGTGCGCAGCAGGTGAAAATTGAGTTGATGCATGTTGAAGTCTGCGCTTCTCACAAAAATCTTGGCTGTCAACCAGTCATACTCAGAGTCAGTAGGCAAGAAGATGGGATTGTCTTCTGCTGGCTTCTGCTTCAGCTATAGGAAACAAAAGGGAAACATGGTTGATTCATTAAACTGATTGATTATATAATCCATAACAATGCTTTAAGAACTTTTCATGTAGTTTATGTTTGCTTTTAAAAAATGTTTTATATTTTAGGGATATGATGTCATGATTCCCATGTGGGTAATTAATAAATACTGAGTGAGCCAGGAGCTCTAAGCTTCCAACTCACCTGAATAGCAATGGGCATCAGCTCATCATCAGCAGTTCTGTGGAGCAAGACGAGGGGAGCTGCCAGGTACTGCTTCTTGTCATGGATGACGTTTGTCTTCACTCCATCCAAAAGCTTGTAGTCACACAGGAATATGTTTCCTTTCTATTGGAAATATCAGAATAACTCTCATCATACACAACACCTTGGAATAATTTTAGTAAAGATGATGAATTACTGAGATCAACTATAAAGGTCTAGTGAAAGGGTGAGGGTCACTTAGGGTTACAATAATTTGATGTTTTGTTAACTGGAACAGATTTGTTGCTTGTCTCTTCTTAGAAATGTCACTATTGTTTCTATTAATGAATAATTAAATAAAAAATTATCAGTTGTAAGAGGTAATCACCTGCATTTCATCCTCTAATGTCCACCGACCAGTGGGGAAAACCATGTCATCAGTGACAGGGAAGTTCTCAGGCAGGACTGTACAACGCTGGATCATCATGGGGTTGACACCGTTTAGGAACTGGTAGCCAAAAAAGGTGTCGTTCCTCCAAAACTGTTGAACACGATCTGGAAAAAGAACAAGTTTCAACCTCAAGGTGAAACACCTGCTGTTCTGTCTATCTTTGTTGCTAAGATTGTTCAAGGTGTCCACTTGCATATTTCAAATCAGATTTTCACTCAAACATGTATGGATGTATTTGAAAAGCTGACAATTTGAGTAAAGAACAAGAAAAATAAGTGAATCCTACTACTATAGTTTATTTACTTAGCCTCCAGAGCTGGTGGAAGTCTCCCAAGGAGCAACTTCTGGAAGCTAACCAATCAGAACAGAGTGGGTTCATCGGAAGGGGGGCCTTAAAGAGACAGGAGCTAAAACAGCCTATTTCAGGCAGAGGCTGAACTGAGGGGCTGCACAAAGAGCCAGTATAAGATAAATAAGGAGTTTTCTGAACTGTAAATCATGCAAAGATATTCCAGTAGAGTCCCAAAATAAAAATATAGAACTGGAAATGTGCATGATACGTCCCCTTTAACCATCCCTAATGGTACAGTACCTGATATATCCGTCCGCCTGGAGCGGTACACTTGGTAAATATAATTCATACTAGTCCAATTGTCCTTGCGGTCAGACAGTCCTTCCAGTTTCAGCCATGTTATCCTATATCACATAAACAATGGGGGGTACTATTTTTTTATTTTTTTTTATCATTTTGATGGATAAATAATGGAAAGAATTTGAAGACTTCACCCTGTGGCTCCAGTGAATCCCATCTGAATAGTTGTGAAGGAGAAACGGACCTCACAGGGCAGACAAAGAGGGCTATGTGCTTTTACACAGTGGGGTATTCCTTCTAAATATACATCCCAGCTGAGAGACAGTAGAGAGGAGGACATGGGTGAGTGGTGGTACGGAGGTTTAGATTTATGTCAAATCTGGGGTTGATAATGCAACAATATGTGCAAACTCAGCGTTTTCACCGATAGTGCTCCTTTCTCTGGTTTAGCTCCTTCTCCCTACTCTTCCTGCTAAGATGATGAATGTCATCAGAATCTTTCAGAGCTGGAAGAAAAAGAGAATATACAGAATATGGGCATGAAATGACTGCAATATTTCAACAGAATAACCAAGCCAAATTTAAAGTGATTGAAATTGTGTCGTCAGTGGGGATGTACAGAACACAAAGTGGATTTTCCACAAACCAGTTGCCTCTCTGAGGTAAACCTTTCTGTCATCAATCCAGTGGTAGACAGGAAAGTTGTACGTGTCTCCCTCTGGAGAGTTGACTTGCACCCTGGCAAGGAACCAGGACTCTTCAGAGAATGAAGGGTCATGCCTTTTGTGTAGCTCTATCATGAGCAGCTTGCCAAGGGAAGTAGAAGAGGTCACAGAGCAGATAGACACCTGGAGAAAGAGAGAGTTTAAATACATGTGAGATGATCTTTGCTGGAAAAATTTTTTCGGCTGAACTGACTGCTTGGTGTTCTTTGTTTTTTATGGTGGTTTGATGTTACAAAAGGCTCCCTCACAAAAGATTGAGTTTCAGAGGACTTCTCTCTTATGCATGGTATATCAGCATTGTTGGGTCATTGGCAAAGACTGTATAACCTTGTAGCTATGGGAAAAGTCAAAAGTCATGACATGCACCCAGCAGTATCACCAGTACACCCTCATCAACAGAGACTAAACGCTAAACTGCACGGTCACAAAAGTGTTGGTAAGTGATGAACATTTAAACATATAGTATGATATACTGTAGACTTGCTGGTTCCAGTAGTAAGTAGTTTTTACCTTTGACCCTTTCTTCTTGTTTTTCTTGTTGCGGAGGGAGGAGTTTGTGTCTATTTCTCCACCTGTTCCAATCAGCCTGATGTAGATGTTATTGAAAGTGTTGTCGTGGTTTATGTTTTCAGTGATTACGATCACTTCATATTTATACCTTTTCATTCTGGAGTGAAATGGAAACCTGGTGGGGAATGGAAAAAATTACACTAACCCATGTCAGCATAGATTATGTTCATTACATGTATCTTATCAAATAAAGGTTTTGAATTATTTTTATCAGGAAAAAGCTGTACAAGTTAAATCTTCATTATTTATGATTATTATTTAGTAATCTGACAGATAAGTATAATGTGCAGTGAAACCAAACATCACAGAACCTCAGGCAGGACATGGAGGAAAATATTAAAGGTGGGAGGGGAAAAAATTACCTACTTGTGTGTTGTCTTGCAAAACTTTTGCAGTACTTTTTGCAACACAGCTTTCAACTTCGCTAACAGTATCACCAGTAGAAAATGTATTGACTTTTGATACCAAAACAGCAGCATGTGCCTATTTCGTGAAGGTGCTGTCTGTGTTCCTGAAAGACTGACATAAGATTGGTTAAAAAGAGGTTTGTTTCTGTGTTGTGATTGAGTTATTAGTACGTTGTCAAGCAGTGTAAGTTATTGACTGTATATTGAAGTTTCTACTTTTCGATTGCAATCAGTATGGTTTATATCACCCAGGTTTACTGTGTTTAAACACAAACGCCTTGCATACCAATGCAAAGTCTGTGTTTTTCCTTCAATATAAAATATTTTCTTCCATGTCCCTTCAATGGATCTGAACAATATAAACACTCATAGTAAATGTATATTATTCATAGTGTTCAAGTGTCTTGAATAAATATATGAGAGTATTATTATCATTCGAAATTATTAGCAGCAGTATATTTCTTACCTCTTTTTGTGTGATGGTGAGATTCCTTTGAGATGAGGTTTCTTCAGTGATGGCAATGAGCTTTACTTTCTCTTTTTATGCATGCATTTATATGGGAGTGGTCACAGACATGTGCTATTTCCCAGAAAATGGATTTACTGACATTGAAGTTGAGACCATTGATACTCAAAACGAAACTTGTAGTCAGTTTAAAGAAAATTAGTACTGATTAAATTTTGATATAAGTGTTTAAAAATGTTTTATTAGCAACAGAAGAGATTTCCCAATGAATTCAATCAGTTATAACTGAACAACAACAATTGTGAAGAGAAACAACAGATTGTTCCTGTTATTAACTCATTTTCATTTAAGAACTTTTTTTTTAACAAATAAAAATATATTTGGGATAACGTTTCTTAGATCATATCAGCTAAGACAATCACATTTCAAAAGGCGTCATCCTGTACTTGTATTTTTACAAGTTTAAAACAGTAGCTGACAGGAAGAGGAAGTCATCGTATACAGAGAATTATTCGCTTTTTCTGGGTGAATAAATGTTAATGTGACTTCTAAAAAGGGAAGCTGACGAGGAACGAGAATGCTGAGCTTTCGAGTTTCAACATTAATTAAACCATCAAGCACATCTTTCTAGGAAGGTAGTTTAAAAAACGCACACAAAGGGCAACCATATACTGTATACTGCTGTGAGAAAGTACAATCAGCCACCGTCAGTAATCAATACAAACACACATTATTAGGCTGTAAACCATTAATCAAATCAATAACTAACAGCAGTTAACGTCAGACAACCTTATCATACTTTAGCAGTTACCTAGTGATTCTGTAGTTGTGATAAAACATTAAAAAAATAAACGTTAGCAGTTTGAATTAAACTGAAGCTCCCTTCGCTCTTTGGGGAAATATTACGCCAAACTCCCTTTAAGAAATATGACATATTAACAATTCTTTATGTGTCCGCAAAACGCATAACTCTAGAAACACAAGATAAAAGGTATCATATGTCTACAGTCTTCTTGTCAATTCGGCATCAATATCATCCATAAAAATAAACTGTATTTGTGTACAAGCTTTACATTTTGGATTTCTGTCACCTAAACTCTACTCCTAAGCTCTACTATTAGTAGAGGGAGGAGACGGTGGGAACAAGAGAACCCTTACAAAAATTAAATTTCTCACTAAAATACGTGCAGGTTGGTGGATCAGATGCACTCTGAATTTGAGGAGTTTTTTCAGCCAGTACAGTAACTACCCGGTTTGCTGCTTCCCGTTTGCTTCACACCTATTGGTCGTTGACGGTGTTCACATCGTTGAACTTCACTATTTGCATGAGCCAAGACTAAAGACTTTTGATAATATTAAACATGTTTGATTTTATCAGAATGTTAAGACAAGAAAAAGACTGACTTAAGACAGCTCATACTGAGGTTTTTGACCACCTTACGCCAAACGATTGAGATGACGCAAACTGCATCAACTCTAGCAAAACTCTCATGATTTTATTCAGATATTGAAAATTTGTCTGTGACAGTGAAATTGTTTGAAAAGTCCTTTGGCATAAGGCAGGCATGAGCAGGATACTATCCAAAAGCAAAACACTGTGACAAAATGGAGATTGAACAGACTTCTTGAGAGACCATTTCTGACCAGTAACTAAATCATGGCCTGAAATAAAAGCATAAATGACCTATGGGGTCATTTGAACTAGGAGTCGACCGATATGTTTTTTTCAGGACCGATACCAATTATTAGTAATCACGGATACAGATAACCGATATTAAGAACAGATATGCATTTGCAGTAAAAATGAAAATCTTGGTGTCAAAATTTAGAACACACGATTTAACGCATGACTATGCTTCATTTATGTGGTGGAAAGTAATTAAGTAGCTACATTTACTCAAGTACTGTACTCAAGTACAATTTTAAGGTACCTGTACTTTACTTGAGTATTCCCATTTGATGCCACTTTATACTTCCACTCCATTACACTTCAGAGGGAAATACTGTACTTTCTACTCCACTACATTTATTTGACAGCTTTAGTTATTAGTTACTTTTCAGATTAAAATTTTTACATAAAATAACATAATGATGAGTTCATAAATTAAAACACACTGTTAAAGATTAAACCAGTCGTTCCCTAACTTTTTGGCTTATGGCCCCTTACAAAAATATCAGTGTGTATTTGTGTCTCTTTATCATGTTTCAGATTGCTTTGAGTTGTTTGAACCAAAGAGATATTTCCCCTCACATGGTTTTTAATAAAGAACTATTCAAGGTCCAAAGAAGTTTAACACTCCAAAATTTCCACAAAAACACAAAGATTAAAGTTCTGAAAAATTAAATCAAATTAAATTTTATGTAGCAGAACTATGTTGTTTTTTCTTTCCTACCCAATCTATCATTTCAACACCCCTCAGATTTATCTCATGACCCTCACAAAGCAGTTCAAACAGGCTCCACCTAGAGCAGCTACAACAACATAAAGCTGCTCATGCATTGACTTATCAGTATTAATACTGTACTTTGTTAAAAGTATTTGATATATCAGTCACAGCCTGATTTTCTACAAAACCAGTACTTTTACTTCAGAAGCAAGGGAGAAGCACATTGACAGACTCACACAAACATTTTATACGTTCAGCCTCCGCCCAACACAACCGTCACACAAACACCTTGTTTGCAGTCATACATTCTGTCCACAGACACCTCTTTCCTCAAAGATAATTAATAATAGTATCTGGAGTCATGTCCGTCTTTCACAACTTTCAGTTCTTGTATTTAGTTCCCCTTCTTCAACTATCACTTCTTAGAATCAGGGTCACTGTTTATCTAAAGATAACCTTTTCTATTCCTTCTTTCCTAACAAACTAGACATAAATCATATTCTTTAAGGACAAACAGTTGAATACACGATTAATAATCATTAAAACATTATATAATAATACAGTGTTTTCTCCAACAGCACACTTCTGATCATGATTTCCTTCACACAATAATGAAAATCTTTTGTTGTAGCCCTAGTAGAATTCTAAAAAATCTGTAAATATTGTTGGGAGCAAATAAGCTTTTGAACACAGTCTGGAAAAAGAACAAGTTTGAACCTCAAACAGAGTCTGTTTCTTGTTCCTTAAATGTAATATATTACAGTTGACAGTTTACCAGGTTCTTTGAAGGTCCTGTTTTATATAGTGTACATTGACTGCCTTCGCTATGATTCAGTAGCCAGTTCTGTTTTGGATTGCAGTTGGCAAAATACCCAAATTTGTTAAGACACTAACAAATCTATCTTCTCTTATCGGACCTTTTTTTCTCCCCTCACTCTCCTTTGTTAGCAAAGAACAATAGAAAACATACAGTTTATATATTTATTTATTTATTTATTTTTTGAGGCCTTCTTCCCCATTTTCACAACTTCACGACATTTTCACAAAAACCAGGTGAAAGTTGGCATCCTTTGATTAAAAATACGAATCGCAAATAAGTACGTAAATAAGTATCAAACATTCAGATGCGGGCATTGTCATAGCACAACAAAACTGTGAATGGACACATCACCATCAGCCTGATGTAAACTTTGTTGAAAATGTTGGCGTGGTTTATGTTTGCAGTGATTAGAATCACTACATATTTATACATTTCCATTCTAGAGCACAGTGGAAACCTGGTGGGGAATGGAAAAAAATTACAGTAACCCATGTCAGCACAGATCACATGTATCTCATCAAATAAAAGTATGTGCATTATTTATTATTATTATTTAGTCATCTAACAGATAAGTGTACTGTGCAATTAAACAAAACATTACAGAACCCCAGGCGGGGCATGGAAGAAAATATTTAAGGTGGAAAGGAAAAAACTAACCGACTTGTCTTAGTTGTCTTGCAAAACTTTTGCAGTTTCCCGAGAACATTTTTGAGTTATCCAGAGAAATATTTTGATTTTGTTTCACCAGCAGCAGCAACAACAATAAGACTCCTGGCCCAAATAATTTAAATTAAAAGTGCCACAAATGTTAACGGACCGACAAAACCTACGTGTACCTACATATACCTACAATTTATATATCAAAACTATTTAATAGGCTATGAGAAGAAAAAAATACAGGCCCTCAAATTGAGTATCCTGTTTACAATTCCTTTTCCACTATTTTTCTGACCCCAATTAATTAATTATCTGTGCTTTAAATGACAGGTATGTAAATGGTGGGTATTAAATAGCAAATAAAAATACTTACGGTACAGCCATTTTTATATTAGTAGCCACTCAGCTGGCCTTAGTCAGGCAAGTTGGTAATGATTAACCCACAAAGGTCTTGGGATTGTGGGAAATTGCCACAAAAAAGGCAAAAAGTTAAATAAACAATGATATTGGACAGTTAAAAAAAACAGAAACAAACATGTATCAATGAATCCACAAAACATACTGTTGATTTTTGTTCCAGGGACAGATTTTTAGTAATTTGCGTTATTTTAAATGTCAAAGTGATTTTGAGTTTTTCCTACTGCTTCTAAATGCAATTAAGAGAAAATTTTATAATTTCCAAATTCCGATTAAAATTTGGCTTGAAATATTTGATAGTGTCATCCTGCCCACCGTGCTGTATGGGGTCCACTCACTCATCATAGCTATACCCACTTGGACAAATATCCAACAGAATCTTTACATGAACTGAGCCCAGAAAAGAGTCCCCCGTGTCAGATGGTGCTGAGACTAAATCCCCCCTCATACGCACTCTGACCAGTCTCACACCAACACTGCTTTCCATACAGCAATCAGGGTAAACCAAATAATGTAAAGAAACCTATCTGGAACGTTGGAAAGAACAAACTAAAAGCAAAAGTAGATTAGAATGATATCTGGCCCTAAAAAGAGATTATGAATTGGCAGAATATCTCTCTACTTTCAGAGACGGAAAGCAGAGACAGATCCTAACTAAGTACAGGCTCAGTGGCAATTGAAAAAGGATGACAAAAAATCATGGCAGCCAAAAGAAAACAGAATATGTGGTCACTATTCAACAGATGTATAACATTCAATAAAATAAGGAACATTTACTTTAACAAGTTCAGTTCTGCAATTTCAGATTTCAAAGAGCTTAATGACCTCTCGAAATTAAAAATACTCTTCAGAGAAGGAAACAGGGCATATCTTGCTGCTCAACATGCCACAACCAGAGGGACAATAAATGACCAAGACACACACACACACATACATAGAGTTACTATATATAATTAATATATATCAATCCTAATGTAATGTTAATGTTATTTTGTTTCATTGACTCTTGATGCTTTGGCAACATTGTTGTTGTGACATTCATGCCAATAAAGCAAATTTGAATTTGAAAATTTGACTTGACTTGGCTGACCATTTAGAGAGAGAGGAGCTGCTGAACTGAAAGCGCTGTCATCTGGTGCTTGTGTCCATTAAACAATGCTTACATAGACAGAATAAAAAACTTGGAAAATGGTGAATCACATTTTCATAGAGTCAAACAAACTAATACATACACACAAACATACATAATCATTAAGGACACTGCTCCTATAAGGAAAGGGTGCCATCTTGTGGCAGAATCATGGAACAAAGCCTGCATGCTCTTCACAGTTGCCCTCCATTCAAAACTCTTGTTGTTACTTCACTTGGATGTGTGACCTTCACTATGCAGAATGATGAATCTGCAGAGTTTGAAACGAGAAGATTGTTTCACATCCATCTGTTGATGGGAGAAAGTTTCTCTTTGCTCACTGTGAATCAGAGTTTAAGATGTGTAGGTACGAGCATGATTTTGTGACATCTCAGCTCGTCTGAAAGTCACACACTTTACAGTGAAGTAGGAGACGTCTGGTGTCCAGCAGCTTTATATTCCGGATTTTCTTCAAGAAGGCTGTTTGTTTAAATGTTCTTCTTTTATGAGTTCAATTTCAGAAGAAAGCTTGTGCCTTGTTTAGCTCAGTGTTTTTGTGGCAATAAATATTAGGCTACATGATGATGTGTCAGGACCATGGACAACGTCACTGGAGAGAAGTCAAACTGACATAAATTTTTGAGCAGTTGGTTTATTTGACTTCAACATTTATTTGAAAAATGTGAAACTCTTCAATCAAAATCTGTATGTGACATTTTAATAAGATTTTTGTTGTAGATATTGAAAAAGTTAAATTGAAATTAAACAGTGAACACAACTTGTAAGAAAGGTAAATACAAAAACATTAAATCACCAAATGCACAAACCACTGTTTTTTTTGTTTTTGTTTTTTTTCTAGTTTTCTACAACTCAGAACAGACAGGCTCATATACAGATCATGCTATTTGTATTGGTTACATGCAGCTACAAAATATTCATAGAGGTTTGTCTAAAAAATACATGAATTATTGATTCTTGTGTTGACATTGAAAAGAATAAGAAAAATGGTAAAATGAAACTCATAAGTATATAGTATTAAGTTTAATTACTTGTAAGACGCTTAAAAAGATTTATTTTTTTTCATGCCTCCTTAATTGTTAATGTGAGGTTGAATTTGACAAACAGCTAATCCAGAGGTCACACCCTCTGATATTCAAAGGGCCACACTATTTTCCACCACTTCCGGGTCCAGGTATGTGTATGGGATGTCCAGCTTCTTGTTTCTGGCTTTGATATCTTCACTTAAACGTTCCAGGTCTTCTTGAAAAGCATGAATCCACTTGCAGGGAATCTCCTCAGTGAAATACTTCTCTGGGTAATGGCCAAGAGGGACCTGCAGATCAACAATATGTTTACAATCATTTATTTCAGCCTCATTTAAAGGCAAAAGAGGTTGAAATTTGGCTGTAATGACAAAACATTGAAACTACTGAAAACATAGGATTTAAAGTGGAAACAGACAACTTTGCATGCAAAGACAACCGTCTGTCTGCTTATCAACTCCTTGATCATAACAGAATATACTGTAGCAACTTTCACCACTGCTCATTTTAGAAAGGTCACTGCAAGACAGCATGTTCTTTGTTTAGTTTATCAAATGGACAATGGATCATTTGTTTGTTTCTGGCTGCTAATGTTAGTGTTAGCTAGCATAGCTAGCATTAGCAACAAAGCTAGCAGCCAAAAACAAACATAGTTAGATATTTTATAGATTGATGATATCGATAGATGTTTCTGGCTGGTCCTGGCTTCCTTGTAGCTCCTGGCTCATGTTCTACTGATGATAGTTACCCATAGCTAGTGGGGAAAATAAAAGCACTATCCTCTTCCTCTTTTGGTTGCGCAATGGTTTATGCACTTCCTTTGTGCCATAATCAAGCCTTCATTTTCTCGGGAGATCGTACCCGGTGGGAGACAGGATTGCATAGTGAATGTGAGGCTTATAGGGAACCAATCTAAACGGCGATGGTGTCAATATTCTATAGCCATTTCACTGAGCAATCAACATTTACCTTTATAATGATAAGTTATAGCAAGAAAGTTGTCTATTTCCACTTTAAATATACATTTTCAGCTGTGGACACTTACAAAGTCAGTGGACTGCCTGCTGAGGAGCCACATGGTGGCCATGCCATGAGCTGTTGTGCTGATGTTGGGGAACGTCTGCAGCATGGTCTCCTCACTCGTTGTCCCTTTTGTGGTAGGTGGAGGCTTTTGAAGGGAGACGGGAGTGTTGGGCATCCAACCACCGTAGTCATACTGCAATGAATGCATGATTGATGGCTGATTTAATAATGATTATTTGAAAGGTAACACTACAATCATGCTGGTCAGTTAATGATAGAGTGCAGGGTTCAAAGTTAATGTTTTTTTTTTTCACTTGCCTGGTCCAGCAACTTGGTCAGAAATCTACTTGCCTGAAGGCAATTTTTACTTGCCCCTATACAAATAGTTTTATTTAATAGTAGTTATCAAATAACAAAGATAACAAAGACTAAAGTTAATTGTCATGTTTAATCTTCTCTTTATTTAAGTAAATGAATCAGAACAAGGACATTGGACTGTTTCTTTCAAATAATGGAATAGACTCCCTAATCTGATGGAAAATACATTTTTTAGACTCATTTCTTCCACTCCAAGCTTACTGATTTCCCTCTTTAATGTTTCTCGTTCTCGAGAGTATTTAGGAATACTGA
Organism: Thunnus maccoyii; assembly: GCF_910596095.1. NCBI lineage: Eukaryota > Metazoa > Chordata > Actinopteri > Scombriformes > Scombridae > Thunnus > Thunnus maccoyii. The sequence continues at coordinate 10,959,665 of NC_056556.1, forward strand.
GGAATGTTTGTTTCATGCGTCACACTTGCCTGATCGGGCAATCAGGCAAGCCTTATTGTTGAACTATGGAGTTATTATATTATTAGTTAAGTTAGATGCAGCATGTTTTATGTTATATTAAGGCTTCCAAAACGAACTCCTCTCCTCAGATCAGTACCATTTCACAATAATCAAGCCATTATAATTAGTCATGGTATAAATGAAAGGATTCACCTGTCCAGAGTTGACAGCGGAGTGTTGGCATGAGCAGGTGAAAATCACCATGGTGACAAACTTGACCAACTCAGAAACAGTGCAGACACTGGAGGGAATACCTTAAGATTAAAGAGAATAAATAACATTACTTATACAGAACATAATACAATTTTAGTGCCCCATTCACTCATGCTGGTTTCTCAGATGCAAAGATTTAGCCTACTGCTTGTGTTTTTTATATGCTTGTAAATGAATCATTTTGGATTTTGTTGGTCAGACAAAACAAGACATTTGAAGAGGTTAGCTTGGGCAGTGGAAAATTACAACAGGCATCTTTCACTATTATCTTTTATTAACTTATTTTATAGGTTAAACAATTACTCGATCATGAAAATAATCGTTATTTGCAGCCCTAGTAGAATTCAACCTTTTCAGTATTCAATACTGACCTGTACTATACCTGTATCAGAACTTTGTAGTACTGTATATATTTTTGTATGCAAAGAACACGTGTAAGTCATGTATCTATATGTGCATTGTTTTCTTCTAAACAAATATCTGCTTTAAGTTTACTAATTGAATCAAACTTTGTTGGTAAAATGACCATTACATTGCATTACATATTTTTTCTTTACACCTACATGTATTGTTATAATTGTCAGGTTTTTGTTTAAGTGCACCTGTGCTGTCTTGGAGAAGGAATCCATGTTCAAAAATGTTCTCAATCCAGCTCTGCAGTTCAGAGTCTTCCTGGACCTCAGCATCACTCTTGTAGTAGTGTTGGAGCAGTCCCTGCACAAACCTATAAGACACATTGATACGGTTTGTGATATGACATTCTTACTTGAATAAATGATTCCAATTCAATCTCCCCAATGATAAGAATTCATCATATATAAGTGACAGAAGTGAAACCACAATAAAAGTCCCTGTCACTACCTGTGGATGATATCCCACAGCCTGAGTCCATCATCTCTGTAGTAGAAGTTTGGTACAGAGTCCAGTCCACGCTCAGCGATGTCATCTGGTATGCAGAGGGAGCTGTAGGTCAGTGAGGACAGTGCTCTCTTCATGATTGTGATCATACCCTCTCCACCAGAAGCTGCAAACTAGGAAACAGCAAAATGTGTAAATATTGTTGGGAGCAAATACAGAAGGTGATATATGCCCCAGAGAGCTCAATGAACAATAGTCTAAAACATGCTTGTGTTTTCAGTATTTTCAGTTGGTCAAGATGCTCTCTTCATTAGCTTGCCTTTTTTCACGTTGCTGCGAGATGAGCTCTCTCGTCCGCACTGATGTGTACAGTTGGTGTTTTCTTACCTCTGTGAAAGCTCCATCATGAGATATCAGTTGTTGTCGGGCTAAGATGTTGATGTGGAGAGTGTAACGAGTGTGAGGAATGAGGAGCTGAGGAAAAAATGGATATTCCTTAATATTTAAAATTGTCTGTTTTGCATAGACAGAATTTTTGACACATGCAAAATAAACACAAAAACAGCTGGCTTCAACTTGGGAAGACACAAAAAAGAGGAAATAATTGGAAGCAGGAGCACAACAGCATGCATTAGATCATAGCACAACATGCCATGGTGCGGCTAAAACAGATTACACCTGGCTCGTAGAAAAACACCAGAAGTTCAGTCTCTCATCTCATTTACCTTGTACAGTGGATGTACTTTGGGCACATTGCGCAGCAGTGACACTGCAAAAACTTCAGCCAGCAGGTGAGTGCGCAGCAGGTGCATGTTGAGTTGATGCATGTTGAAGTCTGCGCTTCTCACAAAAATCTTGGCTGTCAACCAGTCATACTCAGAGTCAGTAGGCAAGAAGATGGGATTGTCTTCTGCTGGCTTCTGCTTCAGCTATAGGAAACAAAAGGAAAACATGGTTGATTCATTAAATTGATTGATTATATAATCCATAACAATACTTCAAGAACTTTTCATGTTACAGTAGTTTATGTTTGCTTTTTAAAAAATGTTTTATATTTTAGGGATATGATGTCATGATTCCCATGTGGGTAATTAATAAATACTGAGCGAGCCAGGAGCTCTAAGCTTCCAACTCACCTGAATAGCAATGGGCATCAGCTCATCATCAGCAGTTCTGTGGAGCAAGACGAGGGGAGCTGCCAGGTACTGCTTCTTGTCATGGATGACGTTTGTCTTCACTCCATCCAAAAGCTTGTAGTCACACAGGAATATGTTTCCTTTCTGTTGGAAATATCAGAATAACTCTCATCCTACACAACACCTTGGAATAATTTTAGTAAAGATGATGAATTACTGAGATCAACTATAAAGGTCTAGTGAAACGGTGAGGGTCAATTAGGGTTACAGTAATTTGATGTTTTGTTAACTGCTTATCTCTTCTTAAAAATGTCACTATTGTTTCTATTAATGAATAATTAAATAAAAAATAATCAGTTGTCAGAGGTAATCACCTGCATTTCATCCTCTAATGTCCACCGACCAGTGGGGAAAACCATGTCATCAGTGACAGGGAAGTTCTCAGGCAGGACTGTACAACGCTGGATCATCATGGGGTTGACACCGTTTAGGAACTGGTAGCCAAAAAAGGCGTCGTTCCTCCAAAGCTGTTGAACACGATCTGGAAAAAGAACAAATTTGAACCTCAAGGTGTTACACCAAGTCACAGCTATGGAATGATATTATTTGTTGTTACTTAAATGTAATATATTACAGTTGGCAGTTTACCAGGTTTTCTGAAGGTCCTGTTTTATTTAGTGTACATTGATTGTCTTCTCTAGGGATGGTTCAATAGCCGGTTCTGTTTTGGATTGTGGTCAGCAAAATACCCAGATTTGTTAAGCTCTGACGCTAACAAATCCATCTTCTCTTATTGAACCTTTTTTCTCCCCTCACTCTCTTTTATTATCAACGAACAATAGAAAACATACAGTTTACTGTAGGTGGCAGCTTCTCATTTGTAGCTGACTGTTGCAAATTCAACTTAATTCAATTCACTTTAATGAATTGAAGATTGAAGATTTGAAAAGGATTTGGATGAGATAAAATTGTATCGAACATCGCTAATCTTCTCTGCTACATTTTATAAAGATGTGAAACTCCTGCTGGTCTGTCTTTGTCTTCTTTGCTAAGATTGTTCATGTTGTCCACTCACATATTTCGAATCAGATTTCCATTCGAAAATTTATGGATGTATTTGAGAAGCTGACATTTTGTGGAAAGGACGACAAAAATAACTGAAATCCTACTACTACAGTTTATTTACTCCTGAGGAGCAACCTCTGGAAGCTAACCGATCAGAACAGAGTGGGTTGATCAGGAGGGGGGCCTTAAAGAGACAGGAGCTAAAACAGCCTGTTTCAGACAGAGGCTGAACTGAGCTGAGGGACTGCATAAAGAGCCAGTATAAGATAAATAAGGAGCTTTCTGAACTGTCAGTCATACAAAGATATTCCAGCAGAGCCCCAAAATAGAAATGTAGACTTGTAAATGTGTATGATACATCCCCTTTAACCATCCCTAATAGTATGGTACCTGATATATCCGTCCGCCTGGAGTGGAACACTCGGTCAATTTGATTCATACTAGTCCAGTTGTCCTTGCGGTTAGACAGTCCTTCCAGTTTCAGCCATATTATCCTAGATAACATAAACAAAGGGGGTCACTATTTTAATGTTTTTTTTAATTGTTTTTACAGATAAATAAATGGAAAGAATATAAGAACTTCACCCTGTGACTGCATTGAATCCCATCTGTATACACTTGGTGAAGGAGAAACGGACCTCACAGGGCAGACAAAGAGGGCTATGTGCTTTTACACAGTGGGGTATTCCTTCTAAATATACATCCCAGCTGAGAGACAGTAGAGAGGAGGACATGGGTGAGTGGTGGTACGGAGGTTTAGATTTATGTCAAATCTGGGGTTGATAATGCAACAATATGTGCAAACTCAGCGTTCTCACCGATAGTGCTCCTTTCTCTGGTTTAGCTCCTTCTCCCTACTCTTCCTGCTAAGATGATGAGTGTCATCAGAGTCTTTTAGAGCTGAAGAAAAAGAGAATATACAGAATATGGGCATGAAATGACTGCAACATTTCAACAGAATAACCAAGCCAAGGTTTAAAGTGATTGAAATTGTGTTGTCAGTGAGGATGTACAGAACACAAAGTGGATTTCCACAAACCAGTTGCCTCTCTGAGGTAAACCTTTCTGTCATCAATCCAGTGGTAGACAGGAAAGTTGTACGTGTCTCCCTCTGGAGAGTTGACTTGCACCCTGGCAAGGAACCAGGAGTCTTCAGATAATGAAGGGTCATGCTGTTTGTGTAGCTCTATCATGAGCAGCTTGCCAAGGGAAGTAGAAGAGGTCACAGAGCAGATAGACACCTGGAGAAAGAGAGAGTTTAAATACATGTGAGATGATCTTTACTGGAGAAATTTTTTCGGCTGAACTGACTGCTTGGTGTTCTTTGTTTTTTATGGCGGTTTGATGTTACAAAAGGCTCCCTCACAAAAGATTGAGTTTCAGAGGACTTCTCTCTTATGCATGGTAAATCAGCATTGTTGGGTCATTGGCAAAGACTGTATAACCTTGTAGCTATGGGAAAAGTCAAAAGTCATGACATGCACCCAGCAGTATCACCAGTACACCCTCATCAACAGAGACTAAACACTAAACTGCACGGTCACAAAAGTGTTGGTAAGTGATAAACATTTAAACATATAGTATGATATACTGTAGACTTGCTGGTTCCAGTAGTAAGTAGTTTTTACCTTTGACCCTGTCTTCTTGTTTTTCTTGTTGAAGGGTGCCCACTCTTTATTGTTGCGGAGGGAGGAGTGTGTGTCTATCTGTCCACCTGTTCCAATCAGCCTGATGTAGATGTTATTGAAAGTGTTGTCATGGTTTATGTTTTCAGTGATTACAATCACTTCATATTTATAGATTTTCATTCTGGAGTGAAATGGAAACCTGGTAGGGAATGGAAAAAATTACAGTAACCCATGTCAGCATAGATTATGTTCATTACATGTATCTCATCAAATAAAGGTTTTGAATAAATTTAATCAGGAAAAAGCTGTACAAGTTAAATCTTCATTATTTATGATTATTATTTAGTAATCTGACAGATAAGTATAATGTGCAGTGAAACCAAACATCACAGAACCTCAGGCAGGACATGGAGGAAAATATTAAAGGTGGGAGGGGAAAAAATTACCTACTTGTGTGTTGTCTTGCAAAACTTTTGCAGTTTGCCGAGAACATTTTTGAGTTATCCAGAGAAATATTTTGATTGTTTCACCAGCAGCAACAACAACAATAAGACTCGTGGCCCAAATATTTGAAATTAAAAGTGCCACAAATGTTAACAGACTGACAAAACCTACATGCACAATTTATACGTCAAAACCATTTAATATGAGTAGAAAAAAATACAGGCCCTCAAACTGAGAGTGTCCCATGTACAATACCTTTTCCACTGTGTCAGAATACCGGTCCTGACCTGTATCAACCTGTATCGTCTTGTAGCCTCTAGTTAAAATGGTGCATTTAATATTTCCAATATTTTTCTGACCCAAGTCAATAGTTCTTGCTTTAAATGAGCAGTATGTAAATAGTGGGTATTAAATACCAAATAAAAATGCTTACAGTACAGCCATATCTGGATTAGCAGCCACTCATCTGGCTTTAGTCAGTCAAGTTGGTGATGATTAATATTGAAGTTTCTACTTTTCGATTGCAATCAGTATGGTTTATATCACCCAAGTTTACTGTGTTTAAACACAAACGCCTTGCATACCAATGCAAAGTCTGTCTTTTTCCTCCAATATAAAATATTTTCTTCCATGTCCCTTCAATGGATCTGAACAATATAAACACTCATAGTAAATGTATATTATTCATAGTGTTCAAGTGTCTTGAATAAATATATGAGAGTATTATTATCATTCGAAATTATTAGCAGCAGTATATTTCTTACCTCTTTTTGTGTGATGGTGAGATTCCTTTGAGATGAGGTGTCTTCAGTGATGGCAATGAGCTTTACTTGCTCTTTTTATACATGCATTTATATGGGAGTGGTCACAGACATGTGCCATTTCCTAGAAAAAGGATTTACTACCATTGAAGTTGAGACCATTGATACTCAAAAGGGAACTTAAAAATCTTTTCTTAGCAACAGAAGAGATTTCCCAGATACTCTACACTCTATTTAATTTACACAGTAGAACAGTAGGTTTTTTTTCTGTGGTCAAAACATCTAGGTCACAATTTACAGCAGAAAGAAATTGAAAATTACCTTAATCCTTGATTTTTAATGCCCAAGTCACTGGGAATGCATAGACATTTGTGTAATATTTAAAAGTTAGCGGCATGGCTATAGGGATGACAGTGTTGGTTGGTCAGTCCACCAAAGTGGTGGACCAACATGTTATCTGTTTTTAGACAATACCCAAGTCCTGTCAGGTTTGTTATCAGTTTGTAACTGCAGCAATTTATATTAAATGTTGAGAATTAGATTAATTTTGTTTGTTGTGTAGGACACTACAGCCTTTTCTCTAATTTCTTGGATAAAACAACCTTTCTTTAATCTCAAATTGAGTAGGTGAATGAGTACATGGAGAGTGCCTCACTCCTGGACCCCAAACTGACCTCTTTGCCAAGTGGGTGTCTGTTAAGTCAACCATACACTAGAAGACTTTGAACAGAATTTGAAAAGACTTTTAAAAGACTAAAGTTTGACACCCTCTCACATCTAAAGAGAGTGTGTTATAAGTCTCTGAGTTTTTAGTAGAACTAAGAAAATGTAAATCAGTTAATTCATTCAGTTACAACTGAACAACAACTGTGAAGAGAAACAACAGACACTACACGCTGATTGTTCCTGTTATTAACTCATTTTCATTTAAGAACTTTTTTTTCTTTTTTTTACAAATAAAAATATATTTGCGTTAATGTGTCTTAGATCAGATCAGCTACGACAGTCACATTTCAAAAGGTGTAGTCCTGCACTCGTATTTTTGTAGCTGTTTTAAGTTTAAAACAGCTATGCAGTTTATACAGCTGCCCACAGAAACCACCTTCAACCATTAATTATCTGGACACAGCACTTTCAGCTGCTGGATGTTGGAATATTTCTGTTTGATAACAGAAGATACAGTAGAAACAGCAGCAGCCTGGATAATTATACAAAGGTGAAAGTCATAGGTTTAACTCCTCCGACTGGCCTGAAATCATGTGTGAAAAAACAGTATATACGCTGCAGACACACAGCAGCTGACAGGAAGAGGACGTCATAGTATACAGAGAATAATTCACTTTTTCTGGGTGAATAAATGTTAATTTTACTTCTAAAAGTTTACTTCGGACCCCGAACCGACCTCTTTGCCAAGTGGGTGTCTGTTATGCCAACCATACACTAGAAGACTTTGAACAGACTTTGAAAAGACTTTTAGAAGACTAAAGTTTGACACCCTCTCACATCTAAAGACAGTGTGTCATAAGTCTCTGAGTTTTTAGTCATAAACTCAGATTTTGCAAAGACTGGGGATCTTGCAGGGTCACTATTTGCAAAACTACAACTAGATTCCTTTTGAGATTATTTCCCATCCTGCTTCTGGTGGAAATTTACAAGATGAAAGACTGTTCATGTAACTTGTAAAAAGGGAAGCTGAAGGAAACGAGAATGCTGAGCTTTCAAGCTTTCATCACGAGTTGTTAATAAAACCATCAAGCACATCTTTTTAAGAAAGTACTCTAGCAAAACTCTCATGGTTTTATTCAGACATTGAAAATTTGTCTGTGTGAGTGGAATCGTTTGAAAAGTTGTTCTAAAAAGGGAAGCTGACGGAGAACGAGAATGCTTTAAAAACACACCCACAAAGGGCAACCATTTACTGTATACTGCTGTGAGAAAGTGAGTACAATCAGCCACCGTCAGTAATCAATACAAACACACATTATTATGCTGTAAACCATTGATCAAAACAATAACTACAACCTTATCATACTTTAGTAGTTAGCTAGTGATTCTGTAGTGGTGACAAAACATTAAAAAAATATAAATATTAGCAATATTGAATTAAACTGAAGCTCCCTTCACTCTTTGGGGAAAATATTACACCAAACTCCCTTTAAGAAATATGACATATTTACAATTCTTTAAATGTCCACAAAAACACATAACTCTGGAAACACAAGATAAAAGGCGTCGCCTTATTCGCTTTTTCTGGGTGAATAAATGTTAATGTGACTTCTAAAAAGGGAAGCTGAAGGGGAACAAGAATGTTGAGCTTTCGAGTTTCACCAGGAGTCATTAATTAAACCATCAAGCACATCTTTCTAGGAAGGTAGTTTAAAAAACACACACAAAGGGCAACCATTTACTGTATACTGCTGTGAGAAACTGAGTACAATCAGCCACTGTCAGTAATCAATACAAACACACATTATTAGGCTGTAAACCATTAATCAAAACAATAACTACAACCTTATCATACTTTAGCAGTTAGCTAGTGATTCTGTAGTGGTGACAAAACATTAAAAAATATAAATATTAGCAATATTGAATTAAACTGAAGGTCCCTTCACTCTTTGGGGAAAATATTACACCAAACTCCCTTTAAGAAATATGACATATTAACAATTCTTTAAATGTCCACAAAAACACATAACTCTAGAAACACAAGATAAAAGGCGTCATATGTCGACAGTCTTCTTGTCAGTTTGGTATTAATATAATCTATCAAGATAAACTGTATTTCTGTACGAACATTATTTTGGATTTTTGTCGCCTCAACTCACTATCAGCCTCCGTTGGTCAGCAGCGCTGTTTTAGTGGGAGAAGACTGTGGGAATGAGAGGTGAACTGTTACAAAAGTGAAATTTCTCACTAAAATACGCGCTGGTTGGTAGATCAGATACACGCCGAATTAAACACCAAGTCACAACATTACAGTAACTACCCAGTTTGCTGCTTCCCATTTGCTGCTGGAGAGAGTGCTCCCTTGTTGGTTGCCAATATTCACATCATTGAACTTCACTATTTGCATGAGCCGAGACTAAAAATATGTAGTGATAATATGATAATATTATACATGTTTGATTTTATCTGAACATCAAGACAAGAAAAAGACTAACTTAAGAAAGCTCACACTAAGTTTTTTTGACCACCTTATACCAAATGATCAAGATGACAGGAGCATGCCACAACTCTAGCAAAAATCTCATGATTTTATTCAGACATTGAAAATTTGTCTGCGACAGTGAAATCGTTTGAAAAGGCCAGCATTAGCAGGATACTATGCAAAAGCTTTAGTTGCTACTAGCAGATATTACAGAGGGAACAAATAATTGCAAAATAAACGTTTCCTCATTATGTTGATTAAAGAACATGATCATTTTCTACAAAACTTATTTGCTGATGCAAATTAGTTGTAACTTTTAGAGGACAGAATAACTTTCTGCATTTTATTGGCCTCAGTGGATGATTTCAGGTTCTCAAATTCCTGTATTTCACTCATCATCTCCTTGTGACAGATGATCTTTCTTGTGACAGATGCAATTTTATCTGGAAGGTGGGTTTCTGTTCCTTGTAACTTGTTCCTTAACTGTGAGTTTAGTTCACTAACTTATTGCACATCACCCTGTCACAGGTTTCATGGAATATGTGTTGAAGGAAATGAAGCAGCTGATTTGTTTCTTTGTTGTTGTTGTTGTTGTTCTTCTTCTTCTGCTTCTACAGTGAGAAGTTTTTCACCTATATTGTGCTATTCAACCAGTCTAATCTCATCACGCAGCTACAGTAAATGGAGTTGGTCACATATAAAAAGTGAGGAAATGGATAGTTATGACAAGATAAATATTTTCTGTTTTCTGTTCTCTGCAGGGGAAGAAGTGTATATAATTCAGGGAACTCAGATGCCAGTAAAATTAGTTGAAAAAAACGCTACAGAGGAGAAGTTATGTAGTCTTCATTAAAAATAATAATTTTTATGTCTACCACCAGGTAGGGTATGGTAGAAAAGTTATTAACAACTGTTGTAAAAAGTTAGGATGATTATTATAACCAATTTTGTTTTTCTTTATTTCTCATGCAGAATACCATCTAATTGACATTTGTATATTTATTAGCCTACATGAATATAAAGTAATGAAATGGAGAGCTTTGCGATGTGCTGAATTTTATTGACTGTCTCAAACTACAGTACAGCTGCTTCAAATGCAGTGTGCGCAAATTTTTGAAGCATTGACTGACTTTTGTCAATGACGAGTTCCTTCTTTTCCCCGGCGGCTGAACAGGTGAAGAGAGCAGTGATCCTTTCCTTAGATTTCTTTCCCCCCTTTTATTGTCATAAGCTTCGAGGAGACTGCGTTTGTCAATGAGAGAAAATGACTTTCTGTTTCCATCATGATTTCAGTGTACACACAGCACCAGCCTCGGGTAGCCAGCTGGAAGCAGATGGGTTACTGCCGGTTACCATGAGGCAATAATGGTGTCACAGCTGCTTATCGTGTCATATGAAAAGACCCAGAATGAACACTGTAAGCATATATTTTACGCTGACAGCATAAATTTTGTAGAGGAATGAGTCCCAAGCTTTTTGATCACCATAAGCAGTTGACCACTGTAACCGTGATCACTATAAGCGGTTTCTACTGTATAAATTTAAACACAGCAGAAAACCCCTTTGGTTGTTAAATCACATGTTGCTGCTGCTTGTCTGTGATTTGTGATTGTTTGGGGCCTGCGCAGAAGGTCTGCTGGTTGGTCCTGAAAATGTCTTTATTCACGACTTCTTGTCAGGTTGTGTTGCATGAATTTTAATAACTATGGTATTGCAGGCCTTGAGGGATATTTTTTCAGTCACAAGCATATAAATGAAGGTGTGTAAGTCATGTGTTTGATACATTTATTGATATTTTATGATGTGAACATAAGGTTTTAGATCTGTGTGTGTGTGTTTGCAGAGTTTAGATCTGCAAAGATTTGTCAATAAATTGATTAGTCGTTCGACAGAAAAATAATCGGCAACTATTTGATAACTGATTAATCCTTTTAGTCATTCTTAAAGCAAAAATGCCAAATATTTGCTGGTTCCAGTTTCCCACCTGCAAAGATTTGCTCCTTTTCTGTGTTTTTATGTGCTTGTAAATTGAATAGTTTTGGATTTTGGACTGTTGGTCAGACAAAACAAGACATTTGAAGAGGTCACCTTGGGCTGTGGAAAATTACAACAGGCATCTTTCACTTTCATCTTACATTTTATAGGCTAAACAATTAATCAACAATCAATTAATACATTTTTGCAGCTGAAAAGTCAGCCTGTCTAGTCAGGTGACAAAGGCAATTAAATACCAGAGATGCAGTATTTTCCTGCAGTCCAACTGGATTTAATAAAGTATATGCATATAGGCCTCCCAAGCTCCGTAGCAAGGGAGAAGCACATTGATAGACTCATACAAACATTTTATACTTTCAGCCTCCGCCCAACACAACCATCACACAAACACCTTGTTTGCAGTCATACTTTGTCTACAGACACCGGTTTCCTCAAAGATAATTAATAATACTTCCATATGTGGCGTCATGCCCGTCTTGTACAACTTCCAGTTCTTGCATTTAGTTCCCCTTCCTCAACTATCACTTCTTAGAATCAGGGTCACTGTGTATCTAAAGATAACCTTTTCTGTTCCTTCTTTCCTAACAAACTAGACATTGCCTACACGAACAAGGTGTGAGACGTCTTGGTGACACGTCCGGGTGAGACATCTTGCTTAAAAAGAGAATAATGTGATTACAACATATAGGCTAAAGGCCAATAGACAGAGTCAAGACTGAGTCATGTTCTTTAAGGACATAAATTGATCAGTTGAAATACATTTCTATACTAGATTAATAATCATCAAAACATTATTATAATAATACAGTCTTTTCTCCAACAGTACACTTCTGATTATGATTTCCTACACACAATAATGAAAATAATCATTATTTGTAGTCCTAGTAGAATTCAATCTTTTCAGTATTCAATACTGATCTGTACTGTACCTGTATCAGAACTTTGTGGTACAGTAGGCTATATATTTTAGTATGCTGAGAAAATGCATAAGAAATGTGTCTTAGTCATGCATTGGATTTTTTTCTGAACAAATACCTGCTTAAAGTTTACTAATTGAATCAAACTTTGTTGGTAAAATTACCTTTATGTTGCATTACATATTAGTTCTTTATACCCACATGTATTGTTATAATGGTCTGGTTTTTGTTTAGGTGCACCTGTACTATCAAATCTATCTTCTCTTATCGGACCTTTTTTTCTCCCTCTCACTCTCTTTTATTAGCAAAGAACAATAGAAAACATACAGTATACTGTAGGTGGCAGCTTCTCAGTTGTAGTCAACTGTAGCAAATTCATGCCTTGGGGAGAAGAAATGAATTGAAAAGAAAATTACAGTAACTCATGTCAACACAGATTACGTTCATTACATGTATATGTCAAAACCATTTAATATGAGTAGGAAAAAAATACAGGCCCTCAAATTTTTAGTGTCTTATGTACAATTCCTTTTCCATTGTGTCAGAAAACTGGTCCTGACCTGCACTGTGTCCTCTTGTAGCCTCTAGTTAAAATGGTGTATGTAATATTTCCAATAGTTTTCTGACCCAAGTTAATAGTCTGTGCTTTAAATGAGTGGTATGAAAATGGCGGGTATTAAATAGCAAATAAAAATACTTACAGTACAGCCATTTTTATATTTGTAGCCACTCATCTGGCCTTAGTCAGTCAAGTTGGTAACGATTAAGCCACAAAGGTCTTGGGCATGTGGGAATTTTTTTGTTAAAGACCACAGAAAAGGGAAAAGTTAAATAAACAATTACATTGGACAGTGGAAAAAAACATGTATCAATGAATCCACAAAACATATTGTTGAGTTTGTTCCAGTGACAGATTTTTAGTAATTTGCGTTATTTCATATTTCAAAGTGATTTTGAGTTTTTTGTTTTTTTTTACTACTTCCTGGAAGTTATAGTTTCACCTCAGCTCCCTATTGCCCCTTCCCAAACTGATTTCACTTCCTATAAATGCGTTATGTCCCCAAAACAATCAACATGTGTTGTAAAATTAAAAATGGTAAATTCTTGAATTGATGATGTGACTGATTGAGATCAATCAAATGAATTTAGTTTATTAGATTTTCAGTTCAATATAAAAGTGATTATTTGACTTCTTGTGAGAGCTGTGCTCTCTAGCTGCCTATATTAAACCCTCTGCTCACAGCTTAAGTGTCATGTTTGACTGGAATCTTGGCTTGAAGAGCAGGTGAAGAGAGTCCACAGATAACTCTGTTTTCTGTTGCTAAGAACCATCTCTGAAACAAAATCTTTGCTGTCATTCAGTGGTATGGAGAAACCAGCTTCACAGAGGTGATGTAAGGTCTGCACAGCCGCAGAGAGAGAGAGAGAGAGTAGGACTTGATTTGGCTGACCATTTAGAGAGAGAGGAGCCGCTGAACTGAAAGCGCTGTCATCTGGTGCTTGTTGCTCATGCTGGAAACTACTGTAAGACACCACCTTTACTCTAAACTGAGATGAGTCAAATGATGTCATGACATACTTCTGTCCATTAAACAATGCTTACATAGAATAAAAAACTTGGAAAATGGTGAATCACATTTTCATAGAGTCAAACAAACTAATACATACATACAAACATACATAATCATTGAGGACACTGCTCCTATAAGGAAAGGGTGCCATCTTGTGGCAGAATCATGGAACAAAGCCTGCATGCTCTTCACAGTTGCCCTCCATTCAAAACTCTTGTTGTTAATTCACTTGGATGTGTGACCTTCACTATGCAGAATGATGAATCTGCAGAGTTTGAAACAAGAAGATTGTTTCACATACATCTGTTGATGGGGGAAAGTTTCTCTTTGCTCACTGTGAATCAGAGTTTAAGATGTGTAGGTACGAGCATGATTTTGTGACATCTCAGCTCGTCTGAAAGTCACACACTTTACAGTGAAGTAGGAGACGTCTGGTGTCCAGCAGCTTTATATTCCGGATTTTCTTCAAGAAGGCTGTTTGTTTAAATGTTCTTCTTTTATGAGTTCAAGTTCAGAAGAAAGCTTGTGACTTGTTTAGCTCAGTGTTTTTGTGGCAATAAATATGACATGATGATGTGTCAGGACCATGGACAACGTCACTGGAGAGAAGTGAAACTGACATAAATTTTTGAGCAGTCGGTTTATTTGACTTCAACATTTATTTGAAAAATGTGAAACTCTTAAACCAAAATCTGTATGTGACATTTTAATAAGATTTTTGTTGTAGATATTGAAAAAGTTAAATTGAAATTAAACAGTGAACACCACTTGCAAAAAAGATAAATACAAATACATGAAATCACCAAATGCACAAACCACTGTTTTTTTTGTTTTTGTTTTTTTTCTAGTTTTCTACAACTCAGAACAGACAGGCTCATATACAGATCATGCTATTTGTATTGGTTACATGCAGTTACAAAATATTCATAGAGGTTGGTCTAAAAAATACATGAATTATTGATTCTTGTGTTGAGACTGAAAAGAATAAGAAAAATGGTAAAATGAAACTCATAAGTATTAAGTTTAATTACTTGTAAGACGCTTAAAAAGATTTTTTTTTTTTTTCATCATGCCTCCTTAATTGTTAATGTGAGGTTGAATTTGACCAACAGCTAATCCAGAGGTCACACCCTCTGATATTCAAAGGGCCACACTATTTTCCACCACTTCCGGGTCCAGGAATGTGTATGGGATGTCCAGCTTCTTGTTTCTGGCTTTGATATCTACACTTAAACATTCCAGGTCTTCTTGAAAAGCATGAATCCACTTGCAGGGAATCTCCTCAGTGAAATACTTCTCCGGGTAATGGCCAAGAGGGACCTGCAGATCAACAATATGTTTACAATCATTTATTTCAGCCTCATTTAAAGGCAAAAGAGGTTGAAATTTGGCTGTAATGACAAAACATTGAAACTACTGAAAACATAGGATTTAAAGTGGAAACAGACAACTTTGCATGCAAAGACAACCGTCTGTCTGCTTATCAACTCCTTGATCATAACAGAATATACTGTAGCAACTTTCACCACTGCTCATTTTAGAAAGGTCACTGCAAGACAGCATGTTCTTTGTTTAGTTTATCAAATGGACAATGGATCATTTGTTTGTTTCTGGCTGCTAATGTTAGTGTTAGCTAGCATAGCTAGCATTAGCAACAAAGCTAGCAGCCAAAAACAAACATAGTTAGATATTTTATAGATTGATGATATCGATAGATGTTTCTGGCTGGTCCTGGCTTCCTTGTAGCTCCTGGCTCATGTTCTACTGATGATAGTTACCCATAGCTAGTGGGGAAAATAAAAGCACTATCCTCTTCCTCTTTTGGTTGCGCAATGGTTTATGCACTTCCTTTGTGCCATAATCAAGCCTTCATTTTCTCGGGAGATCGTACCCGGTGGGAGACAGGATTGCATAGTGAATGTGAGGCTTATAGGGAACCAATCTAAACGGCGATGGTGTCAATATTCTATAGCCATTTCACTGAGCAATCAACATTTACCTTTATAATGATAAGTTATAGCAAGAAAGTTGTCTATTTCCACTTTAAATATACATTTTCAGCTGTGGACACTTACAAAGTCAGTGGACTGCCTGCTGAGGAGCCACATGGTGGCCATGCCATGAGCTGTTGTGCTGATGTTGGGGAACGTCTGCAGCATGGTCTCCTCACTCGTTGTCCCTTTTGTGGTAGGTGGAGGCTTTTGAAGGGAGACGGGAGTGTTGGGCATCCAACCACCGTAGTCATACTGCAATGAATGCATGATTGATGGCTGATTTAATAATGATTATTTGAAAGGTAACACTACAATCATGCTGGTCAGTTAATGATAGAGTGCAGGGTTCAAAGTTAATGTTTTTTTTTTTCACTTGCCTGGTCCAGCAACTTGGTCAGAAATCTACTTGCCTGAAGGCAATTTTTACTTGCCCCTATACAAATAGTTTTATTTAATAGTAGTTATCAAATAACAAAGATAACAAAGACTAAAGTTAATTGTCATGTTTAATCTTCTCTTTATTTAAGTAAATGAATCAGAACAAGGACATTGGACTGTTTCTTTCAAATAATGGAATAGACTCCCTAATCTGATGGAAAATACATTTTTTAGACTCATTTCTTCCACTCCAAGCTTACTGATTTCCCTCTTTAATGTTTCTCGTTCTCGAGAGTATTTAGGAATACTGAGGAATGTTTGTTTCATGCGTCACACTTGCCTGATCGGGCAATCAGGCAAGCCTTATTGTTGAACTATGGAGTTATTATATTATTAGTTAAGTTAGATGCAGCATGTTTTATGTTATATTAAGGCTTCCAAAACGAACTCCTCTCCTCAGATCAGTACCATTTCACAATAATCAAGCCATTATAATTAGTCATGGTATAAATGAAAGGATTCACCTGTCCAGAGTTGACAGCAGAGTGTTGGCATGAGCAGGTGAAAATCACCATGGTGACAAACTTGACCAACTCAGAAACAGTGCGGACACTGGAGGGAATACCTTAAGATTAAAGAGAATAAATAACATTACTTATACAGAACATAATACAATTTTAGTGCCCCATTCACTCATGCTGGTTTCTCAGATGCAAAGATTTAGCCTACTGCTTGTGTTTTTTATATGCTTGTAAATGAATCATTTTGGATTTTGTTGGTCAGACAAAACAAGACATTTGAAGAGGTTAGCTTGGGCAGTGGAAAATTACAACAGGCATCTTTCACTATTATCTTTTATTAACTTATTTTATAGGTTAAACAATTACTCGATCATGAAAATAATCGTTATTTGCAGCCCTAGTAGAATTCAACCTTTTCAGTATTCAATACTGACCTGTACTATACCTGTATCAGAACTTTGTAGTACTGTATATATTTTTGTATGCAAAGAACACGTGTAAGTCATGTATCTATATGTGCATTGTTTTCTTCTAAACAAATATCTGCTTTAAGTTTACTAATTGAATCAAACTTTGTTGGTAAAATGACCATTACATTGCATTACATATTTTTTCTTTACACCTACATGTATTGTTATAATTGTCAGGTTTTTGTTTAAGTGCACCTGTGCTGTCTTGGAGAAGGAATCCATGTTCAAAAATATTCTCAATCCAGCTCTGCAGTTCAGAGTCTTCCTGGACCTCAGCATCACTCTTGTAGTAGTGTTGGAGCAGTCCCTGCACAAACCTATAAGACACATTGATACGGTTTGTGATATGACATTCTTACTTGAATAAATGATTCCAATTCAATCTCCCCAATGATAAGAATTCATCATATATAAGTGACAGAAGTGAAACCACAATAAAAGTCCCTGTCACTACCTGTGGATGATATCCCACAGCCTGAGTCCATCATCTCTGTAGTAGAAGTTTGGTACAGAGTCCAGTCCACGCTCAGCGATGTCATCTGGTATGCAGAGGGAGCTGTAGGTCAGTGAGGACAGTGCTCTCTTCATGATTGTGATCATACCCTCTCCACCAGAAGCTGCAAACTAGGAAACAGCAAAATGTGTAAATATTGTTGGGAGCAAATACAGAAGGTGATATATGCCCCAGAGAGCTCAATGAACAATAGTCTAAAACATGCTTGTGTTTTCAGTATTTTCAGTTGGTCAAGATGCTCTCTTCATTAGCTTGCCTTTTTTCACGTTGCTGCGAGATGAGCTCTCTCGTCTGCACTGATGTGTACAGTTGGTGTTTTCTTACCTCTGTGAAAGCTCCATCATGCGATATCAGTTGTTGTCGGGCTAAGATGTTGATGTGGAGAGTGTAACGAGTGTGAGGAATGAGGAGCTGAGGAAAAAATGGATATTCCTTAATATTTAAAATTGTCTGTTTTGCATAGACAGAATTTTTGACACATGCAAAATAAACACAAAAACAGCTGGCTTCAACTTGGGAAGACACAAAAAAGAGGAAATAATTGGAAGCAGGAGCACAACAGCATGCATTAGATCATAGCACAACATGCCATGGTGCGGCTAAAACAGATTACACCTGGCTCGTAGAAAAACACCAGAAGTTCAGTCTCTCATCTCATTTACCTTGTACAGTGGATGTACTTTGGGCACATTGCGCAGCAGTGACACTGCAAAAACTTCAGCCAGCAGGTGAGTGCGCAGCAGGTGCATGTTGAGTTGATGCATGTTGAAGTCTGCGCTTCTCACAAAAATCTTGGCTGTCAACCAGTCATACTCAGAGTCAGTAGGCAAGAAGATGGGATTGTCTTCTGCTGGCTTCTGCTTCAGCTATAGGAAACAAAAGGGAAACATGGTTGATTCATTAAATTGATTGATTATATAATCCATAACAATACTTCAAGAACTTTTCATGTTACAGTAGTTTATGTTTGCTTTTTAAAAAATGTTTTATATTTTAGGGATATGATGTCATGATTCCCATGTGGGTAATTAATAAATACTGAGCGAGCCAGGAGCTCTAAGCTTCCAACTCACCTGAATAGCAATGGGCATCAGCTCATCATCAGCAGTTCTGTGGAGCAAGACGATGGGAGCTGCCAGGTACTGCTTCTTGTCATGGATGACGTTTGTCTTCACTCCATCCAAAAGCTTGTAGTCACACAGGAATATGTTTCCTTTCTGTTGGAAATATCAGAATAACTCTCATCCTACACAACACCTTGGAATAATTTTAGTAAAGATGATGAATTACTGAGATCAACTATAAAGGTCTAGTGAAACGGTGAGGGTCAATTAGGGTTACAGTAATTTGATGTTTTGTTAACTGCTTATCTCTTCTTAAAAATGTCACTATTGTTTCTATTAATGAATAATTAAATAAAAAATAATCAGTTGTCAGAGGTAATCACCTGCATTTCATCCTCTAATGTCCACCGACCAGTGGGGAAAACCATGTCATCAGTGACAGGGAAGTTCTCAGGCAGGACTGTACAACGCTGGATCATCATGGGGTTGACACCATTTAGGAACTGGTAGCCAAAAAAGGCGTCGTTCCTCCAAAGCTGTTGAACACGGTCTGGAAAAAGAACAAATTTGAACCTCAAGGTGTTACACCAAGTCACAGCTATGGAATGATATTATTTGTTGTTACTTAAATGTAATATATTACAGTTGGCAGTTTACCAGGTTTTCTGAAGGTCCTGTTTTATATAGTGTACATTGATTGTCTTCTCTAGGGATGGTTCAATAGCCGGTTCTGTTTTGGATTGCGGTCAGCAAAATACCCAGATTTGTTAAGCTCTGACGCTAACAAATCCATCTTCTCTTATTGAACCTTTTTTCTCCCCTCACTCTCTTTTATTATCAACGAACAATAGAAAACATACAGTTTACTGTAGGTGGCAGCTTCTCATTTGTAGCTGACTGTTGCAAATTCAACTTAATTCAATTCACTTTAATGAATTGAAGATTGAAGATTTGAAAAGGATTTGGATGAGATAAAATTGTATCGAACATCGCTAATCTTCTCTGCTACATTTTATAAAGATGTGAAACTCCTGCTGGTCTGTCTTTGTCTTCTTTGCTAAGATTGTTCATGTTGTCCACTCACATATTTCGAATCAGATTTCCATTCGAAAATTTATGGATGTATTTGAGAAGCTGACATTTTGTGGAAAGGACGACAAAAATAACTGAAATCCTACTACTACAGTTTATTTACTCCTGAGGAGCAACCTCTGGAAGCTAACCGATCAGAACAGAGTGGGTTGATCAGGAGGGGGGCCTTAAAGAGACAGGAGCTAAAACAGCCTGTTTCAGACAGAGGCTGAACTGAGCTGAGGGACTGCATAAAGAGCCAGTATAAGATAAATAAGGAGCTTTCTGAACTGTCAGTCATACAAAGATATTCCAGCAGAGCCCCAAAATAGAAATGTAGACTTGTAAATGTGTATGATACATCCCCTTTAACCATCCCTAATAGTATGGTACCTGATATATCCGTCCGCCTGGAGTGGAACACTCGGTCAATTTGATTCATACTAGTCCAGTTGTCCTTGCGGTTAGACAGTCCTTCCAGTTTCAGCCATATTATCCTAGATAACATAAACAAAGGGGGTCACTATTTTAATGTTTTTTTTAATTGTTTTTACAGATAAATAAATGGAAAGAATATAAGAACTTCACCCTGTGACTGCATTGAATCCCATCTGTATACACTTGGTGAAGGAGAAACGGACCTCACAGGGCAGACAAAGAGGGCTATGTGCTTTTACACAGTGGGGTATTCCTTCTAAATATACATCCCAGCTGAGAGACAGTAGAGAGGAGGACATGGGTGAGTGGTGGTACGGAGGTTTAGATTTATGTCAAATCTGGGGTTGATAATGCAACAATATGTGCAAACTCAGCGTTCTCACCGATAGTGCTCCTTTCTCTGGTTTAGCTCCTTCTCCCTACTCTTCCTGCTAAGATGATGAGTGTCATCAGAGTCTTTTAGAGCTGAAGAAAAAGAGAATATACAGAATATGGGCATGAAATGACTGCAACATTTCAACAGAATAACCAAGCCAAGGTTTAAAGTGATTGAAATTGTGTTGTCAGTGAGGATGTACAGAACACAAAGTGGATTTCCACAAACCAGTTGCCTCTCTGAGGTAAACCTTTCTGTCATCAATCCAGTGGTAGACAGGAAAGTTGTACATGTCTCCCTCTGGAGAGTTGACTTGCACCCTGGCAAGGAACCAGGAGTCTTCAGATAATGAAGGGTCATGCTGTTTGTGTAGCTCTATCATGAGCAGCTTGCCAAGGGAAGTAGAAGAGGTCACAGAGCAGATAGACACCTGGAGAAAGAGAGAGTTTAAATACATGTGAGATGATCTTTACTGGAGAAATTTTTTCGGCTGAACTGACTGCTTGGTGTTCTTTGTTTTTTATGGCGGTTTGATGTTACAAAAGGCTCCCTCACAAAAGATTGAGTTTCAGAGGACTTCTCTCTTATGCATGGTAAATCAGCATTGTTGGGTCATTGGCAAAGACTGTATAACCTTGTAGCTATGGGAAAAGTCAAAAGTCATGACATGCACCCAGCAGTATCACCAGTACACCCTCATCAACAGAGACTAAACACTAAACTGCACGGTCACAAAAGTGTTGGTAAGTGATAAACATTTAAACATATAGTATGATATACTGTAGACTTGCTGGTTCCAGTAGTAAGTAGTTTTTACCTTTGACCCTGTCTTCTTGTTTTTCTTGTTGAAGGGTGCCCACTCTTTATTGTTGCGGAGGGAGGAGTGTGTGTCTATCTGTCCACCTGTTCCAATCAGCCTGATGTAGATGTTGTTGAAAGTGTTGTCATGGTTTATGTTTTCAGTGATTACAATCACTTCATATTTATAGATTTTCATTCTGGAGTGAAATGGAAACCTGGTAGGGAATGGAAAAAATTACAGTAACCCATGTCAGCATAGATTATGTTCATTACATGTATCTCATCAAATAAAGGTTTTGAATAATTTTAATCAGGAAAAAGCTGTACAAGTTAAATCTTCATTATTTATGATTATTATTTAGTAATCTGACAGATAAGTATAATGTGCAGTGAAACCAAACATCACAGAACCTCAGGCGGGACATGGAGGAAAATATTAAAGGTGGGAGGGGAAAAAATTACCTACTTGTGTGTTGTCTTGCAAAACTTTTGCAGTTTGCCGAGAACATTTTTGAGTTATCCAGAGAAGTATTTTGATTGTTTCACCAGCAGCAACAACAACAATAAGACTCCTGGCCCAAATATTTGAAATTAAAAGTGCCACAAATGTTAACAGACTGACAAAACCTACATGCACAATTTATACGTCAAAACCATTTAATATGAGTAGAAAAAAATACAGGCCCTCAAACTGAGAGTGTCCCATGTACAACACCTTTTCCACCTTGTCAGAATACCGGTCCTGACCTGTATCGACCTGTATCGTCTTGTAGCCTCTAGTTAAAATGGTGCATTTAATATTTCCAATATTTTTCTGACCCAAGTCAATAGTTCTTGCTTTAAATGAGCAGTATGTAAATAGTGGGTATTAAATACCAAATAAAAATGCTTACAGTACAGCCATATCTGGATTAGCAGCCACTCATCTGGCTTTAGTCAGTCAAGTTGGTGATGATTAATATTGAAGTTTCTACTTTTCGATTGCAATCAGTATGGTTTATATCACCCAAGTTTACTGTGTTTAAACACAAACGCCTTGCATACCAATGCAAAGTCTGTCTTTTTCCTCCAATATAAAATATTTTCTTCCATGTCCCTTCAATGGATCTGAACAATATAAACACTCATAGTAAATGTATATTATTCATAGTGTTCAAGTGTCTTGAATAAATATATGAGAGTATTATTATCATTCGAAATTATTAGCAGCAGTATATTTCTTACCTCTTTTTGTGTGATGGTGAGATTCCTTTGAGATGAGGTGTCTTCAGTGATGGCAATGAGCTTTACTTGCTCTTTTTATACATGCATTTATATGGGAGTGGTCACAGACATGTGCCATTTCCTAGAAAAAGGATTTACTACCATTGAAGTTGAGACCATTGATACTCAAAAGGGAACTTAAAAATCTTTTCTTAGCAACAGAAGAGATTTCCCAGATACTCTACACTCTATTTAATTTACACAGTAGAACAGTAGGTTTTTTTTCTGTGGTCAAAACATCTAGGTCACAATTTACAGCAGAAAGAAATTGAAAATTACCTTAATCCTTGATTTTTAATGCCCAAGTCACTGGGAATGCATAGACATTTGTGTAATATTTAAAAGTTAGCGGCATGGCTATAGGGATGACAGTGTTGGTTGGTCAGTCCACCAAAGTGGTGGACCAACATGTTATCTGTTTTTAGACAATACCCAAGTCCTGTCAGGTTTGTTATCAGTTTGTAACTGCAGCAATTTATATTAAATGTTGAGAATTAGATTAATTTTGTTTGTTGTGTAGGACACTACAGCCTTTTCTCTAATTTCTTGGATAAAACAACCTTTCTTTAATCTCAAATTGAGTAGGTGAATGAGTACATGGAGAGTGCCTCACTCCTGGACCCCAAACTGACCTCTTTGCCAAGTGGGTGTCTGTTAAGTCAACCATACACTAGAAGACTTTGAACAGAATTTGAAAAGACTTTTAAAAGACTAAAGTTTGACACCCTCTCACATCTAAAGAGAGTGTGTTATAAGTCTCTGAGTTTTTAGTCATAAACTCAGATTTTGCAAAGACTGGGGATCTTGCAGGGTCACTATTTGCAAAACTACAACTAGATTCCTTTTGAGATTATTTCCCATCCTGCTTCTGGTGGAAATTTACAAGATGAAAAACTGTTCATGTAACTTGTAAAAAGGGAAGCTGAAGGAAACGAGAATGCTGAGCTTTCAAGCTTTCATCACGAGTTATTAATAAAACCATCAAGCACATCTTTTTAAGAAAGTACTCTAGCAAAACTCTCATGGTTTTATTCAGACATTGAAAATTTGTCTGTGTGAGTGGAATCGTTTGAAAAGTTGTTCTAAAAAGGGAAGCTGACGGAGAACGAGAATGCTTTAAAAACACACCCACAAAGGGCAACCATTTACTGTATACTGCTGTGAGAAACTGAGTACATTATACGCCGAATTAAACACCAATCAATGGAGCAGAAACAGAGGCCACTTTTGGTCACAGCTGCCTTTGTGTGTGCAGTGGTTTGTTCTGAAAAAACAGCCAAAAAGAAAATGTAAATCAATTAATTCATTCAGTTATAACTGAACAACAACAACTGTGAAGAGAAACAACAGACACTACATGCCGATTGTTCCTGTTATTAACTCATTTTCATTTAACGTTTTTTTTTTTTTTTTTTTACAAATAAAAATATATTTGGGTTAACGTTTCTTAGATAATATCAACTAAGACAATCACATTTCAGACAGTGTCGTCCTGTAATTGTATTTTTACACCTTTAAAACAGCTTCACAGTTTATACAGCTGCCTACAGAAACCACCTTCAACCATTAACTGGACACAGCACCTTCAACTGCTGGATGTTGGAGTATTTCTGTTTGAAAACGCGCAAACTGCACGAAATACCGTAGAAACAGCAGCAGCCTGGACAAAGGCAGAAAGTCACAGGTTTAACTCCTCCAACTAGCATGAAATCATACGTGAAAAACCAGTAAATACACTGCAGACACACAGCAGCTCTTTCTTTAATTTCTTGGATAAAACAACCCTTCTTTAATCTCAAATTACGTAGGTGAATGAGTACATGGAGAGTGCCTCACTCCTGGACCCCAAACTGACCTCTTTGCCAAGTGGGTGTCTGTTATGCCAACCATACACTAGAAGACTTTGAAAAGACTTTTAGAAGACTAAAGTTTGACACCCACTCACATCTAAAGACAGTGTGTCATAAGTCTCTGAGTTTTTAGTCATAAACTCAGATTTTGCAAAGACTGGGGATCTTGCAGGGTCACTATTTGCAAAACTACAACTAGATTCCTTTTGAGATTATTTCCCATCCTGCTTCTGGTGGAAATTTACAAGATGAAAAACTGTTCATGTAACTTGTAAAAAGGGAAGCTGAAGGAAACATTAAAAAATATAAATATTAGCAATATTGAATTAAACTGAAGCTCCTTTCACTCTTTGGGGAAAATATTACACCAAACTCCCTTTAAGAAATATGACATATTAACAATTCTTTAAATGTCCACAAAAACACATAACTCTAGAAACACAAGATAAAAGGCGTCATATGTCGACAGTCTTCTTGTCAGTTTGGTATTAATATAATCTATCAAGATAAACTGTATTTCTGTACGAACATTATTTTGGATTTTTGTCGCCTCAACTCACTATCAGCCTCCGTTGGTCAGCTGCGCTGTTTTAGTGGGAGAAGACTGTGGGAATGAGAGGTGAACTGTTACAAAAGTGAAATTTCTCACTAAAATACGCGCTGGTTGGTAGATCAGATACACGCCGAATTAAACACCAAGTCACAACATTACAGTAACTACCCAGTTTGCTGCTTCCCATTTGCTGCTGGAGAGAGTGCTCCCTTGTTGGTTGCCAATATTCACATCATTGAACTTCACTATTTGCATGAGCCGAGACTAAAAATATGTAGTGATAATATGATAATATTATACATGTTTGATTTTATCTGAACATCAAGACAAGAAAAAGACTAACTTAAGAAAGCTCACACTAAGTTTTTTTGACCACCTTGCATCAAATGATCAAGATGACAGGAGCATGCCACAACTCTAGCAAAAATCTCATGATTTTATTCAGACATTGAAAATTTGTCTGCGACAGTGAAATCGTTTGAAAAGGCCAGCATTAGCAGGATACTATGCAAAAGCTTTAGTTGCTACTAGCAGATATTACAGAGGGAACAAATAATTGCAAAATAAACGTTTCCTCATTATGTTGATTAAAGAACATGATCATTTTCTACAAAACTTATTTGCTGATGCAAATTAGTTGTAACTTTTAGAGGACAGAATAACTTTCTGCATTTTATTGGCCTCAGTGGATGATTTCAGGTTCTCAAATTCCTGTATTTCACTCATCATCTCCTTCAGTTTTCTTGTGACAGATGCAATTTTATCTGGAAGGTGGGTTTCTGTTCCTTGTAACTTGTTCCTTAACTGTGAGTTTAGTTCACTAACTTATTGCACATCACCCTGTCACAGGTTTCATGGAATATGTGTTGAAGGAAATGAAGCAGCTGATTTGTTTCTTTGTTCTTCTTCTTCTTCTTCTTCTTCTTCTGCTTCTACAGTGAGAAGTTTTTCACCTATATTGTGCTATTCAACCAGTCTAATCTCATCAGGCAGCCACAGTAAATGGAGTTGGTCACATATAAAAAGTGAGGAAATGGATAGTTATATGACAAGATAAATATTGCAAGTTTTGCTAACTAATGCCGTAAATGTTGTTTAAACTGGATAATCAAACTTTGAAGCTGATGTTGTTCCAAGACTTCAGCTCTAAATTGATCTGTCTGTTCTCTGCAGGGGAAGAAGTGTATATAATTCAGGGAACTCAGATGCCAGTAAAATTAGTTGAAAAAAATGCTACAGAGGAGAAGTTATGTAGTCTTCATTAAAAATAATAATTTTTATGTCTACCACCAGGTAGGGTATGGTAGAAAAGTTATTAACAACTGTTGTAAAAAGTTAGGATGATTATTATAACCAATTTTGTTTTTCTTTATTTCTCATGCAGAATACCATCTAATTGACATTTGTATATTTATTAGCCTACATGAATATAAAGTAATGAAATGGAGAGCTTTGCGATGTGCTGAATTTTATTGACTGTCTCAAAATACAGTACAGCTGCTTCAAATGCAGTGTTCGCAAATTTTTGAAGCATTGATTGACAATGACAAGTTCCTTCTTTTCCCCGGCGGCTGAACAGGTGAAGAGAGCAGTGATCCTTTCCTTAGATTTCTTTCCCCCCTTTTATTGTCATAAGCTTCGAGGAGACTGCGTTTGTCAATGAGAGAAAATGACTTTCTGTTTCCATCATGATTTCAGTGTACACACAGCACCAGCCTCGGGTAGCCAGCTGGAAGCAGATGGGTTACTGCCGGTTACCATGAGGCAATAATGGTGTCACGGCTGCTTATCGTGTCATGTGAAAAGACCCAGAGTGAACACTGTAAGCATATATTTTACGCTTACAGCATAAATTTTGTAGAGGAATGATTCTGTCCCAAGCTTTTTGATCACCATAAGCAGTTGACCACTGTAACCGTGATCACTACAAGCGGTTTCTACTGTATAAATTTAAACACAGCAGAAAACCCCTTTGGTTGTTAAATCACCTGTTGCTGCTGCTTGTCTGTGATTTGTGATTGTTTGGGGCCTGTGCAGAAGGTCTGCTGGTTGGTCCTGAAAATGTCTTTATTCACGACTTCTTGTCAGGTTGTGTTGCATGAATTTTAATAACTATGGTATTGCAGGCCTTGAGGGATATTTTTTCAGTCACAAGCATATAAATGAAGGTGTGTAAGTCATGTGTTTGATACATTTATTGATATTTTATGATGTGAACATAAGGTTTTAGATCTGTGTGTGTGTGTGTTTGCAGAGTTTAGATCTGCAAAGATTTGTCAATAAATTGATTAGTCGTTCGACAGAAAAATAATCGGCAACTATTTGATAACTGATTAATCCTTTTAGTCATTCTTAAAGCAAAAATGCCAAATATTTGCTGGTTCCAGTTTCCCACCTGCAAAGATTTGCTCCTTTTCTGTGTTTTTATGTGCTTGTAAATTGAATAGTTTTGGATTTTGGACTATTGGTCAGACAAAACAAGACATTTGAAGAGGTCACCTTGGGCTGTGGAAAATTACAACAGGCATCTTTCACTTTCATCTTACATTTTATAGGCTAAACAATTAATCAACAATCAATTAATACATTTTTGCAGCTGAAAAGTCAGCCTGTCTAGTCAGGTGACAAAGGCAATTAAATACCAGAGATGCAGTATTTTCCTGCAGTCCAACTGGATTTAATAAAGTATATGCATATAGGCCTCCCAAGCTCCGTAGCAAGGGAGAAGCACATTGATAGACTCATACAAACATTTTATACTTTCAGCCTCCGCCCAACACAACCATCACACAAACACCTTGTTTGCAGTCATACTTTGTCTACAGACACCGGTTTCCTCAAAGATAATTAATAATACTTCCATATGTGGCGTCATGCCCGTCTTGTACAACTTCCAGTTCTTGCATTTAGTTCCCCTTCCACAACTATCACTTCTTAGAATCAGGGTCACTGTGTATCTAAAGATAACCTTTTCTGTTCCTTCTTTCCTAACAAACTAGACATTGCCTACACGAACAAGGTGTGAGACGTCTTGGTGACACGTCCGGGTGAGACATCTTGCTTAAAAAGAGAATAATGTGATTACAACATATAGGCTAAAGGCCAATAGACAGAGTCAAGACTGAGTCATGTTCTTTAAGGACATAAATTGATCAGTTGAAATACATTTCTATACTAGATTAATAATCATCAAAACATTATTATAATAATACAGTCTTTTCTCCAACAGTACACTTCTGATTATGATTTCCTACACACAATAATGAAAATAATCATTATTTGTAGTCCTAGTAGAATTCAATCTTTTCAGTATTCAATACTGATCTGTACTGTACCTGTATCAGAACTTTGTAGTACAGTAGGCTATATATTTTAGTATGCTGAGAAAATGCATAAGAAATGTGTCTTAGTCATTCATTGGATTTTTTTCTGAACAAATACCTGCTTAAAGTTTACTAATTGAATCAAACTTTGTTGGTAAAATTACCTTTATGTTGCATTACATATTAGTTCTTTATACCCACATGTATTGTTATAATGGTCTGGTTTTTGTTTAGGTGCACCTGTACTATCAAATCTATCTTCTCTTATCGGACCTTTTTTTCTCCCTCTCACTCTCTTTTATTAGCAAAGAACAATAGAAAACATACAGTATACTGTAGGTGGCAGCTTCTCAGTTGTAGTCAACTGTAGCAAATTCATGCCTTGGGGAGAAGAAATGAATTGAAAAGAAAATTACAGTAACTCATGTCAACACAGATTACGTTCATTACATGTATATGTAAAAACCATTTAATATGAGTAGGAAAAAAATACAGGCCCTCAAATTGTTAGTGTCTTATGTACAATTCCTTTTCCATTGTGTCAGAAAACTGGTCCTGACCTGCACTGTGTCCTCTTGTAGCCTCTAGTTAAAATGGTGTATGTAATATTTCCAATAGTTTTCTGACCCAAGTTAATAGTCTGTGCTTTAAATGAGTGGTATGAAAATGGCGGGTATTAAATAGCAAATAAAAATACTTACAGTACAGCCATTTTTATATTTGTAGCCACTCATCTGGCCTTAGTCAGTCAAGTTGGTAACGATTAAGCCACAAAGGTCTTGGGCATGTGGGAAATTTTTTGTTAAAGACCACAAAAAAGGGAAAAGTTAAATAAACAATTACATTGGACAGTGGAAAAAAACATGTATCAATGAATCCACAAAACATATTGTTGAGTTTGTTCCAGTGACAGATTTTTAGTAATTTGCGTTATTTCATATTTCAAAGTGATTTTGAGTTTTTTGGTTTTTTTTACTACTTCCTGGAAGTTATAGTTTCACCTCAGCTCCCTATTGCCCCTTCCCAAACTGATTTCACTTCCTATAAATGCATTATGTCCCCAAAACTATCAACATGTGTTGTAAAATTAAAAATGGTAAATTCTTGAATTGATGATGTGACTGATTGAGATCAATCAAATGAATTTAGTTTATTAGATTTTCAGTTCAATATAAAAGTGATTATTTGACTTCTTGTGAGAGCTGTGCTCTCTAGCTGCCTATAATTAACCCTCTGCTCACAGCTTAAGTGTCATGTTTGACTGGAATCTTGGCTTGAAGAGCAGGTGAAGAGAGTCCACAGATAACTCTGTTTTCTGTTGCTAAGAACCATCTCTGAAACAAAATCTTTGCTGTCATTCAGTGGTATGGAGAAACCAGCTTCACAGAGGTGATGTAAGGTCTGCACAGCCGCAGAGAGAGAGAGAGTAGGACTTGATTTGGCTGACCATTTAGAGAGAGAGGAGCCGCTGAACTGAAAGCGCTGTCATCTGGTGCTTGTTGCTCATGCTGGAAACTACTGTAAGACACCACCTTTACTCTAAACTGAGATGAGTCAAATGATGTCATGACATACTTCTGTCCATTAAACAATGCTTACATAGAATAAAAAACTTGGAAAATGGTGAATCACATTTTCATAGAGTCAAACAAACTAATACATACATACAAACATACATAATCATTGAGGACACTGCTCCTATAAGGAAAGGGTGCCATCTTGTGGCAGAATCATGGAACAAAGCCTGTATGCTCTTCACAGTTGCCCTCCATTCAAAACTCTTGTTGTTACTTCACTTGGATGTGTGACCTTCACTATGCAGAATGATGAATCTGCAGAGTTTGAAACAAGAAGATTGTTTCACATCCATCTGTTGATGGGGGAAAGTTTCTCTTTGCTCATTGTAAATCAGAGTTTAAGATGTGTAGGTACGAGCATGATTTTGTGACATCTCAGCTCGTCTGAAAGTCACACACTTTACAGTGAAGTAGGAGACGTCTGGTGTCCAGCAGCTTTATATTCCGGATTTTCTTCAAGAAGGCTGTTTGTTGAAATGTTCTTCTTTTATGAGTTCAAGTTCAGAAGAAAGCTTGTGACTTGTTTAGCTCAGTGTTTTTGTGGCAATAAATATTACATGATGATGTGTCAGGACCATGGACAACGTCACTGGAGAGAAGTGAAACTGACATAAATTTTTGAGCAGTCAGTTTATTTGACTTCAACATTTATTTGAAAAATGTGAAACCCTTCAACCAAAATCTGTATGTGACATTTTAATAAGATTTTTGTTGTAGATATTGAAAAAGTTAAATTGAAATTAAACAGTGAACACAACTTGTAAGAAAGGTAAATACAAATACATTAAATCACCAAATGCACAAACCACTATTTTTTTTGTTTTTGTTTTTTTTCTAGTTTTCTACAACTCAGAACAGACAGGCTCATATACAGATCATGCTATTTGTATTGGTTACATGCAGCTACAAAATATTCATAGAGGTTGGTCTAAAAAATACATGAATTATTGATTCTTGTGTTGAGACTGAAAAGAATTAAAGAAATGGTCAAATGAAACTCATAAGTATATAATGCCAAATTTAGTTCTTGTAAGAAGATTTCACATGTAAGAAGCTTAAACAGAATTTTACACCACAATGAAATACAGCTGCATAAAAATGGCATACAATGATGATGTTTGCATTACATTACATTTTTGCTTTCCATCTTAATATCAGCTCAAGCTAAAGAAAGATTTTTTTTCATCATGCCTCCTTTATTGTTAATGTGAGGTTGAATTAGACCAACAGTTGATCAGGAGGTCACACCCTCTGATATTCAAATGGCCACACTGTTTTCCACCACTGCTGGGTCCAGGTATGTGTATGGGATGTCCAGACTCTTATTTCGGGCTTTGATATCATCACTCAAACGTTTAAGGTCTTCTTGAAAATCATGAATCCACTTGCGGGGAATCTCCTCAGTGAAGTGCTTATTTGGATAATGGCCAAGAGGGATCTGAATACAAAATTTTTCAAAAATGTTTAAATCATAATGTGAAAAAAGGAAGATTTACAGGCAAAGCTTTTTTTTCCAGGCATTTAAATAAAGTAAACTGGCTGTAGTGAAACCACAAGAGCCTCAATGTAATTCCTGTTAAGGTATCCTGTTTTCATTAAACTGTGGGCACTTACGAAGTCAGAGTACTGCCTGCTGAGGAGCCACAAGGTGCTCATGCCGTGAACTGTTGTGCTGATGTCGGGGAACGTCTGCAGCATGGTGGCCTTACTCGTTGTCCCTTTTGTGGTGGGTGGAGGCTGTTGCAGGGAGGTAGGAGTGTTGGGCATCCAACCACCGTAGTCATACTGCAATGAATACATTGATACATTATTGATAGATGATTAATAATGATCATTTGAAAGGAAACATTATGATCATGCTGGTCAGCTTTTGTGTCATCATGTTATTTTTTTATTGTAGTAATTTTATATCAAGGATTCCAAACAAACCTCAAAATCCAATGTCATTTATTGACCACAGCTCACCTCTCAGTTCATCTCTCTCAAGTTTAGAGAAAATGACTAAATGTCATCAAGGCATCTCTGCAATAAATTACAAGAATTCACCTGTCCAGAGTTGACAGCAGAGTGTTGGCATGAGCCGGTGAAAATCACCATGGTGACAAACTTGACCAACTCAGCCACGGTGTTGAAATTTCTGGGAAATCCTGAAGATTAAAGAGAATAAATTTACCCAATTAAATGCATAATGTTAATGTAAACACCAAAATGCACTTTCATTATTGTTGTTTTGTTTAAGTGCACCTGCACTATCTTTGGAAAGGAAACCATGTTCAAAGATTTCCTGAATCCAACTCTGCAGTTCGGAGTCTTTCTGGACCTCAGCATCATTCTTGTAGTAGTGTCCAAGCAGTCCCTGCACAAACCTTTAAGAATATGGATAAGTCCTGTAATATCACATTCTTACTTGAATTATGCATTTTAATACCAGACACTGTAGTAGTTAGTCTTTCCTGGGACAATTTAATAGCCCACTTCCTCTGTACCAATCCCATTCCTTGTGTTGTAATAATTAATTAATTAATGAGAGATAGGTTATAGAGGATTAAATTTAGAGTGTTTCAGCAGTTGATGAAAGTAAAAAAAAAAAAAAAAGTGTTTGCACTGTGTGTTTGGGGCTGTGGCTGTTTGTTTCATCATATGTTTATGGTAGTGTTGAAGAGGAGTGTTCATGTCGGTCGTGTTGGTCATCCTTAACAATTTACAGATTACAGATTGTCTTTCTCTTGTCAGGAACTCATAAATGTTTAAATACATGTAGACTGCTTGTATTTTAACTGGGTGGTATTCTTTAGGTACATACACCATACTAATGTATAGTAGGACAACTACGCATCACTAAAACAAGCAGGACTTTGCAACAATATCTTATAAATCAACATAACGCACAGTAGACAGTGCCTGTACTGCTGTACCTGTGGATGATATCCCACAGCCTGAGTCCATCATCTCTGTAGTAGAAGTTTGGTACAGAGTCCAGTCCACGCTCAGTGATGTCATCTGGTATGCAGAGGGAGCTGTAGGTCAGTGAGGACTGTGCTCTCTTCATGATTGTGATCATACCCTCTCCACCAGAAGCTGCAAACTAAGAGACAGTAA
Source organism: Thunnus maccoyii (assembly GCF_910596095.1). Lineage (NCBI taxonomy): Eukaryota > Metazoa > Chordata > Actinopteri > Scombriformes > Scombridae > Thunnus > Thunnus maccoyii. Next base: position 10,992,753 of record NC_056556.1, read on the forward strand.
AATGTGTAAATATTGCTGGAAGGAAATACTGTAGGTGATATAAAATCATATAAAATAGGTCTAATCAGTTTGTTAGTATTTTCCTACCTTTGTGAAAACTCCGTCATCTGATATCAGTAGTTGTCGGGCTAAGAAGTTGATCTGGAGAGTGAAGTGTGTGTGAGGAATGAGGAGCTGAGGAAAAGAGGGAAATCTTAAAAACAATTCTTATATTTTTACCATTTGGAAAGACACAAACATCACATCTTCCATCCTGTTTACCTTGTACAGTGGATGTACCATGGGCAGGTTGCGCAGCAGTGACACTGCAAAAACTTCAGCCAGCAGGTGAGTGCGCAGCAGGTGAAAATTGAGTTGATGCATGTTGAAGTCTGCGCTTCTCACAAAAATCTTGGCTGTCAACCAGTCATATTCAGAGTCAGTAGGCAAAAAGATGGGATTGTCTTCTGCTGGCTTCTGCTTCAGCTACAGAAGAAAATGAACAGGAACAGAAAGTGAGAACAGTACTGTATCTGAGAGAAGAGGCCAGTATGTAAGAGGAATTGATGAAATTATTAAGAGGAAGCAACATGAAGAGGCATGCTGGCAATAGTAATGAAATGACTTTCAATGTTTGGGAAAAAAATTTCTATATTTTGATTCTCAGTTACCTTTCAGAAAGTGGTTGCTTGCTAAAAACAGCTTTTTATTTATGTTTTTATTTTTTTTTAGCATGAACTATTTTCTTAGCTTAAAAATCTGGACTAGACTGTATGGCTGCCACTCACCAAGCACTTTATTAGGAACACTTGTGCAATCTAATGCAATCCAATTCAACAGCTCTACCATTAATTCTACTTTTACAAAGCTTATACATTTTCAGGTTTTACTGACATTGTCAGAAAGGTGAAAATTCTATTTTATGTTTATTATTTAGGTTGTAGTGGGTGGTGGTGGTGTACTGGAGTGCATTATATGGAAGATTGTTCCAAATATTTTACCTCCCAGTTGAATTGTTAGTATCCATGAAAGAAATGCAGAATGCAGTGTTTCCTCTGTAATTTTAAAACAGCTGTGCTTTGAGCAATAATTCTAGTTTTGTCCCATATCTGTCGCTGTTCGGATCTAAGATGTGTTTAAAGTTGAAGCTCTAGTGGTAAAAATGTTTTTAATTGCTATATAATCACTACTTCTAAAGCATCTGGACTACATTTTAGTTTTAGATAACATTAAGTTACAGTCTTCATCTCTTGCAGTGGTGGTAATGTTCTTGCTGTAGTGGTACACCACTGCTAAATGAATACAGATGAAAGACTGGCATGATTTGCAGTCAGTCCAGTCTTGGATGAACCGTACTTATTGTCTTATTGACTGGTTAGCAACTGTGCCAGCTCGCTTCCTAACTGGTAGTTAGCTGACTGGTAGCAAGTCAGCTAGCTTGGCAAGGTATTTTGGCTGACAAGTGCTGGAAAGTTACCGGCTTGCTGGCATATTACTGGTTACCTCAACAGCCAGTAGCTTGGTAACTAGCCTAAGTAGTTACTATGTCACCAAACTTTCAGCATCACCTATTTTGTGTGGATTGCTGTCAAACTTTCTGGTCTGTCTCTGGGATGGCACCTACACCTTGCAGCCAATGATGGCCTCCATAATCACTACATTAATTTAGAACGCAATTATTGACAACATTTGTGGATTAATCTCACCTGAATAGCAATGGGCATCAGTGTATCATTGGCAGTTCTGTGGAGCAGGATGAGGGGAGCCGCCAGGTACTGCTTCTTGTCATTAATGACGTTCGTCATCACTCCATCCAAAAGCTTGTAGTCACACAGGAAAATGTTGCCTTTCTGTTAGAAATATCAAGATAATTGTCATGCATTGCAACACTTTTTAAAGAAGGATGATAAACTGACTCACATTGCATAGATAGCCAAAATCTAATAACTGAAATGTCAAAATGTAAGTGAGTTCCAAGTTTAACTTGTTATGGGTCAAACTTTGGCTTTAATATTGAGATCAACTTGAAAGCCCTTGAAGCTGCAGAGATACATTTGGCAGTTTAACCTCTTAAACTCCCCAAGGACGCTGGTGTCTTTGGCCAACATTACTGTCTTTCAAAGGCTGTAGCAGGCTCAATTTTAAAGATACAGTGAAGATTCTGGTATCATATGAAACTAGAAGACCTAAGGCATCCATTGGTACCATGTCATGATAGCTTGTTTGGAGGGAGGCTAAATAATGCTCCAATGTTTGGCTAAGTTTTGGTGAGGGAAAAACTGGCATTTTCAAAGGGGTCCCTTGACCTCTTCCCTCAAAATATCTGAATGAAAATGTGTTAGGTGGGTACTTACAAGTCTCCCCTTTTAAAGACATGCCCACTTTATGCTAATCCCATGCAGTTTTGGGCTAAAACCATGCAGTTTTTTGCATGTGGTATTAAATGTGTTATTTTTACTTATTCTAGAAATGATGTATTTGAATATTTCTGCATACTTAGCCCCTAAACAGTCTTGGATTTGCATGCATTTGGTATGACTAGAAAGCTGAGACTCTTGTGGATTCAATGAGCCCAATTTGTGATGATGTTAGTCACCATAGTAGCCATTTCATTGAAGTGAGAAATTTTTTGAAACTTGACCTCACTGTATAAAATGACCTATTGTGACCTCTGGGATAATCTCATGAAACTTTACAACCAATTCAGAAGATGTATGGCTTCCCTAAGTATATTGACAGTAAGGGGGTTTCTGCTGAGATTTTTGTAAGAATTGCCGAAAAATGCACTTCTTACAGAAATCTCCAAATGTCAAATGTTTTTGATACCAAATCACAGCATGGATTTTTATGTGGTGTTCCTCAAGATCTTAGTATCTTAATGTAGTATTTTGGATGGATTTTTGACCATTTTTAACAATTCTCTGGTTCTTCAAAAAGGAGGGGGGGGAGTGGAAGAGGTTAAGTAGTAAGAATTGATCACCCGCATTTCATCCTCTAATCTGCATTGACCACTGGGGAAGACCATGTCATCAGTGACAGGGAAGTTCTCAGGCAGGACTGTACAACTCTGGATGATCATGGGGTTGACACCGTTTAGGAACTGGTAGCCAAAAAAGGCGTCGTTCCTCCAAAGGTTTTGAACACGGTCTGGAAAAAGAACAAGTTTGAACCTCAAGGTGAAACACCTGCCGCTCTGTCTATCTTTGTTGCTAAGATTGTTCAAGATGTCTACTTGCATATTTCAAATCAGATTTCCACTCAAACATGTATGGATGTTGTGTTGTTCTTCCAATGTTTGTGACAATTAAGAATGATCTATTTTGTTTTTTAATTTGGTGGACTGTTGAATGGGTTAAATGAGAAAGACGTTATTAGACAAAAGAATTAGAGTCATGGCAGTGGATAGACATTATTTCTATTGTTTTGGTCATAAACTTACTTAAATATAATTTACCTGAAGAGCAAAGCAAAGCTGAAATGTTTGAAAGTTTATGGATGCAGTAACACCATATAATTTTCAGTCTTTAACCACTTCAACCATTCCTGATAGCACAGTACCTGATAAATGTGTAAATCTGTAGCAGAACACTTGTTCAATATCATCAATATGAGTCCAGTTTTCCTGGTTGTCAGCCAGTCCCTTCAGTTTCAGTTCCACCAATCTAGATCATAGAAAAAAAGGGGAGCATTATTTTGGATTTCTATTATTTAGATAGATGATTGTTTGAACTATCAAAAACGTCTGAAAAAAATGTAAGGCCTTCACCCTTTGAGTACAGTGTATCCCATCTGTATAGTCCTGGTGAAGGTGGAACGGACCTCACAAGGCAGAGAAAGAGGGCTGTCTGCTTTCATGCAGTGGGCTATTCCATCTATATATACATCCCAACTGCGAAGAAGTAGAAAAGAGCAGACAGATGAATGGTAGTTTACATATCATCATTAATCATTAAAATACCCAGCCATAGGTAGAGGAGATTTGAATAAATGTTAAATGTGTAGTGCATAATGCTGCAATATATGCAAATTTTAAACTCTCACGAGTAGTCGTCCATTCTCTGTGTCAGGTCATTCTTCCTCCAGTCCATGCCAGTAACAGTAATATCTTCGGATGCTCTCAAAGCTTAAGAGAAAAAATAAGAACATGCCAGTTTTTAAATAGTCGGTGTGTGTATTCACCCCAAACTGTTCGGTACAGGATTTTCGGTTCTATTTTCCTCGGTTTGGTGGATTACTGTCAAAAATTAATAATCTACTTACTCCGACATGTGGAACAATTGTTGTAGAGTTCCACATGGCAATATTTGTTGGCACAGCCAAGCTGTAGCTGTAGCATCCATGTAGCATGGCCATGGATGTATGCTAGCCCAGTTACCTCATGTAGTGATGCTGCCGTTGGAATGATAAACGAGAGCGGGACAATCCTCCCATGACATTGACTGAGTGCAACACTATTATTTAAAATGTGCACCATTATCCCTGTATTTAAACAATATTGGGTGTCCCACCCCCCTCTGCTCTCTGTAATGGTCGTCTCCCCCATCCCCATCTGCTTTTGAGTGAAGCTATTCTATAAACACATTTGATACAGAATTGGTCAGACAGCACGTCATAAGAACCACATCTGAGCGACCATAAGTCGTAAAACAGCTGTTAGCAGGTGTCCTGACTCCTCTCTGAAACAGAAAGGTTGTTTTCCTTTTCCACTGCAGCACAACTGAACTATTTCAGTAATAGTTACAGCCAATGAGCCATTGTTGGATGTTTAAATTTTTCCAAATAAAGGATCAGAATGTTATTTTTTACCTTTTTTTTCCTGCTGTACTGAAAACATGCATATCGAACCGTGAAATTTTACCGTTACACCCCTAGAATACTTAGGTTTCCACAAACCTCTTGCTTCTCGGAACTGGTGAACCTGGCCATCACTGATCCAGCGATAGACAGGAAAATTGTAGGTGTCTCCCTCTGGAGATTTGACTGTCACCTGAGAAAGGAACCAGGAGTCTTCGGGAAACGGAGGGTTAGGCTGTTTGTCTAGCTCTATCAAGAGCAGATTGCCAAGGGAAGCAGGAGAGGACACAGGGAAGGTAGACACCTGGAGAAAGAGAGAGTTTGAATTAGGCTTGAATCAGGTAGTCTGTATTTTCAGATTTTCCCATCATCATTCCTACCATGAATTTGTTCACATCCTATAGCTTTAGCCAGTTAATGACATCCACAGAACACTACAGCTTGTTTGCACTCATTCTCATGCAACTCATACTCTGTGAAGTTAAGGAAATGTACATTTGATATAGAGTTGTAAAATGGGAGAAGCTGCTGGTTTTGTAAGTATTATTTCTTACTTCGGTGAAACTTGGACACCCAAACAACTCCTCCCATTTTGCAATTCTGTTCATCACTCACCGCTCCAATGCTGAAGGAGGCCACCCCATTCTTGCTTCGGAGCCATGTGTGGTCGCTCTTCTTCCCATCTGTGTCGACCAGCGTAATGAAGACCTTGTTGTAAGTGTTGGCCTGACTAATATCACCAGTGGTTACAGTCACTTCATACATGGAATTCATTTTCACTCTCAAGGGTAGATGAATCCTGATGGGGAGTGTTAGAAAATTTTAGTTACTATTTTTGGGTTCATGAGGTTCACCAGATATGCAATATTTTGTGAGAATGATGACTTAGAAGATGAACTGGTTGGTTCGGCAAATGCCTATCTGGTTAACTATCCCACCTCCGATAAAGATCAGTGCACAGCCGCTTCCCTAAACTTTTCTATGGGAAGCCTTCAGGACTGTCTTCCACAGAGTAGATGAGACACTCCTAAATGGGGCTAGCACTGTAAGTCATATTACATAGCCGCAGGAAGTAGAGATGCTAGGGATGCTGCAGCATCCCCACCCAAAGGTACAGCACCCCCGCATCCAGGTGGCTGGTAAGCTATAGGCTCATTTGTGTTATTGCAATATTTTTTTCTGTTGTGTGGGAGCTGGTCCGGGAAAAAATAGATCCTCTGCGTAATGATAGTGCAATGGGGAAAAAACAGGTGTGAGACGCAACTCACGGCCCTGGTTGACCAGTGACATAACGAGTCAGTGCTGGGCCCCAATTCAAGATGGTCATGGTGGGCCCTCCCCATCACAGTCAGACGTAACATAATGTAATGTCAGTGGCAAATGAAAGAAGTGAAAGCATGCAGCTTTAAAATAATCAGCAACAGCTAAATACACTGCACAGTTGACGCTTAAATTAAATGATTACTAGGAAAACAGACGGCTGTGCTATAGAATTGGAGTCATAATAGCAAGGCTAAGATAGTGATAGACCAGTGGCAGACTCAGACTGTCTGAGGGGCAGGGGTGGAAAAATATAAAGGGCATCTGATACATTTAATGGGCCCCCATCAGTAGAGAATAATATCATCGGTATGTTAATTGTTGTTTTTTTCAATAGAGTTTGGTGCACTTAACATTACTCTATTCTCTGCTGAAAAGTGGCTTCATCGTGGCCGTCACCCTTGGAGCAACTGCCTGTCATGCTGTGTCTGAGATATGGAGGCTTTAAAAAGGAGTCATGGCCTGCAAAAAATGAGTGTTGCTGAAAAATCACAAAGTTCCATAAGTCCATTAGTTTTGAAATATTCATGCTAGATGCTTGAATTTTTTTTACTTGTAAAATAGTTGGCCCACAGTTGCATATTTGCCAAGTTATGGCTTGCTGAAAATTGTATAAAAATTATTTTGTGCTTTGGAGCACCATATCTTCACACGGAACCGCATCAGATCTTTCACATTTTTATATATAATGCTCATGTTATCGTACTTTCTTAGCAACTAGATGCATGTCTGAAAGAAATAAAAAAAATCTGACTTATGAGGCATTAAAAATGAAAAAAAAATGGTTTCACACCTATATTTCAAGTGCATATTGCCCATTTATGACAGAGTCTACCATAACATAGTAAATAGTCAGCACGCCTAACTGAAATCATGTTCCCATGGCTATGTTAAATGGTGATGCTTCCGTTGATTTACTTAGCGGTATTTCCCATCTTTTGTTAACACAGCTTTCAGCTTCATTGACTTTTGATACCAAAACAACAGTGTGTGCCTGTTTTGGGAAGGAGAGTCCTCTGTTCCTAAAATACTGCCATAAGATTGGTTAAAAACCACTTTGTTTCTGTGTTGGGATTGGGTTATTACTATTTTGTCAAGCAGTGTACTTTTCAATTGCAATCAGTTTGGTTTATATCGCCTAGGCCAACAAACACCTTGCAAACCAGTGCAAAAGTCTGTCTTTTTTTCCTCCTATATAAAATATTTTCTTTCATGTCCCTTCAGTGGATCTGAACAACATCAACACTCATAGTAGATGTATATTATTCCTAGTGTTCAAGTGCCTCAAATAAATATTATTGAATTATGATTATTACATGAAATTATTAGCAGCAGCATCTTTCTTACCTCTTTTTGTGTGATGGTGAGATTCCTTTGACTTGAGATTTCTCCAGTGATGGCAATGGGCTTTACTTTCTCTTTTTATACATATATTTTTATGGGAGTGGTCACATTTGTTGTCAGTTTTCAGTAAGAATGGAATGTTCGACATCACAGAACCTCAGGCGGGACATGGAGGATAATATTAAAGGTGGGAGGGGAAAAAATTACCTACTTGTGTGTTGTCTTGCAAAACTTTTGCAGTTTGCCGAGAACATTTTTGAGTTATCCAGAGAAGTATTTTGATTGTTTCACCAGCAGCAACAACAACAATAAGACTCGTGGCCCAAATATTTGAAATTAAAAGTGCCACAAATGTTAACAGACTGACAAAACCTACATGCACAATTTATATGTCAAAACTATTTAATATGAGTAGAAAAAAATACAGGCCCTCAAACTGAGAGTGTCCCATGTACAATACCTTTTCCACTGTGTCAGAATACCGGTCCTGACCTGTATCGACCTGTATCGTCTTGTAGCCTCTAGTTAAAATGGTGCATTTAATATTTCCAATATTTTTCTGACCCAAGTCAATAGTCCTTGCTTTAAATGAGCAGTATGTAAATAGTGGGTATTAAATACCAAATAAAAATGCTTACAGTACAGCCATATCTGGATTAGCAGCCACTCATCTGGCTTTAGTCAGTCAAGTTGGTGATGATTAATATTGAAGTTTCTACTTTTCGATTGCAATCAGTATGGTTTATATCACCCAAGTTTACTGTGTCTTTTTCCTCCAATATAAAATATTTTCTTCCATGTCCCTTCAATGGATCTGAACAATATAAACACTCATAGTAAATGTATATTATTCATAGTGTTCAAGTGTCTTGAATAAATATATGAGAGTATTATTATCATTCGAAATTATTAGCAGCAGTATATTTCTTACCTCTTTTTGTGTGATGGTGAGATTCCTTTGAGATGAGGTTTCTGCAGTGATGGCAATGAGCTTTACTTGCTCTTTTTATACATGCATTTATATGGGAGTGGTCACAGACGTGCTGTTTCCCAGAAAATGGATTTACTGACATTGAAGTTGAGACCATTGATACTCAAAAGGAAACTTGAAATCTTTTCTTAGCAACAGAAGAGATTTCCCAGATACTCTACACTCTATTTATTTTACACAGTAGAACAGTAGGTTTTTTTTCTGTGGTCAAAATATCTAGGTCACAATTTATAGTAGAAAGAAATTGAAAGTTCAGACATCAGATTTGAAATGCCAACACAGGTTTTTCATTTTGTTCTTTGTATTAACCGCTGCCTTAGTTGGATGTCATGAATGGATGAAAAGGAGAAATGCAGAGGAGGAAAATTAAACTGCAACTAAGAACGTCTGTGTCCACAGTAAATCATCTGTTGACTGTTTGATGGTTATTTATTTGTGCTTTAAAACGTGACAGCCGTGAAATAATCAGAGTATAACGTTGTATTTCTCTCATTCAGTGGTTTTGTTCTCACTACCGCTCGCTCTCCTTGCTCGACCACCGCCGCGCTGCCCCTCTCTCTCTCTCGCTCGCCGGTGCTCAGCTGGTTTGCGCTCTTTCTCTCTTTTTCGGCTGCAGAGAAAACAGCTTTTTTCGCTGTGTCCTCATTTGACGCTCCAAAATCGAAACAAGGTCGGAGTTGGGGCGTCAAGACAGTTTGACGTGCCTCATAACGCTTTTAGTGCGTGTTCGGCCATTAAAAACAATAGGTGTACTTCAGACGCTTCCAATGCGTTTAGGCCTTTAGATTAATTTTATTTCTTGATTTATTTATCGGATTTTTTGTTTTATATACATTTGGTATGGTATGCAGCATTTGTTTTTTTTCTTTTCTTTTTTAACATTTTGTATGCCCCCCTTTATTTTTGATGACAGAATGGATCCTCCTGGGCATGGATGATACCAGTCTTGCCCAAATCTGTGGAGAGATGTTCTGTCATTCTTCACAGATAATTCTTTTCAGCTGCTCTTTGCTGGAGTGGTTTTGTTGCTCTACCTTCCTCTTTAAAATACTCCAAAGGTGTTCTATTTGATTCAGGTCAGGGGACGTACTTGGCCAGGTCATAGTTTTCACTTTTTTCTCCTTTAAAAACTCTTATGTGATTTTTTGCAGTGTGTTTGGGATCATTTTCATGTTGGAAAATTCCTCTCCTGCCAATCTTCCCTGAGACTTGGAGTCATCTTTTCATTCAGTATTTGAATATACGAATTTGCATTCATAGTGCCATCTATAAATGTCATCTCTCCTACGCCTTTTGCACTCATTCGGCCCCATATCAGTGCACTTCCACCTCCATGTTTCACGGTCAGCACTACGCAGTCACTTTGGTGGTCCTGGCCAGGTCCATGCCAAACATTCTGGACCCCATCTGATCCAAACTAATTTATTTTGATTTCATGTGACCAAAGAATGTACTGCCAGTATTCACCAGGCTTCCTATTATGTTCTTTGGTCAAGTTTAATCTTGCAGTTTTGTGCCATTTTGTGAGCAATGGTTCTCTTTTTGGACGTCGTCCGTAGAGGTTGACTTCATGCAATGTCCTTCATACTATCTGAGCAGTCACTGAAACACCAGTTTCCACAGATAATCCTTGTGTCAAGTCAGAAGCACTTCACACATCACAATCAATGAACAACAGCATTAAAACACAAGTCTTACAGGTAAAACATGCGACTCATGTAGCTGTTTAGTGTGGGGCGGTTGCTCTGAAGGTGCACTTGATTTGACTGTAACTGTGGTAACCGAGCATAGATAAGCCTCCTGAATTTGCACCCAAAATGCTGTCAAAACTTCATTTGTAATTTCCACTGCAGCCTCCATGATCATCGACTGGGAAAGAGGTAGAAAAAAAGGTGCTTGCACAGTTAAAGCACCCCAAACAACAATCACTCTGACAAAACACTCAATGCAGAGTGACAAACGAGACACATCCGCAGAGAGAAACAGATGACCGAGCAGGGAGAGTTAATAGATAATTAGAATAGTTATAGTTAGAATTAAAATAAGTTCTCTTTCAAATTAAACATCCCAAGATATGAGTGGAAAGTATTGTTCTTCCAACTTCGTTTTTAACTTTTTTTTCTTTTTTTTTTTACTCAAATGTTGCTTAATCATGTCATGTGATGCTACATCAGGACACTTTACCAGCAAATATTACTGGGACCACCACAGAAAACTGCAGATGAACATTTAATATAAAGGAATTCACATTATAGACACTACCACTGACTTTCCCTTTCACTGACTGGGATTTCACACATTGACCGTACACAGTCCAGCCATGTACTAGGTTTTGACTTAGTCTTGTTCAATATTTCACCAACACCTCAAGCTTTCCCTAAACTTAGCCAAGTGCCTTGAGGTGCCCCAGCATAACAATAAAAATTATGCTGTAGTTGCTACAAGTGGATATTACAGAGGGAACAAATAAAATATGTTGACTAAACATTTTACGTGTTCAGAATAAACGTTTCCTTGTTATGTTGATTAAAAAACATGATCAGTGCAGCATTATTTTTCTACAAATCTTATTTGCTGATGCAAATTAATTATATGTAATTTTTAGAAGACTGTTTTTCACAAACAGAATAACTTTTTATAGGTTATTGACTTTAGTGGATGATTTCAGGTTCTCAAATGAATCAACATTCGAGTCTTTCACCTGTACCCCACTCAGTTTTCTTGTGATTCATTTCCTTGTTCCTTGTTCGTTAACTGTCAGTTTAGTCCCCTCACTTACTCAATATGTTCCTGTGATATACTGTTGCACAAGTTTCATGGAAAAATGGACCCATAAGAGCCTAATATGCTGCTTTCCAAAATAGGAGTGGCAGGTAGTTGACTTGTTTGTCCTGTCAGGTCATGACAGGTTTTTGTTTCTTTTTTTCCATTGTGCAATATCTATGCCTCTGGTATGGTACACAGCATTTGTAATATTTAATCATACAACTGAGGTGATGTGTTGTGGCCCAATCAGTCAATAACTTCATGTGATTTACAGAAAAGGTTTCAGGTCATGTGGATGTATCAGATTGTTTTGGAGTGTTTATTGGAGAAAGAAAAAAAAAAAACAGCACTCTTCAAGCTAGTTACCAGACATACGGAGGGTACACGCATCATAAGCCAATGAGATATGTATCTGGTATCACCCCACAGGGAACAGTGAGAAGTTTTTTACCTATATTGTGCTACTCACCCAGTCTAATCTCATCACGCAGCTACAGTAAATGTGGTTGGTCATATCTTAAAAAAGAGGAAATGGTTAATAGTGATATGACAAGATTGATATAGCAAGTTTTGCTAACTAATGTTTAGACTTTAAAATCAAACTTTGAAGCTGCTGTTGCTCAAAGACTGCACCTCTCCATTGATCTGTCTGTTCTCTGCAGGTGAAGACGTGTATATAATTCAAGGAACTCAGATACCAGTAAAATTAGTTTTAAAAAAAACGCTACAGAGGAGCAAAGTTACTTAGTCTTGGTTAATTTTTATGTCTACAACTAGATGATATGGTATAGTAGAAAAGTTATTAACAACTTTGTTGGGAGTTGGAAGAAGAATTTGATGGGTGTGTTACATTTGTGAAGTGTGTGTTTTCACACAGTAATACACTATTGACACATTCTTACTGTCTAGCCCAAAAAATGAGGAAAAGGTTCAGGCTGCAGCTGCTACAATACTGTAATGTGCCAACAAACTGAGGAATGATCAGGTTACAGTTACATAGTGGTGGAAAGCAACTAAGTATATTTACTCAAGTATTGTACTTGAGCACAATTTTGAGGTACTTGAGTATTACTACCCATTTTATGTTACTTAACACTTGTACTTCATTACAAGGGGAATATTATATACATTACTAGGAGGAGGAGGAGCAACCCCTCTTCCAGAACAGACAGACATGCAATAGTGTGTACAGAATAGACCAAGATAACAAAATTACAGTATGGAAAAAAGGATGACAAAATAGTCAACTATGTCAACTATATTATTGTTTTTATCTGCTTTACCAATGCACAGGAAGTGGATAATTTATTTTGACAATGATTACCAATGGTTTCAGGCAGTTACAGTATGTTGAAAGATGTACGTATTAATTGCAAAGCCTCCACAGAAGTTTTTGTTGAATCTGATCATATAATTAATTTGCTGATGCAAATTAATTATATGTAATTTTTAGAAGACTGTTTTTCACAAACAGAATAACTTTTTATAGGTTATTGACTTTAGTGGATGATTTCAGGTTCTCAAATGAATCAACATTGCAGTCTTTCACCTGTATCCCACTCAGTTTTCTTGTGATTCATTTCCTTGCTCCTTGTTCGTTAACTGTCAGTTTAGTTCCCTCACTTACTCAATATGTTCCTGTGATATACTGTTGCACAAGTTTCATGGAAAAATGGACCCATAAGAGCCTAATATGCTGCTTTCCAAAATAGGAGTGAGAGGTAGTTGACTTGTTTGTCCTGTCAGGTCATGACAGGTTTTTGTTTCTTTTTTTCCATTGTGCAATATCTATGCCTCTGGTATGGTACACAGCATTTGTAATATTTAATCATACAACTGAGGTGATGTGTTGTGGCCCAATCAGTCAATAACTTCATGTGATTTACAGAAAAGGTTTCAGGTCATGTGGATGTATCAGATTGTTTTGGAGTGTTTATTGGAGAAAGAAAAAAAAAAAACAGCACTCTTCAAGCTAGTTACCAGACATACGGAGGGTACACGCATCATAAGCCAATGAGATATGTATCTGGTATCACCCCACAGGGAACAGTGAGAAGTTTTTTTACCTATATTGTGCTATTCACCCAGTCTAATCTCATCACGCAGCTACAGTAAATGTGGTTGGTCATATCTTAAAAAAGAGGAAATGGTTAATAGCGATATGACAAGATTGATATAGCAAGTTTTGCTAACTAATGTTTAGACTTTAAAATCAAACTTTGAAGCTGCTGTTGCTCAAAGACTGCACCTCTCCATTGATCTGTCTGTTCTCTGCAGGTGAAGACGTGTATATAATTCAAGGAACTCAGATACCAGTAAAATTAGTTTTAGAAAAACGCTACAGAGGAGCAAAGTTATGTAGTCCTGGTTAATTTTTATGTCTACAACTAGATGGTATGGTATAGTAGAAAAGTTATTAACAACTTTGTTGGGAGTTGGAAGAAGAATTTGATGGGTGTGTTACATTTGTGAAGTGTGTGTTTTCACACAGTAATACACTATTGACACATTCTTACTGTCTAGCCCAAAAAATGTGGAAAAGGTTCAGGCTGCAGCTGCTACAATACTGTAATGTGCCAACAAACTGAGGAATGATCAGGTTACAGTTACATAGTGGTGGAAAGCAACTAAGTATATTTACTCAAGTATTGTACTTGAGTACAATTTTGAGGTACTTGAGTATTACTACCCATTTTATGTTACTTAATACTTGTACTTCATTACAAGGGGAATATTATATACATTACTAGGAGGAGGAGGAGCAACCCCTCTTCCAGAACAGACAGACATGCAATAGTGTGCACAGAATAGACCAAGATAACAAAATTACAGTATGGAAAAAAGGATGACAAAATAGTCAACTATGTCAACTATATTATTGTTTTTATCTGCTTTACCAATGCACAGGAAGTGGATAATTTATTTTGACAATGATTACCAATGGTTTCAGGCAGTTACAGTATGTTGAAAGATGTACGTATTAATTGCAAAGCCTCCACAGAAGTTTTTGTTGAATCTGATCATATAATTAATTTGCTGATGCAAATTAATTATATGTAATTTTTAGAAGACTGTTTTTCACAAACAGAATAACTTTTTATAGGTTATTGACTTTAGTGGATGATTTCAGGTTCTCAAATGAATCAACATTGCAGTCTTTCACCTGTATCCCACTCAGTTTTCTTGTGATTCATTTCCTTGCTCCTTGTTCGTTAACTGTCAGTTTAGTTCCCTCACTTACTCAATATGTTCCTGTGATATACTGTTTCACAAGTTTCATGGAAAAATGGACCCATAAGAGCCTAATATGCTGCTTTCCAAAATAGGAGTGAGAAGTAGTTGACTTGTTTGTCCTGTCAGGTCATGACAGGTTTTTGTTTCTTTTTTTCCCATAGTGCAATATCTATGCCTTTGGTATGGTACACAGCATTTGTAATATTTAATCATACAACTGAGGTGATGTGTTGTGGCCCAATCAGTCAATAACTTCATGTGATTTACAGAAAAGGTTTCAGGTCATGTGGATGTATCAGATTGTTTTGGAGTGTTTATTGGAGAAATAAAAAAAAAAACAGCACTCTTCAAGCTAGTTACCAGACATACGGAGGGTACACACATCATAAGCCAATGAAATATGTATCTGGTATCACCCCACAGGGAACAGTGAGAAGTTTTTTACCTATATTGTGCTACTCACCCAGTCTAATCTCATCACGCAGCTACAGTAAATGTGGTTGGTCATATCTTAAAAAAGAGGAAATGGTTAATAGCGATATGACAAGATTGATATAGCAAGTTTTGCTAACTAATGTTTAGACTTTAAAATCAAACTTTGAAGCTGCTGTTGCTCAAAGACTGCACCTCTCCATTGATCTGTCTGTTCTCTGCAGGTGAAGACGTGTATATAATTCAAGGAACTCAGATACCAGTAAAATTAGTTTTAAAAAAAACGCTACAGAGGAGCAAAGTTACTTAGTCTTGGTTAATTTTTATGTCTACAACTAGATGATATGGTATAGTAGAAAAGTTATTAACAACTTTGTTGGGAGTTGGAAGAAGAATTTGATGGGTGTGTTACATTTGTGAAGTGTGTGTTTTCACACAGTAATACACTATTGACACATTCTTACTGTCTAGCCCAAAAAATGAGGAAAAGGTTCAGGCTGCAGCTGCTACAATACTGTAATGTGCCAACAAACTGAGGAATGATCAGGTTACAGTTACATAGTGGTGGAAAGCAACTAAGTATATTTACTCAAGTATTGTACTTGAGCACAATTTTGAGGTACTTGAGTATTACTACCCATTTTATGTTACTTAATACTTGTACTTCATTACAAGGGGAATATTATATACATTACTAGGAGGAGGAGGAGCAACCCCTCTTCCAGAACAGACAGACATGCAATAGTGTGTACAGAATAGACCAAGATAACAAAATTACAGTATGGAAAAAAGGATGACAAAATAGTCAACTATGTCAACTATATTATTGTTTTTATCTGCTTTACCAATGCACAGGAAGTGGATAATTTATTTTGACAATGATTACCAATGGTTTCAGGCAGTTACAGTATGTTGAAAGATGTACGTATTAATTGCAAAGCCTCCACAGAAGTTTTTGTTGAATCTGATCATATAATTAATTTGCTGATGCAAATTAATTATATGTAATTTTTAGAAGACTGTTTTTCACAAACAGAATAACTTTTTATAGGTTATTGACTTTAGTGGATGATTTCAGGTTCTCAAATGAATCAACATTGCAGTCTTTCACCTGTATCCCACTCAGTTTTCTTGTGATTCATTTCCTTGCTCCTTGTTCGTTAACTGTCAGTTTAGTTCCCTCACTTACTCAATATGTTCCTGTGATATACTGTTGCACAAGTTTCATGGAAAAATGGACCCATAAGAGCCTAATATGCTGCTTTCCAAAATAGGAGTGAGAGGTAGTTGACTTGTTTGTCCTGTCAGGTCATGACAGGTTTTTGTTTCTTTTTTTTCCATAGTGCAATATCTATGCCTTTGGTATGGTACACAGCATTTGTAATATTTAATCATACAACTGAGGTGATGTGTTGTGGCCCAATCAGTCAATAACTTCATGTGATTTACAGAAAAGGTTTCAGGTCATGTGGATGTATCAGATTGTTTTGGAGTGTTTATTGGAGAAAGAAAAAAAAACAAAACAGCACTCTTCAAGCTAGTTACCAGACATACGGAGGGTACACGCATCATAAGCCAATGAGATATGTATCTGGTATCACCCCACAGGGAACAGTGAGAAGTTTTTTTTACCTATATTGTGCTATTCACCCAGTCTAATCTCATCACGCAGCTACAGTAAATGTGGTTGGTCATATCTTAAAAAAGAGGAAATGGTTAATAGCGATATGACAAGATTGATATAGCAAGTTTTGCTAACTAATGTTTAGACTTTAAAATCAACTTTGAAGCTGCTGTTGCTCAAAGACTGCACCTCTCCATTGATCTGTCTGTTCTCTGCAGGTGAAGACGTGTATATAATTCAAGGAACTCAGATACCAGTAAAATTAGTTTTAGAAAAACGCTACAGAGGAGCAAAGTTACTTAGTCCTGGTTAATTTTTATGTCTACAACTAGATGGTATGGTATAGTAGAAGAGTTATTAACAACTTTGTTGGGAGTTGGAAGAAGAATTTGATGGGTGTGTTACATTTGTGAAGTGTGTGTTTTCACACAGTAATACACTATTGACACATTCTTACTGTCTAGCCCAAAAAATGAGGAAAAGGTTCAGGCTGCAGCTGCTACAATACTGTAATGTGCCAACAAACTGAGGAATGATCAGGTTACAGTTACATAGTGGTGGAAAGCAACTAAGTATATTTACTCAAGTATTGTACTTGAGTACAATTTTGAGGTACTTGAGTATTACTACCCATTTTATGTTACTTAATACTTGTACTTCATTACAAGGGGAATATTATATACATTACTAGGAGGAGGAGGAGCAACCCCTCTTCCAGAACAGACAGACATGCAATAGTGTGTACAGAATAGACCAAGATAGCAAAATTACAGTATGGAAAAAAGGATGACAAAATAGTCAACTATGTCAACTATATTATTGTTTTTATCTGCTTTACCAATGCACAGGAAGTGGATAATTTATTTTGACAATGATTACCAATGGTTTCAGGCAGTTACAGTATGTTGAAAGATGTACGTATTAATTGCAAAGCCTCCACAGAAGTTTTTGTTGAATCTGATCACCACACATGCATTTGAAACATTTCAAAAATGCATTAGACAGTTTGATGGTTTCCATGGTAGATGTCTGTTATCAATGCAATCAATAACATCACATGATCAAATTGCCAACTGGAGGTTTTGGCAGGACACCAGTGAAAAGCATTATTCCCATAACAACAGAGGAGAAAGGAGTCTTTGTGGAGTTGTCCTTACTAAATTGACAAGGCCTTTTACAGCCTTTGATACAGGGCTGGCTGCCTCGCACAATGGAAGGCATATAAATTTGCAGATGTCGTCTGGAAAGCTCAAATGTCAACGCTTTTCACAACAGCACCGGGGCTCTGCAAGAGGAATAATTGATTGGTTCACCTTTTGTCTCGAGCCAAATATTCATCCAGGCGGACAAAAAAAAAGGAGGCAAAGCAAAAGATGAAAGAGCATCTTCTACAGTCAACTTGTACCGACACTGTTCATCTTTTTTCTTTCATTTTCAAATTTTTTTTTCCTCATATTTTACAATTTATTCAGTCCTCATACAGGCTTCAGTTTTTCTGTCATCTGCCCATTGGACAAGCAGTTGTGGATATTTCAAATTAAATGCAAAAATCTAAAAGATATCAAAACTTCTGTTCAAACTTGACACACATCTAAGCAGCAGTGATAATTACATCCCAGATTCATGTATTTTTGGTAAAATATTACAAAATGAACCGCCTAGCTAGGTAGCCAATCAGAGAATCAGCGTAGAGTAAGCACCAGTATTTAAAGCGAGACTATGTAATTATGCTGAACAGCGGCTACTGTGGAAGTCTGGATACGTTATCTGGATAATTATATCTGATCAGGCCTTTGCATGTACTATATGTGGTATTAATAAGTGTTCTTGTTATCTCGATTGTACCCGGTTTACGACTGGACTACTGGTTTTATGGGCTCTACTTATGTTTCTTTTAGAAGAAAGACTTGATTGAAAGAGCAGGAACAGACATTTTAATGACCTTTCAACTCATTTGATAGATTCATTTAAGAAATAGGAAATGATGTGGGCAGGGTTGTAAACATTAAATTCATTTGAAATGAATGAAAAGCAAATTTCGATCGGAAGTGAACGATAGCTTACTGGAACACAGAGTGGTGTGCACTCGGACTAACGTTAGCTACTTTAGCTAAACTGTGCTAACAGAGCATTTCTGCAGAAAAAATAGTTTATTCTTTAAACAAAAGCTCCGAAAATCCATCTCAGTGTGAGTCCTGGAGCTGTGTAGAGCAGCAGGCGAGCGAAGTGGCACAGCCGTCAACGCACACATGGCAGACATCAAAGCTACTATAAGTCTTTAAATCTTATTAACGGAGCAATAATTTCCAAAATGACCACCAGCACACTTATTAGAGGGCCTGAATTGAGTGATTAAGACCATAATGACTCGTTGAAAAAATTGATTGACTTAGTATTTCTAGAGAGAAGTTGACACTTTTTGAATGATTTGAATGGGAGTCAGACTTTGTGGAGCCAGAATCTAGCATCCTATACTAATGTATAAAATGTTAGTGAGAAGATCAGAGCCAGGATCTGCGATCTGAACTGTGTAGTGAACCAATAATTGAGTCTGTCTGCATCTCTACACACACCTAAAGGTCTGGAAATGGTGAATGGGACACACACACACAGAGAGACACACACACACACACACTCTCTATTGACAGGCCCATTGTAAATGAAATGACAGCGAGTCACTGGGGTTGAATTGTTTTTGGCCATGGAACCAACAGGTGTCTCTGTTTTGTGAAAGGTACAATCACTCCCACAACACACACACACACACTCGAAGTCCTCTTGAGCCATACAGTACCTCTCTGTCTCTTCACTGTGTTCAATAGCTAGTGATAATTTAGATTTGACTTGTATTGTTGCATTGTGTCTCCCTCTTCTTTCTCTCTCTCTCTTTCCCTTCAAAGCCTTGCCATTAATTTCCAGCCTCTGCAATTTTCCTCTCCAATAGCAGAAAGGAGCAAAAGAAAAGGGAAAGAAAGATGACAAAGACAACACAGGACTCCTCTCTTCCCCCGGCCCTGTTATTGTACAAAATAGCCAAGCAATAATTTTTTGTCATTGGTTTACTCCTAAAAGCCCATTTGACGTTGGTCCTGAAAAGAAAGCAATAAAGAAACCTTTTCAGTGGCGTTGAATGAGCGGGAGAAGGAGGAATGAATCCCTTTGGGACGTTGCGACCGGAGAGGCCTTTTTATTTTCTTTGCTCTGGTAATCAAATGGAGCTGAAATGAAAATGGAGTTTTCTATGAAAATAGGGGCCTTTGTTGGCTTTGGAAGGCTGGTAATTCATAAACAATAAGCCAGCTCCTTTTGTTTGGGTTATAATATATTCCTGCTGCTCTGAAAGAGGTCTCTCTCTGCGCACACACACACACACACACGCACACACACACACATCCACACACACATTGAAGCCAGGGTAAAAGCCAAAGCGAGGCAGCAGGGGAAGAGAGAAAGAGAGAATATAAAAGGAGGCAGAGAGAGGCAGGCTTTCCATTCATCCTCCTGGCTGAGAGACGGCAGGATGCTCCTCAACTCTCCATCTTCCACCTCTCTGTCTCTGTTCTCTCCGTCAACCTCCTCATCTCTGTTTCTGCTGAAACTCTCACACCTCTCAGTCCTTTTTTTCTCAGCAAAAAAGTCAAACTTCAATTGGATTTTCTTGGCTGACCAACAGGTGTGTATGGATCACTTTTCTCAGCACACTTGCCTTACCAGGGAAAGATTTTCTCCTTCTTTCAGAAGATTATGTGACATGATCGAGACATTTTTCCTCATGCCATTTCCTACTAAACATTGGAGGATGACAAGAAAAAGAAGATACACGCTGAATGACAAGTGATGCAGGTTGTGAGGTGACAACAAACCTGCAACATCAGCAGCATGATGGGATGACACCAAAGTAT